>NC_137210.1:8221639-8391639 GCF_960531495.2 Zeus faber
TTAAACACGGAAATGGAGCAAATCCACCTGACGTGAGATATGCAGGTAGTTATGTGTAGGCAAAAATGTATCCTGGCTGTAATGTTTATTTGTTCACAATTCTACATCTCACACACACACACACACACCGCACACACGCACACTCTTCCTTTACTGTTTTTCCTCACTTCTTCATTCTCCTCCTTCATCGTCTCATACACAGAACACCACCACTGAACAAGGGTGTGGGTGTGTGTGTGTGTGTGTGTGTGTGTGTGCGTGTGTGTGTGTGTGTGTGTGCGTCTGTGTGTGCGTGGTGGATAACGATAACGATACTGTGGTCTCGGTCTGCTCACCTCTCCCACTGTTAATTATTGAGCAGGGTCAGCCTTTTTTGTGCGCGCGCATTCATTAGCCCCGACTATTCAGCCCCCGTCTATAATTGATGAGGTGGAAGAGGATCCACAAATCTCTCCAGGCCTCGCTCGCAGCCAACTCAGCTGAGCGCCTCCCCGGCAGCACCTCAGAGCTGCCGACGCCGGAGCCATCGCTCCATTATGGAGCAGTCTCTCTCTCTCTCTCTCTCTCTCTCTCTCTCTCTCTCTCTCTCTCTCTCTCTCTCTCTCTCTCTCTCTCTCTCTCTCTCTCTCTCTCTCTCTCCCTCTCTCCCTCTCTCCCTCTCTCCCTCTCTCCCTCTCTCCCTCTCTCTCGCCCCCACCCACCCGCCCCCCCTCCCGCCCCCTCGAGCCAATTAGGAGAATTACGCCGTGGTGATTTATTATTAGCGTGGAGCGTGATGGTAAATTGGTCCGAGCGTGAATAATAAGTAAGTAAAGTTCTACCTGGGATCGGGTTACGATGATGCACGGAATTGAACTTTGTGGCTCGCGCTTTGTCGAAACACTGGCCCCTTTTCTTTTTTTTTCCCTTTTCGTTCGCCGTGATGTATGGCTGACCTGTTATAATGATCAGGAGCGTTGGGCAGGGAATCCGAGCGGATTAAAAAGGCGCAGAAGCAGATATGTACAGCGACAGGCTTCATTAACCTTGGCGTGGGGGGGGTGGGCTGGCAGACTGGGACTCAAATAGAATTTCTTATTTTTTTTTTATTAATATTACCGCCCATGCTGGAACGAGTGAACATACTGTGTGTTCTCGGTGCCCCTGAGAATTCAAACAAAGGTGATATTTTATACATTAAATATTTAAAAATCTTTCAAAATTAGATCAGAAAACCTTGTCTTTGACTTTGTGGGATCATTGGCGTTCTCTGTGAGTGACTGAGGGAGAGCGAGAGAGAGAGAGAGTGCCCTGGGAGATTTCAATGTCCCGGACAAATGGGAGAAATTCCGGGCAAATATTAATATTAAGAAAGACCTCATCAAGGCATGTAGATTTATGATATATATTTTTATATATATAAGTAGTCTACTTTTTGCTTATACATTATATTCCAAATAATAAAGTCCCGTCAATAGATGCACATGCATAACGCTATTTTAAAAATAAGTAAATAAATAAATATTACGCTAGCCTACGTTCGTTGGGGCAACACATAAACACAAAGAATTTCGTTCAGCTTCAGGTCTACAAATTCTCAGATAAAATAAAAACAGAGTAAAAAAACTATTTGCAAACAAACAAAAAATGACATAAGGTTGTGAAACCTTGTCAAGCTGTGCACCGCCTGGAACCAAGGAGCACGAACAACAATGGCAACCAACAAGACAGACGCTGCTATCGAGGGTGTTCTATATTGATTGTCGACAATAAGTAACGAGTGCAGCTGCTTTAATTCACATTTCACTTAAATAAAATTAAAAACAGAATATGTATGGCAAGTAGGCCTACATCAAAATGATCACTGCCACTCCGCCTCCACTGGCGCTGTGTTTACAAAGACACCCTGCCCACCAGCGAGGGGGAGGGGCTTCTTTCTACACAGAGAAACCAAATTGGCTAGAGGTGAAAGGTCAGCTTTAGATCATCCACACTGATTGGCTTTTCTCTGCCACTCGCCTAACGCTTCTATAAAGCAAAAAACCTGCAGAAGAATTTATCGAAATTATCGAACCTATGTTATTTGGACATGGAGGAAAAAAATATCATGATCATTTTCGTTATGGATTTATAACCCAGCATTAATTCAAATTGTGAGGAAAATATTTTCACCAGACATTAAGACTGGAGACATCTAAATATGTCGGACTTCAACAGATTTTCCCGGTAAAAAAAAACGGTATTACCAGATAACGGAGACGCTAGTGTGTGTGTGTGTGTGTGTGTGTGTGTGTGTGTGTGTGTGTGTATAGACTCTGACCTGCGTGACGGGGATGTACAGGGGCTCGCTGGAGCCCAGCAGGGTCATGGTGCCGTGGGGGTGCAGTCGGCCTTCTGGGGGCCTGGCCCTCCCGGCGGCGGGGGACGCCTCCTTGGCCTCCCCCACCTCCTCCTTCACCTCCTCCTGGTCACTCAGGCACTCGAAGAACTCGTCCTCGCTGTCGCTCCACGAGTCCCACGACTTTCCCGGCGACGCCTCTCTGGCCGAGTCCGCCGCCGCCGCCGCCCCGGCGCCCTCGGACCCCCCGGGGCGGCCGTTCTCACAGCTCCCCGACACCTTGCGCTCCCGCTCCCGGCCCCCGTCCGCCGCCTTTCGTGCCTCGTCCCTCGCCCGCTTCCTCTCGATGCAGCAGTTGAGCATCTGAAGACCGAGGAGGAGAGAGAGACTCTGGATTGTTCTCAAGGGAGGTGCGGCGGACATGCCAAGCGTTGGTGTAAAACACTCTTTGAAGTTATGTCCAGTGTGTGCGCGCTCATCTGCGTATTAAGCCGTACGTTTGCTTGAAGACGCCGCTCCCAGTTTGGCGGGCGTGAACCTGAAGGGCTTTCGGTGTGCGCATATGTAGAGTAGGAACACAAAATCCAACGGGCTCTTTATCATTCTTGGCCGTGCAAAATTGCTTTTCTTTCCGAGCCATTATTCACCCTCGCAGGAGAATGGATCCACTCTCAGGGAGACTCTGCTCTTGTAACGCAGCTAACTCGCAGCCAGCTGGCCTGGCACTTAATTACCGGGAACAAAGGCGGCGGCGATAAAAACAACGCAGTGCCAGGTGAATGGGGGGGGGGAAATGGCAGAGAATGAGAAAATGAGGGCGATGAAGGAAAAAAATAGAGCCCGATCGATGCCGGATTTTTGGGTCCCATCCCGATTTTGAAGAGTCCTAGCCACCAATTACCCATGTTTTGACCGATGCAAAATGTTCTAATCAGTTTGAAAAACTTTGAATTTGATAAAGTTTTTATATTTGAGAGCATTTAACTTTCTCCGCTTATTTTGGTGAGTAGCATAAAAGAAAGTGTGAAACGGACAAGGACAGGATAAATAATCATTGTTTTTTGTTTATTATACTTATACCCTTAGAAATCTGCACACATCGCCTGCATTACTGCTCATCCTGATGTGGTCAAAAAAGCCAAATCATGGCCGATATATCGGCCAAACCGATATATCAGTAAGGGTTCTCGACAAAACGGGAAAAGGAGGGGGAGAAAAAGAGAAAGCGAAGAGAAAGGGAGAGACAGATGTTGAGCAAGAAATAGGAAGGGAGAGATAGCAACGCATATAATACGCAGGTAATACGCAGGTAATACCAACGCATATTGTAATAAACATGTCTGGGAGTGACATGTTCTCATGCACTAAAGTGTGATTCATATGACTGAACACAGCAATTTTTGTCTGTTATTACATTATTATAACAAATTCATGAAATTACAACAAATTCATTCTTTTTCCTTCTTAAACGCAGGGCCAAAATGTTGGTGCTAAAATGGGGTCGTTGTATGAGCACTGTAAGTGCTGGAAGCATTGGCTGAGGTACTCTTCTTATTCAGTTTTTGGTGTCTACTGTATGTGCTGTTATGTTCGTGGTCTTGCCGCCGACGCTAGAGGGAATGTGTTCGGCGCGGTCGGCAAACCGTTCGGGCGGCGCGCCGGCGCCTTTGCTCGTCCGACAGAACGGCAGAGGTGGACCAGAACGTGCGTCCAACACTGCATTCCGACCAAAACCATCTGGACTCGCCAAATTAGCGCGACCCGGCGGTACGGCTAATGAGTCTAATCAGCTGGCGCAGAGACATGGCAGGACTTGTGCTTCGTAATTCCCGATTTGTCAGCCACATAGCTCGGCCATAACTGACACGAGCTCACGCACGTGTGGGTGTGTGTGTGTGTGTGTGTGTGTGTGTAAATAGAGAAGGAGGCATAGGGCAAAGGAGATAGATATGGAAATGGAAGTGTTAAATGCTAAATTTGATAAAATTTCTGTGAATTTTCAGTGGTTCCCGACATGGGGTTCGGAAGGAGTTCCCGGGGTCCCATGCAAAATGATCAATAGTGATCAATAGTTCCATAACTACAGTACAGTATAAATGGGTGTGGAAATTTGAACTAAATCATATCCAACCATAGAAATCTCAGATCTGGGTCCCAGAGACTAATTGTTATCAAACGGGGTGCGAGGCCGAATCTGTATAAAATTTGCGGCTCCTTGTTGTGAAAAAGGTTGAGCACCACTGCCCTAAGAGTCTCCCGTCATAAAGGTGATTCAGAAGTATAACAACAACAACGAAAGGAAACAATGTCCAAGGAAACTCTGAGCCGGAGATACAAAAAGAGTTCGCCTCCCGACACCATGACTTGATAGAAACCTTGTTTTCCTTCAAAGAACACTCGGCTTAGCCGAAACTAATTACAAATTAAAGAGCTCCAGCGGACTTAACTAACAACCTCATAACCGCGACTCTACATGACAGGACACCTAATTAAACGAAATAATGCGGAGACGCCGCGCCTGCACACATTGTATTATTATTATCATTGTTATTATTATTACTACACTGTCTAACCTTTTCGTAAATTACGGATGGCTTGCGCTTGTACATTAATAGCAAACAAATCAGCAGTAATACATTAACTCGGTGCAACAGCTTTGTTTCCGCACTTTTCCGTGAGTTATTTCGGTCCCTAACAGTCATGGGGTGAGGGAGCGTCAACAAGTCCTGTGACTGAACACCAGATAATTCAAACCGTCACTGTTTACCTGAAATATTTTGGTATTTATTAACGCCAAGAACTCAATTCCCCCCCGTTGACAGCATAATTGCACGTGGGAGAACATTGATCCCACCCCCACCACCACCACCACCTCACCGCCGCATCGCCGCATCTGTTACGCAACGCCGCACGCCATTTGACGCCCGTCCCGTCCCCACTCATCCTTATCAGCTTCCGTACCTCGCGGGACTCGGAAGTAATCTTGAGTTAATTTGTTTTGTTTTTTTTTGTTGAAAATTGGACGGCCCCTGAGCTAAACCACAATGGGGGATATTAAATGACAAGGAAAAAAAACAAACAAAAAATATATATATATTTTCAGTCTCTGGAACAAGTAAACCACCCATTCTAATCCATCTTAAGACCTTCTTTTGGAAGAAAAATAAATACATTCTTTTGAGCTAACAAACTGGCTTTGGCACAAGCTTTAATTGTGCAGTTTATTGTTCATGCTAGTGAGCATGTAGGCTGACAAAGCCTACTACAGGGTTCATTCTGGCATTAGAAAATGAAATTCAAGGACTTTCAAGTACTTTTTCAACCACAATTTTTTCATTTTCCAGAACGTCACGCAAAATATATGTAATCAACTTTCAATGTGATCTTATTATTACAATATAATATAATCTCAGTCTCATTGTCTATTATTTATATAAGTTATAATATATATAATTTAAAAAAAAAAAATATATATATATATATATATATATATATATATATATATATATCTTTTTAATTATTATTATTATTATTAAGCTCATTGTCATCTTCTATTTATGTCGTAAACGTGATTCTGGAAATGTTACGATTTGAATATCAAGACCAGGGGAATATAACCGATTTTCAATGATGGTGGTTTTTCTCAAGGCCTTTTCAAGCACTACAGCACAAAAAGGGCAATTTTCAAGGTATTCCAGGACCTACATTGTTGATGACGAAATTCAAGCACTTCAAGTACCTCACGTACCTGGTAAGGACCCTGCTGTTAGGAAACAAAGGCTTGTGTTACTACACTACGGTGTGTGTGTGTGTGTGTGTGTGTGTGTGTGTGTGTGTGTGTGTGTGTGTGTGTGTGTGTGTGTGTGTGTGTGTGTGTGTGTGTGTGTGTGGTCACCTGTAGTTTCTGATGCATGAGACAACAACGGAGGTCTGGGGGTCCGCCAGCCAGTCTAGGGATCCAAAACACAAGGCAGGGGGGTAGGAGAAAGATGAGAGCTCTGTGCTGAGGAGGAGTGTAATTCGCCTCCGTGCCAGTCTTGTGCTTTTTGTCTTGTTCTTAAGACCAACGAGGAGGAATAGGCTTAGCGTTGTCGTAATCCCAAAAACTCGCTGCGGGGAACGGCTGTAGATGAATTGTCTTTTTCTCTTTTCTTTTTTTTCCAAACTCATCCCTCCTCCATAGCGAACGCTACAAGCGCTCTGAGCCGATGAGGCGAGGTGGAATGCAGACAAAAGAGATGTCTTGATTAAAAGTAAAATTCAGCTGGTTTCTGGAACGTAGTTTTCCGATCATTGGGAGTCAACCTGGGTGTACATTTTAGGTCACAGGTTTTGTTTTTATTAAAAAGGTTACCATAGCAAAAACAGTAGCATTAACACTATTTTGTATAAATCTAGGACAATAGTCAAAAGTTTCAGTGTAAAAATAAGGCACAGAGAAAAAATTGACCACAGACTCCCATTGGAGGATCTATCCACCAAACTACATAATTTCAAGGGAAGCGTAGTTTAAAAGTGCTGTTTATCATATTTTTGGTGATGCATATATAGGCATAGCATATATAGGCCTAACTATCCTGAGATATATATATATATATATATATATTTATCATTTTTTTTCTCAAAGAATTCCAGGACCTATGTGTGTGTGTGTGTGTGTGTGTGTGTGTGTGTGTGTGTGTGTGTGTATATATATATATATATATATATATATATATATATATATATATATATATATATATATATATATATATATATATATATATATATATATATATATATATATATATATACAGATACACAGACGTGGACACATTTGTTGGCATCCTTACAGCTCATTGAAACAATGCTTCATTCCTGATGAAAAGTGATGAAATTTATTTTCTCATATATACCTGCATGCCTTTGGTATGTCATAGAGAAAAGCAAAGAAACTGTGAAAATAGTTAAAATATTGTTAAAGAGATCAATTATATTCTGAAATGGCCGGGACAGATGTGTTGGTACCCCTTAGAAAATATTATAACTCATTGGATTATAGTGATATTTCAAACTAACTGTTTTCTTTAATTGGTGGATTGGACACGTCTTGAATCTTATAATCAGTCATTCCACCTATTTAAATGGAGTTACTCTGCTGTTTGGTATCATCATGTGCACCACACTGAACATGGACCAGAGAAAGCAAAGGAGAGAGTTGGTTGAGGAGATTAGAAATAAAATTATAGACATGTTTAAGGTAAAGGCTATAAGACCATCTCCAAGCAGCTTGATGTTCCTGTGACTACAGTTACAAATATTATTAAGAAGTTTAAGTTCCATGGGACTGTAGCCAACCTCCCTGGACGCGGTCGCAAGAGGAAAATCGACCCCAGATTGAACAGAAGGATAGTGCGAATAGTAGAAAAAAAAAAACCAAAGACAACTTCCAAAGAGGTACAAGCTGAACTCCAAGGTCAAAGTACATCAGTGTCTGATGGCACCATCCGTCACTTTTTGAGTGACAGTTGGCTCCATGGCAGAAGACCCAGGAAGACTCCACTTTTGAAAGAAAAACATAAAAAAGCCAGACTGGAATTTGCTAAATTGCATATTGACAAGCCACAATGCTTCTGGGAGAATGTCCTTTGGACAGATGAGTCAATACTGGAGCTTTTTGGCAAGTCACATCAGCTCTATGTTCACAGACGAAAAAATGAAGCTTTCAAGGAAAATAACACCATACCTAATGTAAAACATGGAGGAGGCTCGGTTATGTTTTGGGGCTGCTTTGCTGCGTCTGGCACAGGGCGCCTTGAATCTGTGCAGGGCACAATGAAATCTCAAGACTATCAAGGCATTCTGGAGCGAAACGTACTGCCCGGTGTCAGAAAGTCGCAGGTCTCAGTCGCAGGTCATGGGTCCTCCAACAAGATAATGACCCAAAACACAGCTAAAAGCACCTTAGAATGAATAAGAACAAAACATTGAAGTGGCCTTCTATGAGCCCTAATCCTATCCTGAATCCTATCAAACATCTATGGAAATAGCTGAAACAAGCAGTATGGAGAGGGGACCCTTCAAACCTGAGCCAGCTGGAGCACTTTGCTCAGGGTGAGTGGGCCAAACTACCTGTGGGCCGGTGCAGAAGCCTCACTGAGAGCTACAGAATTTGCTTGATTGCAGTGATTGCCTCTAAAGGTTGTACAACAAAATGCCATGCCATTTTCATTTCATTCACATGTAAAATATTCTGTTGGATCAAAAATCAAAAGCAAAGTCTGACTTCGATGGTTGTCAATTACTTTTGTGAGTTTCAAGTTATTTCTGAGAAAATTGTGGGTTCTTCCTTTTTCGAAGAGTTTGTCGAAGAGTACCAACAAATTTGTCCAGGCCATTTTAGAATATAATTGATCTCTTTAGCAATAATTTATCTATTTTCACAGTTTCTTTGCTTTACTCTATGACATTCCAAAGCCATGCAGGTATACACGAGAAAATTGCTTTTAATCATCACTTTTCAGGAGGAATGAAGCAGTTTCAATGAGCTGTACCAGGGGGTACCAACAAATTTGTCCACGTCTGTATATATACAGACATATATATATATAGACACACACACACACACACACACACACACACACACACACACACACACACACACACACACACACACACACACACACACACACACACACACACACACACACACACACAATTATTATTATATATATATATTTTTTTTTTTACCTGTGCTGTCAGCATGCTGGACATAGAACACAGAGTATTTGTTTCATTGCATCTAGGACAGAGTTAGTCTGCAAATGGAGTCCTACTTCTCAACCTGCAATGCCACTTTTTATTCATTCTTTAATCATCAAGAACTGCTGCAAAAACTCTGTCCTGTGGACGACCTGTGGCATGACAAGAGCACAGCTTTTTTTACACAGAACAGCCACCAATCCTCCTCTTTGGAGAACGATCTTATCATGGTCTTAGGTTTTGGTCTATCAACAACTAATCATCAATACTTCTCCAAGAAGGAAGAATTACCATGGGTGAGACAAATAAATACAGAAACGAACAACATGTACATGGAAAAACATAAACATAGAAACATACATTGACAAAACAGAAATAGGTCCAGGAAAATTGGAACAGCAGTTTGGCACGAGGCCTCTTCCTGTGATAGCTACTGCAATGTATGTATGTGACAAATAATCTCTTGAACTTGAACTTGCAGTAAATGAGGGAGGAAAGGAGAGGTATGCAACCAGGAGGGTGTTTGGGGTGTGTGTGCGTGTGTGTGTGTGTGTGTGCGTCCACCGGTGAGTGCACAGGACTTTTCCCTGTTAGTTCTGGTGAATGGGGTTGGAATAATTTTGAAGCGCCTCCAAGCAGAGGAAAAGGCCCCGCAACCACCCGAGTCCCGCAGCCGTACAAACACCCCACAAGCTCAGGAAAGCCCTGAGCACCCCGCCCTGGAGCCACAGAAGACAGAAGCCAGGAGCCCGCGGAACACCACCCACACACAGCCCCCAAAGCATAAAACTCTCTCGGTGAGCGCGAGGGGACCTTGCACTCCCGAAGCGCACACATACAACCCAATCCCAAGTGCAGGCATAAGACACACCCGCAGGTGCAGAACCCGGGCCGCGGGTGCCAGGCACGGACCATAGGCCTCGAGCCAGGACACCTGGTCAGACGGGCACGATTTTTGCGAATGTTTATACAGGCCGTTTCATCCGAGGTCGTTTTTGTCCGACACCCGAGGCCGTTTTGATCCAGGATTGAGAGACTGGCTTCGGTTAAAAAACACCAGACTTGTCCTTTCACGGTTCAGTCGACACAATTTGATGGGATCGAAATACGATTTGGAGGTGTCTCCTACCCGTAGATGAGGTAGTTGTTCTCCCAGCGGTACCGCATCTCCAGGACGAACTCCTGCCAGAGGTGGGCCACAGCCCGGACGCCGCCGTGGTAGAAGTTGACCAGACACACGCACAGCGCCAGGCGGTAGGTGAGGCTGTCGCTGGGCGCCGACTTCAGCTGGTTGTACAGGTTCTGGAAGCAGAAAGGGAGGGGGTCGTTTCATATGTTTAGTTGGCTCCCTGAAACGCACCTTGAAGGACCGTTTGTCACGGACATAGATCAATGACAAAAACAACACAACATTTAGGATTTGAGAGCGACAGAGAAAAGTGTTAATAAAACGCTGCGAGAGACTTTGTTTGACTTTATTGGCTTAAATGTAATTCCACAAATTGCCGAAATTGTCAACGGGGAAAGCTTCATTTTTAGTTTGATCTGCCATGAAAATGCTAAAGCATAGAACGTTATTTTTCTGTTTGGAGTGAGGCGTTCTGCATTAGAATTTGGTAACGGCACAAATTAAATGGATTTAGCGTCCATTTAACGAAATCTCAACCCCCCTCCAAAAAAAATGACGCTCCGTTAAGGAGCCGCGCCGCGTGGTGCAGGGGAGCGTGCTAAGAGGGCGGACGCACGTAGTCAGAGTCTTTATCCGGCTCGCTCCTGCCGCCTGCGTTTGACTGCGCGGCCCTGCCGTTGCTGTTGTCGGACGACTTCTCCACGGCGGCGTCTGGGAAGAGATACTGGAAGGAAACACACACACACACACACACACACACGCACACGCACACGCACACGCACACACACACAGTGAAAAAAAAAGATTTTAATACAGATATAAACGAAGCTTCCCTGTCGAGACATGGGCTCTTAACTCTGCGAGACGCCGTTCCGCCTCCAAAAAAAGGATAAAACACCCCCCCCGACCCTTTCAGTCCGGCTTACAAACAACAGCGGTAACGGGAAGCTCAGGCTCTGGTTTTGAGCAGTGATGTTTTATTCACAGCGTGGAACCACCCGGGCTGATTAAAAGGCTGGTCAGTCTTCCCGAAAGCCGGGGGCCCCGGTGGCACCGGCCCCCGAGTGCTGCGTCAGCTGCTCCGCAGCACCACCGGGGCCCAGCTGCCAAACCCCGATGTCAGATGGCCTCAGAGCCTTCAGCTTTATATATGTGTGTGTGTGTGTGTAGGGGGGGTCAGCAGAACTGTGTATGTGCATTTTTTTAAATGGGCGACACTAGAAGACAGACTGACATGACAGACTATTCCACAGACAAAAACTGTGGAATATATTCAAATAACACTGTAGACATTGTAACATAGTAGTAAAAATATAGTAATAATCCATATCTACTCATACTCATGTTCTCAATGCCAGTATTACTTTATATGTGTTCATCCTGTACAGTATATCCATCTATATTTATAATTTATAGCCACAACCATACTAGCAATCGTATTACTATTATACTACTACTAATTATACTGCTGTAAATAGTAACTTAGCTCTTGCCATAGCCTTAAGTTTAACTTAGCATAATATACAGAATCACATTTTGTATATTCTGTTAAGTGTATTTATCTATATTTGTCCTTTTATTTATCTATTTTTTGTATATCTGGCTATTTTTGTTCTTTTATTTAGCTACTGTTTTACTGTTGTACATATTTTTTGCTATTATGCTGCTTGTCTGTACAGCGATGCACCCATCCTCACCCCGACACATTCCTCGTATATGAAAAATGACCAAACAAGACTCTGCGCAAGTTGAAAAATCAGATCGTGATGACGACTGGGTCCACCCACCAGGAGGATGGAGTTGAGCATGTCGTTGCTGAGCGGCGACTCGTCGACGCGGCGGTGGCGCCGGATGCGCTTGCGGGCACTGTGCACCATGTTGGACACGGACAGCTTGGAGATGGGCACGGCCGCCGGCTCCGTCAGCTTGGACAGTGCGCTGCTGATGTCGCTGTTCTCTGCAGCGACAGCACACACCGGCTCACTGGCAATCGTAATACGAGAACACCGCGCCGCGATGGCTGCTGTCGAGTAAAGTACCGTGTAGACGTTTGGCCACATAACACATTATACGTTAACCAACACCTTCTGCATTGGATTGTGTGAAGCGGTAAATGCCCAATAATATCGGATTGTTATTGGCTGGAAATCAATGGGAAAGAGCTCCGAAGCGAGAACCCGCTGTCTGGCCCTGGGGTATTGGGTTCAGCTCCTCCGCCTTAATGGCACTATACTATTTTTGCAGTCTACCATTAGCCGTCACACAAAGCCGGGAAATTACCATCCACCAGTAAGTGGGGTTGACGCTGAGAAGAGCATATGCTGCTCTCACATGCATGGATAAACAAACATGTTTATAGCGCCAGACAAACATAAAGGGGCCCCGAAGTTTTTGAGCTGCGTCTTTGAAGACAGAGAAGAAAAAAACAAAACATTTTTTTTATTTTATTTTTTTTATAAAACACATTTACTGAAGCTTGTTCCGCTGCCTATATAAATGTTAGTCCAGATTTAAGTTCAGACAGTCGAAGCGATCTGCTGATAGCTGAGTCGGCTTGGGCCGCGTTTCCAGAAGAGAGCAGTGAATATGAAAGAGACTTGTTGTGAGGCGACAGCGGCCGTTTCTACGCCAGCTCTGGTCACTCCACCCGTCACGACGGCTTTAACGCTGAAGCAGAACGGCAGCATAATGAATTCATTGTGCATCGGGAACTCCCCAGCCAAACGGACCGGCACCGCCGCAGACGTTATTCCTCTGTCATTATCTCTATACGGTGCGTTTGCAAATGTCACACTCGCACAGCTTGGATTCATTACGGACGCCCTCACTCAAATGTTCTGTAGATTCTCCTGGTGATCATTCCAGTTGATCATAAAAAGAGGCCTCTGTTTTAACACCGGGACGATGCATAATATGAAAAACATGATTTGGTTAAGTTTTTGTGATTGGGTTTGTTGCTGCTGTATCAACGGCTGTAGGAACAACTGTATTGGTTGCTGCGTAACTTCTATCGGTGATATATAGGATTATGCGGTGCAGCCTGTAGCCTCTGTTGTTCTTTCTTATAACGGATTGCTGTTGGACTCATGCGCAAATGTCCCTTCACGTGATGACTGGGGGAAATACCCGCCAGTTAACATTTGGGCTTAGGAGCGCTGCTCCATAACAAAGTTTAATTGAAACGGTAATTACACCCATACTTTTTAAGTGCGACCGACCAGTGTTTTGAAAACAGAGGCTCCTTGTATTAAGTTGAACAAAAAGATGCGTCCGTTGAAAATGTACGTCGCTGGGTAGAAAGTTAACCTTCCTTCTGAGTTTTTAAGCATCTAATGAGGACATTTTCTACCTCGTCTCCGGGGACAGTTTCACATGCTGTTGTTTTTCAAGATGCCGTGGCATTTTGTTTAAAACTGCGTCGTTTTACACTCCCGTCTTGGAGTTGAATCCATTTGCGGTTTTGTTGCTATGTTTATTTTCCATTACATTTGTTTTTTTATTCTCTCCGTTGTTACGCCTGTTAAGAAAGGTACCATGTCTTTGTTGGTTTTGCTATATTTTCCAATTTATGGAAATATATATTTTTATATTTTGCATTTCGATTTTTATTTTTTTTTATCCATTACTTATTTTGAGTAACAACTTAAATAATGTCATACTGCTTATTTTTCATTTATTTTTTATTTCTTATTTATTATTATTATGTGTTTAATAGGGCTGGGCATTGGGCAGGATCTCACGATTTGATGAAACTCTGTTCCAAAGGCTCACGGTTCAACTCAATACAAATTCAATCCGATATTGATGAGATGGCTTACACTACGGTTCTACAGTACATCGATATATTGACATTTTATACACACACACAACTTTTCTGTATTACCATCTGACATGCACGACAAAAAATATTTCACGGAACAAATTCAAGTCTAATACAGAAATTCAATAATTATTCACTTCATTTGTGACTCTGTTGGTATTTAAATTAAGCATTATCTCCAAATAAAAAATGTCACATCAACATTTTCAAATTGATTCGGTAAAATGAAGCAAAAACAAAATTGTTATGATAACGGAGTATGGATTTCTCTCGACCCGGCCCTAGCGCTTCATTCGTCGACGGTTTTTCACTCTTCACAGCAGTTTTCCGGTGACCGTATTGAAAACGACCGTACTCAAACCCTAGAGGAGGCAGAACGCTGACCTTTGCCCTCGTCCTCCACCAATCCTCTGCCCAGCAGCTCCTCGGTGGACTCCTTCCTGCAGCACAGCTTGAAGAACTCGTTCAAGAAGTCGCCTGCGTGGGAAAGGGAAGTGGAGTTAAACGTCATTAAAAGGTATACGGTTTTAGGACTTTAGCAGCAATCTGGTTCTTCCCCTTGTGCGTCTCAACCATGCGGATTCCCGTCTCGACACGTTACATAACGAACGAGAAGACAACCAATCAGTCCAATCGAGGCTCCGGGATGCATCGAAAATTTTGTGTTTCTACGTTTGGGGAGGGGTGAGACAGTCGAGGGGGTGAGCCGGCTGTCGGACACGATTACGCGTTCGATGTGAAGCGGGCTTCATTACAGCGCCCGCCCGGGAGGCGAGGGATACACCGAAGACATTTTTCATGGGGCGGTTTTGGTCAGAGCTATCGTATTTCACTATACGAGGCGATACGGAGCGCCGTTCCGTTCCATTTATTTCAGAGAGGACAGGGTAGTGGTGTTTGTTTGTGCTTAACGGGCAAATAAAAGTGACTAAATTCCAATTCATTTATGGGAGAGCAAGAAAAAAAAAAAAGAGCATAAATATGTCTTAAAAAAAACAGATTTCAACACCGTGTACGTCCGACCCGTATAGATCCAAGGACGCAGA
Source organism: Zeus faber (assembly GCF_960531495.2). Classification (NCBI taxonomy): domain Eukaryota; kingdom Metazoa; phylum Chordata; class Actinopteri; order Zeiformes; family Zeidae; genus Zeus; species Zeus faber. The sequence goes on from NC_137210.1 coordinate 8,236,693, forward strand.
GCCAGGTCTTACCTAATAAGCACTGAGGGTTTTCAGCTTTCCTGACTCGGACGGACCAGTGCGGGGCTTGGAGCGGGTCCAGATCGCTGCCAGGTCACACAGAGAGCACATATGGTCAGATCCTCCTCACCTACGCTCGCGATACCGCCAAGGTTACGGCACACACGGGCTGAATTTCGACCGCACCCCAATCAAAGCCGGTAAAGACGAGTTCACCGAGAGCACCTCGTATCATCGCCTAATGCGGGGCTAAAAAACTGGATAAAAGCGAGCGTGGTGATGGTTGTGAAGCCATTCCCGTCGAGCCCGACTACCGTTTTTTCAGACGAGGGGAAAAACGCCTCTGTTTATTGTGTTGCCACGTCTAAATAGCTTTCTGATCTCACGTCGGGGGGGCTCTTGTCTCATGGTTGGATGAGCTCCTTTATGAGCTGGTCTCCTTTTGAGGTGCAGATTTGATCTTCAAAGTTGCACTTGTGTCTTTCTTTTTTTTTTTTTTTTTTTTACTTGCACTTGTAAATTACAAGCAAATAAATCTCTGGAAAAAATAAGAAATATAAACGTCTCTGAAGGCGGGACAGCGGAGTCATAAACGGAGGAGGAGGGCAAACACGGTATTATAATATAATAACTCACACGCTCACTGAGCGTTTCATCGGCGGAGCAGAAAAGCAGAAAATCACGCAGCGTGAACCGGGTCGACGGCTCTAATGCAGTCGGAGCGGCCGGAGATGAGGTGCTTGTAAATAAAAAAAAAACTAAAAAAAAAAAAAACCTCCCTCGCTCCCCCTCCCTCGCTCCTTTAACTCGCATCCCCCGCTCTGCTCTCGCCCACCTCTCGCCCACCTACACCGTCTGGCACATCGGAAAAATTAATAAGGGTAACGACCCCCCCCAGCTATCGCGCCGTCGCAGGGCCGCGGAGAAATTGTTTCCGGGCGTCGGCAGCGACGGCGCGGCACCTGGCTCGTCGCTTGTTCTGCGTCGCTGTTAAAATTAGACGGAATAAAAAATGTAAATAAAAAAAACTGGGAAAATACTACGCCTACGCCGACATCCGGTCCCTGTCTAATTACCAAATTAATAAATAAACCTAGTTTCTATTTTCTACAGCTGTCATGGAGGGGTGCATTTCATTTTAATTAATAAAAGAAAAAAAAATACACCAGAATCACAAGATATTTAATTAAGTGGCTTTTCTTGATGGGCATCAAAACGTGTTTCAAAGTGGTGAAATCCACACTCACGAGTACACGTCGTTATCGACGACAATGCCTTCTGTCAGGTGCGGCCAAGTGGTGGCGAGGTGCAGCTCGCTGCCAGAAACAAGAAATGGAATTCAATTTGGTGCACAGTAATTGACTCAGACATTATCTTTTTTTTTTTGTCATAATGATGTCCCGTGCAGAAGCAACGCTGAAACCTGTGAGAACACATTCGGGAGGATAATGAGATAAAAAAAAAAAAATTAAATTAAAAAGTAAAAGAAATGAGGCATGCGCAGTCGTCGTCATGGCTATGGTCGAACTCCACCTGATTGGGTCCTCGCAGGCGCCGAACGGGAGCTTGCCGAACTCCACCCCTCCAACCTCGCCGCCGAGGAGCGCGTCGAAGTCTGCCAGAACAAACATGGAACGCACCCGCGCTCGTTATCTTCACGTGGGCTCAGCTTAGAATGATTTACAGCAAAAAGGACTTTTTTTTTTTTTTTTTTTTTAATAAAAAGGCAATAAACGAGCAACTCCCACTGAAGCACATTTTGTGTCTTCCGGGCGGGCACACTCGCGGTATGAAAATCAACACGGGGTGAACCGGCGGCCCACGGTCTCTCCTTTGTTTCTCTTTTAAATTTTTATTTTTTTTGAAAGATAAAAACTGACCCACCCACAGTTTTCCGCCCACTAGCGTTCCTCTCCGACCCAATAGATGGAGCCGGAAACCACGCACACGGTACCGGCTTGTGAAAAAATAATAATAATAAAGAAGAAAAATATCTATATATTTATATAAAATTATTTGACCTCCTTTGCATTCTCCGCCTTCTCCCGAACCACTTAGAAAACTCGAGCGTCTCTTTGCTTGGCTAAACCCACGAGGGAGAGCGGGCGCTTATCGCCGGTGAGAACACACGAGTGAATTGAGAGAGCTGGGCGAGTGGATTATATCAGCGTCCTCCGCATGGCCAGGCGATACGCGCGGGAGGGGAAAAAGAAAGGAAGTTTGGGTTCACGGAGCACGGGAACGCTATTTTTATTGCTCGCTGGACCCCGCCGCCTCTCCCCGGCTCCGGACCTCCCTCTCCCGTGTCCCCTCCGCTACCACATTTAAGCGTTTGCTTTCCACCTCCGGATGTGGAACCTAAACACACCGCTTCTGCCGCAAACATACACACTAGCTGGAGCGAATGTTGGGTAGATGGCGAGGGCTTGGGAAAAAAAAAAAAAAAAAAAACCCTCTGCGGTTTTCTCGTTGTGTGACTAGCGGGTCAGTCAATGGGAGGGCCTCTGCAGGTGTATAATGGCTTGTTTTACCTGGAGGCTGCTGAGGCCAGGAGTACTGCTGCCAGTCCTGGAGGACGTAAGTGAAGCGGATGGCAATGTTGATGGGGGGCAGAGGGGTCAGGGGACAGCCCTGTTGAAAACAAAAGAGGAGCAGGGGAGATTGAGAGACGGAGAGAGGAGAAAGGGATTTGTGTGTGTGTGTGTGTGTGTGTGTGTGTGTGTGTGCGTGCGCGCGTGCGGGCAAAAAAAAAAAAAAATTATTGACAAGAAGAAAAATGGGGGCACGGGCAGATAAAGATAACCGTGGCCTGGGGGTCTCGGGATTCTATGTCCCAGGCACCGCCATGTAAACACTATTACAGCCGACGGCGCCATCTCAAAATGCAGTGACAGCAGGAATCTGATTTTAGCCTTCCAATGGAAAGTGAGAAAAACAAACAAACAAAAAAACAGACGGTGGAAGAGAGAGGAAAAAATTAAAATAATAAAAATAAGAACGCGGCCGCTCAATGCAAACAATTTTTATTTTTCTTGCGAAATGCGGTATGTGGCTTTGATGGGGCAATACTCACTATCTTGGACTTGAAGATGTCGAGCAGGCCAGACAGGTGGTTGTACTGGCTGGGCACCTTGCGGAGGTGCACCATCTCGAAGTCGGTGCGCACGCCGGGGCCCTGGCACTCCCCGGCGTACATCCGCCTCCACTTCTGCTGGATCTGCACGAACATCGGCACCTGACTGCGGGCAGGAAGGGGGCAAAGGGCAGCGGATGATGGGGGGAATTAATAAAAAAAAAAAGGTCGTTTTGGCTGGTCTCAGGTTGTTCCGCTGGATGCTACTGGGGTAATGTCACCTGCAGGGGCGTTTTTGCCCCACCTGTTCACCGCCTGTTCTACAGAAGCTACACAGTGACACCTGGTGGGCGCTCGATGAGCTGCAAGTCAAAATGTGAGTACTCCGAACCTCTGAAACTCTGAATTAGATTAGCTCTTCCGCTATTGAATCTTACATAAAATATAATAGATAGTAGATAATAACAGATTTTGAAGGGGATTTTTTGGGGTCAAATATTCCACAAATATCAGTAACCTCACACGTGCGTATTCATAGCTGATCGGTTCTGGCAGAGCACGCATCCATCTACAGTGTGACGCCCCATTGTAAAGCACGGTGCCAGGGAGCAGCGGGGGACAGGGGGACAGGGGGGGGGTACAGGTAACCCAGCCCTCACCACCACGGAGCTGATGCTGCCAGATATCCAGTTGCCATGGATACCAAATGACCCAATGCAATCCATTGCCACGGCAAGTGTTCTACCCGCCCACCATTTTTCTATTTTTAAGAAAAGGCAGCTTTGTGTTAAGAAGTCTGCAGGAGGAAAAAAAAAAAAAAACACAGTGTTGCTCACAGATTGCTGTTGGCTTTCAAATCGCTGGAAGCTTTGTTTTGAACAAAAAAGAAGAAAAAAAAGGATTTGGGCTGAAGATAAGGTTATCTTATTTAGGATACCTATTTTACAGTATGGTACACAAGTGTCAAAACAATTCCTGAAAGCTTGTGTAATATTCATTTATTTCCACAATGATCCTGTTGCCAAATGAAAGACCACAGTGCCACAGACCGTCCCCTAGTAGACGGTCAGTACCACAAATATGTCTAACCTCCCTCACGGTATGATATTATCGTGGATACAGTTTCACAATGGTGGAATGTTACAGTCACTACAGCTGAAAACGGTTGGAATGTTGCCATAAATGCGGTTACCCCTCCTCAGGATGTTACCATGGATACTGTTGCCTAGCTCTGAGGTGTTGGTTTGATAATCTACCCGGCAGAAGCAACCGTAACTTGGCAGCGACTACAAGGCAGCAAAACATTGCAATGGAGATATTTCAACACCTTCGTTTGACAAAAACCTTCGGGCAGATTCTGACCATTTCTGTTGACAAAAACTATTTGATTGATTGGGTAGGAATTCCAAGCTCACCATTTAGTTACTCTAAAGAAAGATATTTAATAATGGTCCAAATTGATCAGGTGACCCGAACCACACTCAACCCAGCCAAGCATAGGCAGCTCTTTATTGGGTTAAAATTAGTTTTGCAGCAGTCTAAAACTAACTGGGATCAAGCATGGAGATATGTAGCTTTCTTCAATTTCTACTATATCCATAAGGAGTTTGTGGAAAGTGGAGAGAACAGAGCAAGTTATTTTGCAATTGCAAATTAGTTTGCAGCGATAAGAAGACTTGCTGTGGCTGTTGACACCAGAAATACCACCTGCAGACTGATTTTTATTGCTTTTCCCTCTGAGTTGCCACAAAAACAGGGGAAAGCCGAGCTCAGGTGTGGTCCTTTTTTTTGGGGGGGGGGAACAAGCGCGGGATTGGGATTCACTGCATCCATTCAACGAGGACGCAAATAGACGCGCTTTCTTTGATGACAACTTCGGTTCCGCAATAACACCACGGAACAGCCAAAACAAGTTGCAGAGATGGATGAGTTTAACTTTGTGAACACGGGATAGGCTGTGCAGTAATGTCTGCCTGAAACATAAAAAATGGGACAAAAATGTACTCGGTAAGGTCGGCACAACCATTAGAGTTGGTAATGCCTATGGACACAGAAATGACCAGCAGAGGACTATTACAACAAACAATAACGACAGACCATTTTCGGATGATAATCCTCAAAAACAGCAAAGAATTCTACTGGAAAAACACTCAAAAGAGAAAAGGTAATATTTGATGATTTGACTACTCGATTAAACGATCATTTGATTATTCGTTCATGAGGGCAAAATGTTTTTTCGTCTAATCTCGGGAAGAATTTGTAGGCCTCTAATTCCTAATGCCACACAGTCGCTTCGGTGGTTTTACCAGTTCAATCGGAAAAACTACCGTATAAGGCACTTGGTAGGTGTTCATTTCTGATCCCGTCGGCAGATCCGAACAATCGATTATTCGCTCGCACCGCCCGCCGATTACTCGACATACGAGTTTTTGCACTTCGCCACACTTATCCCGACGTGCTGCCGACTTACCAGCCACTGTTGGCCAGAGAGATGGAGATGGAGCTGAGGAGCAAGTTGCACTTGGACTCGCTGATGATGGCCTCGCAGTTTGTCCCCGGGGAGATGACCAGAAACTCTCGCACCCCGAACCTGCCACGGCAAAGCGGCGGGAAAGTGAGTGATGAGCAGTCAGAAGGTCGGCCCACAGAGTGATGACCCGAAACCAACATCAAGGAGCAAATTCAGGTCAGTTGGTCAAACGTCACAACTGTCGTTCTTCCAAAGCTGTGGTTGATCAGTTAAGGTCACTACAAAATAACCCCTCTTTTGCAGACGGTTACTAAATGAACAACAACTCATATGAATGAATTACTTATGAAACGAAAGCAAACCCTCTTCTCTTACAGCTCTAGTCGGAATCTAAAAAAAAACAGGTTTATTGTACATTCATCTTCCTACATCACTGTTTATGTCATAAGTTATTGTATAGGACTGTATATTTCGGGGGTTTTTTTTCATTATGACCTTGTATTTCTCTGGTCTTTTTCATATTTATTCTTTTGTTTGGTTTTTTTTCTGCCTACCCATCTATCTATCTGTATTTATTCTGGGCTTATGTCTGCACTTTTTAGCTTGTTCGGTGGAGAGATATAGTGGTTTAACTTATTCTTTTGAAATCCCATTATCCCATGACATCCCGGGTTGTAGTTACCATCAACAATGCAAGTATTTATGTTATTTATGTGTCCATTCCTATAAGCAAAAAGATCTCCCGAAATTCTCAATATGTCCATTTGTCCACAGCAAAACTAAACCACCAATGAAGGATTTCCGCGTGTAGAGAACAGCCGTCTGAACACGTATTCACACTATGACAATTCCACTCAAACAAAAAACGATGGAAACAACATACACACACTGTATATTACATTTTAAAAGCAAGTATATACAGTATATGATCTTAGTCTCATTGTCTATTACTGTATATATATTAGTACATGGTATACTGTATATGATATATCTATATCAAGTATTAATCTCATTGTCAACTACTATTATAAGTGCCTATTTCCAACCATGCTGGATGAAATTGACATTTCCGTAATAATAATCGATGTCTTCAACGCGATTCTGAAAATGTTTTATTACGTTACAATTTGAATAACAAAAAAAAAGGGGGCTATTTTCAAGGTATTCAAATACTTACATTTCTAAGGACGAAATTAAAGCACTTCAAGGTCCTGGTAAGAACCCTGTAGACATATACCTTAAAAAGCTATCTAAAATCTTTGTGCTCGAGCCATCACATTCAATTCATTGCCATTGAACTCATTCAGTAGGACCCTGATGTGATCAAAATGGTTGGAAATGAGTAGGAATATTTCAAGTTGTTTTCGTCTTTCATTGTGAGTGAACTCACCATCGGACCAGGCAGTGAGCGCGAGGAGGAAAATCGTTGTTCATACACAGAAGATCCTGCATTGCCAAGGGAAAGGCATCTGGAAACAGAGCAGACTCGGGTCAGGGATGGATGACACATTTCTATCCATTTAATTTAGGCTTATCCTCATCGTTGGAAGACATGCGAGACATGGTTCTGAGGTGTGGTGTACCACATAGACCATGAACTGTTTAGAAACAAGACAATCCTGACCGACTGTCAAGGAGCACTGGAGTCATCATAAACAAATTCAATTGAGCTCACGTACAGTATATGGAAAATACTGACGACATTATACGTCTTAGATACTGGACAGACAGACAGACAGACAGACAGACAGACAGACAGACAGACAGACAGACGGACAGACGGACAGACAGACAGACAGACAGACAGCAACAGCTCACATCAGAGAACACTAGGCACTAATACTTATGAACAATATAATACAAATGTAAAATTTGAAAATGACAATATCTGGGGAAATAGTAAAATATACAATAAACCTCACAGCACTATGAACCTGAAAATTAATACAGTTACACAAAAGTAACACAGTTACCCAAAACATGTTTTATAAAAATAATCTAGAGCTCTACTGTACACCCCAGACCTTTCCACCTGGCAGAAAACAAAAATTTTAATAAAAATAAAACATTACCTTCTTCGGGTTCCTCCTTCTCATCACCCTTCTCTGACTCCTGCTTCAGGTAGTGGTGTGTGATGGAGAACTTAAAGTCTGCAAAGTTTATGTCCTGGGACTTCTCCTCCCAGATGCCACTAGTGTACTCGCCCTGAGTAACAAAAAGGGATAAAAAAAAAAAAAAGAATGTGTAAGGTCGTATGGTCGTAGGGCATCTGGCCGGCAGCAGAAGATGGCGTTTTGAGAGATGATTGTTTACCTTCTCTGGGGACGCTTTGCCTGCAGAGCTTCCGATCAGCTTCCAGTCATTTAACACCTCCTCCACTCTGGACACAAACCTGCCATGGAATCAGATGTTTACGTTCTGCCACGGAGCAGCAGCTGGACATGCAGTATCATATCGAAGAAGAGGTGGAAGGAGGGATGGGGATTGAGAGGTTAGTCCAAGTCTGGCAAAATATCTACCAGTTACTGTTATATACCCTCCTCTCCAGAAGCTTGAACATTTCCTTTAGCCCAGTTAATTTTCTTGGCGGTCATATTATCACGAGCGGTACTTCCAGTTTTACTACTACAGTGGTACCTCGACTTACAAGTGCATCTACTTACGACTAATCCAAGATACAAGTAGCGATAGTCGCGAAAAATTGTATCGACTTGCGACCAACTGCTCTAAGATACAACCGTGGAAATGTGCAGTTGGCGCGTCGCCGGCCAGGCAGCAGTCAGTCAGCAGTCAGTCAGCAGTCAGTCAGCAGTCAGTCAGCGGGCGACCTACATCATGTGTGCACGTAGTTTGTGGCTTATCGATATTTTTTTCATATTTACTGTGTTTGTGCTGTGTATTTTGTTTATTTTCACCCTTCATGATGAGTCCTAAGAAGAAGGATGATGGAAAAAGAAAAAGGCAATGATTCCCATTGAAACTAAGAAGGAAATCATAGAAAAATATCAGCGTGGTGTATATGGGAAAGATTGCTTCGACATACGACTGTTTTAACATACGACCGTTCTTATAGAACGAATTACAGTCGTAAGTCGAGGTACCACAGGCGGCTCCGGCAGGCGGCATTCTCAGCTCCGATCGGTCTCCTCACCGATTGGACTCTCAGCTTAGTCAAATTTGCCATTGTTTTTTGTCTGATTGCAATTATCCATGTATGGCAAAGTAAATAATCTGTGCATCCTGCAGATCTAGTCAGGATTGGACTTTAACTAAAGGAATATAACATACAAACTCTTAATAACACAAAGTTACAAAGCGAAGGTATAATTTTATTACTATTAACCTTTATCATGTTTGAAAAAATGGAGGTAAAGTATTACCAGAAGACAATTGGATTAAACAAAGCGCAGTGTATTAAACGTCATAAATATATACATTTCTAAGGACAACTGACACGCACCCGAATAAGTTCTACAAAATTAAAAACCCAATAACACCACTGACAGAATTTATAGACATTCTAGAGATTTCAACGTATAGAAACTTCCCGAATTACAATTACTGGTAACAATAACCATAAGAAATAACATAATACAGGGAACATATATCTGATGTGTATGTGTTTTTAAATATTTTCATTCTTTTTGTGTTTTAGTGTAGGCCACTACACACAGACACACACACACACACACACACACACACACACACACACACACACACACACACACACACACACACACACACACACACACACACACACACACACACACACACACAATCGATTTCATTAGATATCCTCTAAAATTGTCAGTCAGATAAAACCACGTACCTTAGTTGATTTATTCATTTATTTATAGGTTTATTAAATAAATTACAATTTTGAAGGCAGTTTTCTGTTGACTTACAAAGTGTCATGAAATAATTATGTTCCCCATAATGGATTAATAATCATAATAAATAATCATGATCACAACACTGACTAAAATAATTGTGATTATCCTTTTAGCCATAATCATGTAGCCGTACTTCAGAATGATAACCGCCATTAGTTTGGACATAGGAGACCGTCCCACAGCCGCAGACACCGCCCGATCATAGAATTACACTGTAACCAGGCCAGAAGAAAACAAACTCCTGCAGTCACAACACACACTGGAACAGAGAGCACACTCATCCATTGAACTTTAACGAAGGACGACTTCCCCTGGACCCTGCGTATTGCTGCCTGCAGCTATATTTATTGTTGTCATTACATTTACATTTAGTCATTTAGCAGACACTTTTATCCAAAGCGACTCACAAGGGAGAATAACATTCAAGCTACATTGCAACAGAAACATTAGTGTAACAATAAATACTGCTAGGTAGTGCTAAGTAATTGTAGGTTAGGAGAGGAGGTGCTCTCTGAAGAGCTGGGTCTTCAAGTGCTTCTTAAAGACAGAGAGGGAGACCCTTGCTCTGGTGGTTTTTGGCAGCTCGTTCCACCAACGTGGAACTACATATGAGAATAGCCTGGATTGCCGTGGTTATGCAGCCGGCAGAGCCCGGCGACGCTCATTTGATGAACGCAGCATCCGGGGGGTAACGTGCTCTTACAAGAGCATTTAAGTAGGTGGGAGCATTCCCAACAATCACTCTGTAGGCCAGCATCAGAGACTTGAACTTGATGCGAGCGACTACAGGTAACCAGTGGAGCTCGATGAGCAGCGGAGTAACGTGTGTCCTCTTTGGCTGGTTGAGCACCAGTCGCACTCATCTGCAGTGGCTTCACTGCACAAGCCGGCAAGCCTGTTAAGAGAGCGTTGCAGTAGTCGAGATGGGACACCACCAAGGTTTGTACCAGCAGTTGAGTGGCATATCAGGTCAGGTACGGCCTGACTTTTCGGATGTTGAATAGTGCGAAGCGGCACGACCGAGAGACGGCGCCAACATGGTCCGAGAATGTCAGTTGGTCATCGATAATGACACCTAGATTCCTCGCAGCCTTGGCAGGAGCAAGAGATGAAGAGTCAATTTTGATATCAATGTTGTGATAAATGCCTTGTTTGGCCGGGGAAGACCAACAGTTCAGTTTTTGCCAGGTTTAGCTGAAGATGGTAATCCTTCATTCACGTGGATATGTCAGCGAGGCAATCCGAGTGGTCATTAATTAGGACTACTGTCATTACTGTAATGCCACATTTTCTTTCATGCTGAAATATTATCTCACCAGACTATAGATAGATGGCAATGCATATATTTACTTCATTTTCTTAGATCTAATCATATATTATTAGGAATTATCTAATTATCTAGGATGAATACATTTTAATTTGAGCTATTGCCCACAAAAAAAAAAAAGGTCTCAGGACATGACTGCTTGTACATAACAGTGTTAGCATAGAGACACTCAATAGATAGAAATGATGTTGTTTGTTTCTTGTTTGTTTACCTACTATACATGGATAGCTAGATAGAATGATAGACAGAGAGATAGATAAATAGATAGATAGATAGATAGATAGATAGATAGATAGATAGATAGATAGACAGACAGACAGATAGATAAATAGATAGACAGATAGACAGACAGATAGATAAATAGAAAGACAGATAGATAGATAATTAGACAGACAGACAGACAGATAGATAGATAGACAGATAGATAGATAGATAGATAGATAGATAGATAGATAGATAGATAGATAGATAGATAGATAGATAGATAGACAGACAGACAGACAGATAGACAGATAGATAATAAGCCACTGTAAATGATGCAATATTTATGCATATACAGAATGCAGCATACATAATACATAGCGTTGCAAAATACGTGCTTTCATGTAAGTCTCTGCAGGTATTATATGAAATATCTGAGTGGTTTTAAAGATGTTTATCATGTATTTTATCTTATATTATCATCGCTCGAGTGTCACCTATCCCCGAAGCGAGGAAACCACGATATGACAAGACGTGGCTAGCCTACCTCTCCCATTCCGACGCGGTGGTGAAATCCGTGATCTCAAACACCTCCGACTCGGGCTGAAAGGACATTAGAAGAAAACGTTGGAAGTGCCTGCGGTTGTTGCGGAACGTCGGGCATGCTTACTCGCAAAGCTGCGCTAGTAGCCACGGTACTCACGTCACTGTCCGCGGCCATCACGGAACCCTGTTTACTTTCCGTCCCCGGACCGCGCTGCGGTGCATTGTGGGAGTCCGGCGACGTCACCATCACGCTGTCAAGAGTGCGGCGTTCGAGGGACGTCGGAGAGACGGGAACCGCGACCGTTTCTGTTGGGGATTAAAATCTCCACGTCGTGTTTGACGTTTACGTTTACGTTTACATTTACATTTACATTTACATTTACATTTACATTTACATTTACATTTACATTTACATTTTGTCATTGAGCAGATTTAACAACTCTTGGGTTCCACTTTGTAGCTCGATTTCGGCGGGAATAACCCGCAGCGGCCGTCTAATAACACATAAAAGCGGTTATATGGCCCTAAGACGAAGAACAAAATTCATACAATTTGTTCATACAATTTCAAGTACGTGGCTGATATTAGGTACATTTATGAAGTCTGTTCATTTGGCGCAATACCGATACAAATAATGTAATAGAATAAAGAAAAACTCACGTGTAATATCTACTCGTCCACCTTATTCATACATGTGATATTACTTTGTTTATACATTATGTAAAAACGATTTATCTAGCTTGCCTCTGCAGTTCACGGAAGTTCCGTAGTAGAACATAAAATGTTCATACACAAAACATACATATCTGGCGATAATAATAATAATAATAATAATAATAATAATAATAATAATAATAATAATGATAATAATAAATATAGCTGCAGGCAGGGTCCAGGCCCTCTCTTAAAGTTCAATGGAGGAGTGTGCTTTGGCTCTCCGTTCCAGTGTGTTTTGTGACTGCAGGAGTTCATTTGTTCCGGCCTGGTCACAGTGTAATCTTATGATCGGGCGGTGTTTGCAGCTGTGGGTGGGTCTCCTACGTCGCAACTGACGGCGGTTATCATTCTGTAGTACGGCTGCGTGATTATGGCAAACGGTTGTTTTAGTCAGTGTTGTGATCGCAATTATTTATCACGATTATTAATCCATTATGGGGAACTTAATTATTTCATGGCACTCCGGAAATCAACAGAAAACTGCCTTCAAAGTAATAATGTATTTTATAAAGTCATAAATAAACTACGATAAGTGGTTTAACCGATTTAAATTGTAGAGGATATATCATGAAATAAATTGTGCGTAGTGGGCTACACATTTTTGTTGTAATTGTAACAAATCTTTGAGGCGTCCGGAAGAGAAACCAAAAACTAAAATATTTCAAAACACACACACAATAAATGCTTGTTCCTTGTATTATGTAATTGCTTATCGTTATTGTTATCAGTAATTGTAGTTCAGGAAGTTTGTATACATTGATATCTCTGGAATGTCTATAAATTCTGACAGTGATGTTACTGGGTTTTTATTTTGTAGAACTTACTCTGGTGCATGTGAGTTGTCCACAGAAGTGTATATATTTATGACATTAAATACACTGCTCTTTGTTTAATCCAATTGTCTTCTGGTAGTACTTTAATTCGATTATTTTTTTTTTTGGATCAAACTCAGAGGACGGCTTACATACACATTTCATTCATCTTGTCTGTGAGTGGGGGGCGGGGGCGGGACACCTTATAATAATATCATGAAAAACAGTTCAATTAGGTAATTCCCATGTACCATGAATGCAGCATTTGCGTTATTACAACAATGTTATTATCACAGTTGTATCACCTTGTGACTCGTCTTTAATCAGTAGTTCTGCTTTTAAGAGTTTGACAAATGCTAATCAGAGAGTGTCCGTCATGGCAAAGTGTGAAAGAAAAAACAAACACATTGTAAAAAATAATTTTGAACCCACTGAATCATTGTTGTACTATATCAGAGAAAGCTTGTTAAGGGAATGCGACGCTGGTGTCACGTTGCTGGGGCAAGCCACCATATGTGCGGGGTCACTCGCACTGACTGTAAATGTCGCTCTGCATTTTTTAGTTAAAAGACGCCTTGGAAGTCTTGTCAGGTGAAAAGCTGCCACGGAAAATCTTGCAACCATCTTGTGTGTAACCTCGGCCCTTCTTTTTCATCATCCCTTTCTCCAATTTTTGTACTTTTATTTGCGCTATTTCTCTATGCAATTGAATGGATGCGATTCTCCAAAAAGCACGGAAAAGTTCGATTTCACTTTGAGAAATTACAACAGGAGTTGAATCCAGTTTTTCTGCGTCTATTATGTTCTTTTTGTGCGGCTTATAAAGCTGAATGATTGTCTTCTGCTAAAAGTGAACAAGATATTACAGGAAAAGGTGAGAATGGACCACCCCATCAGGTCTAACATCATCATACAGCAAAGCCACTTCCTCAAATACACGTGGAATGTAGCCTGTCCTCAATTTAAGAGTCAGTTTTATCCCCTTGAAATTTCTCTGTAGGATACAAATCACACTGAAACAAGCCCCTGTGATTTTGCCCTGGGCAAATCTAAGCTTATCATCAGAGAATTGCTGCTGAAGTGGACAGGATGCTGCAGGTGGGCCTTGCAGTCACAAAACTGCAGTTTTCTTCTCTTTTTTTATTTTTTACGACAACAATGAATCAAATGAATAATTCATTTGAGGATGGACTTTGCATGGAGGAGCGACAGGTGTTCATTCTTCTTTGGGCCGAGGACCTTCAGCAGTACATTGTATATACATATATATATTAAATAATATTCCTGTAAATATTCCCAAAAGAGGTACAGGATTCCTGCATCCTGTGTCGACTAGACACAAAGCGGGAGACACTGTTGCGTCGACATCAGAGAATGTGTTGCGAGAAGAAAACACAACAGGAGCACCCCAGCAGCAACAAGGATCCCAGGTCGGAGGAAGCTGGAAAGGCTCCTCGTGAGTGGGCATGGCCCCTGGGAGAAAACAGAGCAGCTATGAGAGATCATACGTTAGCAGCACTTGTCCCTTCATGCGATCTCTCCCAACCTCGCACACCGCCGTCCTCTTAATCACTGAAAAACCTGGCAAACCTGGCCGAGAAGTGACGCAAGACTCGATTCAACGATTCGCTCGTCGAGAACAAATGTTTTACACGACTCGGGAGTCAGGAGGCACTCGGTCGAGGGGGTCTTCGACAAAAAAAATGAAAATAATTACTCCGGACTCATCACAAAATTCCAAGGCCTTTGGCGCAATTCATATTGAATGTGAATGAATTTGACTTTGACTGAACTTGAATTTTTGTAAGAATTCCATTCACAACCCAGAGCCTAGTGACGGCTATCTCTCTCTCTCGCTCTCTCACTCTCTCACAAAATCGAACGACTCTACTGAGTGACTAAAAATTAAAGTTGAATCTTTGGGACATTAAAGTATTAAAGAAGTATAATTTTAATCCATTTCGAGGACATTACTGATAATTGTCACCCAACAGAGAAACTGGATCAGATAGCTGTGAACATCAAAGCCTATGAGGGCCAGAATATCATGGAAATAAAATAATTTGTCAATATGCAGGACTCTGTGCGGGCGTCAGAGAGATCGTGAAGGATCTTACGAACCAAGAGAGGGCGACTGAGCAACATGCTCCCTGTCATGGACTGGATCATCTGGAGCGTGCTGCAACAGGACACACACAAGGTTAATAGAACTAATATTGTACGGTCTCCCTCTTGCCGTCAAAACAGCTCTGACTCGTCAAAGTGTGGACTCTGCAAGACCTCTGAAGGTGTCCTGTGGTATCTGGCACCAAGACGTTAGCAGCAGATCCTTCAAGTCCTGTAAGTTGTGAGTTGGGGCCCCCATGTATCAGGCTTGTTGTTCCAGCACATCCCACAGATGCTCGATCGGATCGGACTCTAACCCCAGCCGTCCACATGATGTAGAAGAAAATGTGATTCATCAGACCAGGCCACCTTCTTCCAATGCTTCATGGTCCAGTTCTGATGCTCACATGCCCATTGTAGGAGCTTTCAGCGGTAGACAGGGCTCAGCATGGGCAGATCCTTACGCTTGCCCATTTTTCCTTCCAACACTTCAATTTCAAGAACTGACTGTTCGCCGTATACTGTCCATTTAGTTTTTTTCCTCGATTTTATCAATAATTAAAGTTGACTGATATTCCATATTTATTTTATATTTTATATTTTTTTATTTTTCTCCCACCCTTTCCAGCTGATGATAATCAAATTCCTGATTCCTAAGTCTGCATTTTACTTTGCAGGTTCACTTGCCGTCCATGTTAAAAGCACAATAAGTACATTTGCATATTCTAACGCAGCCAACAGAATTCACAACATCTGGCATCCTGCGCACTTGCAAGACATCAGCATTCCAATCAATATGTTGGAGTGATCCTCTTTCCCCAAACAATCAATGGCAAACTGGAAAAAGAAACCCCCTAATGTAGACTAATTGTAAATGGCAATACCTCATTGCCATACATCTTGTTCACTGTTAATCAGTGCTTCCGCTATTCATTACAGTTACTCTATAACAAATGCATGAATAGCCAAAATAGCATGAATGGCTAGTGTGGCCAATAATACAAAACTGGTTGTTGGCGGGGTTTTTTCATTGAGATTTGCCTCTTTGAAAAAACATCAATCAAAAACATCAGGTCAGCATATGATAGTTTATTTTCTTACTTACCAGTCAGACAAGACATGCATCAGTTGAGTTTTGGTTAAATCAGACTAGACAAACTAAATTTCCTTTTCATCTAAATGTTCACTGGCTCGACATGTCCCCCGCAAACCCCAGTCTCAAGATATCCTCGTACAGGAAAGCAGGGAAGATGGACCAGATCATCGAGGGTCAATATAACCCTTGGGATGACTTCAGGAGGAGCGGATCTAAATACGAGAGCTGGCGGTGTGTATATGGTGCCAAGGGCTACAGCTCTGGAAGGTGCTACCGAGAGGTTGACGTCAGAGCAAAGGGTGAATGGAGGATAGGAGTCAAGGAGTCCGCACCTCGAAATGGCTTTGAAAATCGAAACGCGATGACGGGTTACTGGACCCTGTGCCTGCAGATGACGGCCATCATTTACCCGGTCGCCAAGCTGGACAGATCGGCACCCAACAGGATGGACGTCTACCTCGACACAGAGCAAGGACAGGTCTCCTTCTACAATGTGGCCCAGAGATGTCAATTTTGATCTTGAAAAAAATCTTCCGTGTGTTCGGCACCATAGAGACAGACAGGGAGCTCATTGTTGTAAATTGAACTTGACCGTTTTAAGAAAAATAAAGTTTTAAGATGTACATAGGGCACTATGAGGATTATCAAAACAATGTACAATCAGCTTACATATCTGCAGTGACTTGTGTGAATGCCTTTTCTAGTATGACAGTCTAAGTACAATATTTAAAATAAGACTCAATCATAACCAGAACCAAAATCTGTAAGTATATTTAGTTTTAGGGTACACAGATTTGTAATACTCCCAATAGACGGTGCCAATGATGTTGACAAGCTAACAAAATAAATACTTGATAGGATATTGCCTAACAAGAAACCAAAAGGTGACGTGAATGCAATTGTACAAGAGATGTGTGGCTGCACTTCTAGCTCATTGTTTGTAAAAGTAACCATCTAAACTGTTCGCTAAAACAGACTTCATACAGAGGAGAGAGCTCTTATGTGGTTGCCACCAAGTATGAAAAAGAAAAAAGGGGGTAACCCTTCAATCTTTAAATGCACATTTATTTATATCATTGTATTTGTTTTTGACTACATTTCAAGTGGACTTTCATTAACCCTGATCTATGAGCCAAAAGAGTGGTAATGTTTACCTTAACACATGTTTAAGGCTTGAACGGCAAACGTACCTGTTCTTAAATGTTATTGATTGTGTCCAAGTATAAAAAATTTTTTTACAACAGATTATTAATCTCCTCTGCCCTGGTAACAGCACTTCTTACTCTCCCCCACATGATGGCACTGTTGTTTTTAGTATAGCACACATGAATATATTTCTGTATCAATTGGGAGAGCCAGTCAACTTTGAAGATCGACAATCCAACAACATTTCTCAATAGAAATATGTCAAGCCCATCACTGTGGGTTATTTGCAATTTTATTATTAACATTTAAAAACAACTGATAATATATTTGGCAATTTATCATAAAGCAGAAAGACAATCCATGGCCTTGCCATTACCAATTCATTCTAAAATATCAAAGCCCAAAATCTGCAGCTTAGAGTCATTATTAAAATAGTCAAGGGGACCCGTCCAAATAACTCAACGACAGCCACACTCGTCAACCACCATGTCCTGGTAGTGCCTCAGCACCACGTTGTCATTGTTGTCGTAGTAGAGCATGGAGATGGGCGAGAGGCGGATGGGCACGCAGCAGGGCTGGGGGGTGCCGTGGGGGTCCAGGGAGTGCACCAGCGTCTGCAGGATGGCGTGGTTGGTGCCGTTCAGGCTCTCGCTGAGCGGGAAGGGACACTCGCCGTGGCAGTAATTGGCCATGTAGCCCTGCGGAGCGATGATCCAGTCCTGCCAGCCAACGTCCTTGAAGTCGATGTACAGGCGTCGCGGCTTGCACACGTTGCTGGGCGTCACAGGGAGGTGGACGGCACTTCTCCGCCGTCTGGAGCGACACTGGTGGGGGTTGAGCGACACGGCCACCAGCGAGGCCTGGATCTCCGGCAGCGTCGGCTGCATTGAGAGGGAGTTGCCGGGGCGAAAAGGGAGGAGCTCCTCCGAGGCAGCACTGTGCGGCTGCAGCTCTAACACCAGGCCGTAGTTGCGGCCCGGTTTTCGCCAGTTTTCTGCTAAGGAGGTCAGGTCCAGCTTGAGGGAAGTGGGTTCGGGTTGGAGCTGCACAGACTGGGATAACAGTAGCCGGCGGTTGGCCTCGTGATTCGCTCCCCTCAGCGTAGCCCTGACCACTTTATACAGAGACACGCCGAGGGCCTGGGGTCCCAGGAAGAATTCGGGGGACCGGAACACACCCCAGTGGAACTGGAGCTCCAGCCTGGCCAGAGAAAGTTCCTCCACAGGCTGCAGGACAGACAGGTTGAAGAAAAGGTGTTTCTCCACGCAGCCCTGGCAGCTGCTTCCCCAGCCAGACACCAGTCTCCCTGCATGGCATGAAGAGAGGGTAGTTAAGTCCAACTAGTTGCACTGACAACCGGTTACAAGACAGACTTAGTGTCGGCCAACATTGACAAAACACAATAAATTATACCCACAGCTCAGTCATTGCACCATGTCACCACGGCTCTTGATGTGGACACATTTTATATACAGAACGTCATAATTCCTTGATAGCTGAATTTCACCTTTGGTTTAATAAAGTGTTTAGTGGCAATTCATAATATTGTCTGTGTTGGGTGGATTACACTGTAAGTGCCAGAATTCCCATGTCTGGTTTTACTCTTGTCTTTGCTCTGTGGCGGTCAAAGGCCTTCTTCTGATCAGGTTGGTTTTTGGGGTTTGTTTTTTTTCTTGGACACTTTTTGGCAAAAAAAAATAAAATAAAAAGAAATAATATTTTACCTCAC
Organism: Zeus faber; assembly: GCF_960531495.2. NCBI lineage: Eukaryota > Metazoa > Chordata > Actinopteri > Zeiformes > Zeidae > Zeus > Zeus faber. Next base: position 8,255,809 of record NC_137210.1, read on the forward strand.
ATTTTATTATACTTTATTATCCTCTGTCGTCTGCAGTGAAACGCACCAGACCGAATTCCCAGTCTATGCAGATGAACCAGTCACTTGTGCGTGTCTAACCATTCTTGCCAGTGAAAGGCGGACACCGCTACCCAACAATGGAAACAGCAAACTGACATAACGCAAATGGATTAAATGACTGTTTCTTATAACGTGCCAGCGCGATAAACATGTGATGAATATCATGTATGGAATTTTTATTTCGAAAATAATCTTACGGATCACCCAAACGACCGCTACTAGTTTGAATACTATTGTTTTATTTCCAACTCATAGGTTCAAGTCATCCCGCAGATCTTAGATGCCGTTTCTTTTCTACTTTACCTTGGTCCTGCACATATCGGATAATGTTTCCCCGCACTCCGTACTCGGACACCAGGCAGGACTCGCTGTCCTGGCCCCGGAGCTCTCTGCTCCGGCGGAACATCTGCCACAGCGCGGCGGGGACCCGGCGCTCCTGCCGCGGCCCTGCGGCGGGGCTGGGCCGGGCGGAGAGACCCAGGGAGGTTATAAACAAGCGCTCCTGCGTCTGCATCTCCTCCGCGTTGGAAACGGCGCAGGCGGCCGTAAACAGCGCGTTTAACACCAGCAGCGGCTTCATCGTCGGACCCCGTCGAGCCGCACTCAGAGCGGCTGCCGTTCACCGCCTCGGACGAGCCGCCGAACCGGAGCAGGTTTAAAGCGGGTGATTGGATCTCGCCGCTGATTGGCTGAAAAAGCCCGGTATCTATGGCCCCGCCCCCCCAACTACCAGCGCGATTATGCTAATGAGCGCGCGAGGGCCAGATAAGGCAGGAAGTAGGAAGTGAGGGGGGGGTCAGAGGTCATAGGGTCAGGGGACGGCTGGATGGCCTTCTTATCAGCTTTTTAGGTTTCACTGATCAAAAGGACACATAGATTGGCCTCTAGATCAAATTACACTGTATCTGAATATTATCTATGGAGCTGATACTGCTGTTAGGACGCTGTGGCTCTAAATACCCATTGACATTTACATTGAGTCATTCAGCAGACGCTTTTATCCGAAGCGACTCACAAGGGAGAATAACATTCAAGCTACATTGCGACAGAGACATTAGTGTAACAATAAATACTGCTAGGTAGTGCTAAGTAATTGTAAGTTAGGAGAGGAGGTGCTCACTGAAGAGCTGGGTCTTCAAGTGCTTCTTAAAGACAGAGAGGGAGGCCCCCGCTCTGGTGGTTTTTGGCAGCTCGTTCCACCAACGTGGAACTACATATGAGAATAGCCTGGATTGCCGCGGCTGCACGGCCGGCAGAGCCAGGCGACGCTCATTTGATGAGCGCAGCACCCGGGGGGGGGGGGGCAACATGTGCTCTTACAAGAGCATTTAAGTAGGCGGGAGCATTCCCAGCAATCACTCTGTAGGCCAGCATAAGAGACTTGAACTTGATGCGGGCGGCTACAGGTAACCAGTGGAGCTCGATGAGCAGCGGAGTGACATGTGCCCTCTTTGGCTGGTTGAACACCAGTCGCGCCGCCGCATTCTGTATCAAATATCCAATATATACTTATGTAAAAGTACGAATATCCTGGCACAAAGTGTACGAGTAAAAGTACCATGTTGACATTTCTACTTGAGTAGAAGTATATTAGTACTTGGTCTTGAATGTACTTCAAATAAGCTTGTGTGTCCACTGTACTGTAGCTTTTTTTTTCGGCCCGTGACTTCTCACGCATTTCAACATTTCAAAATTTGAGATACTTTGTTTTTCGCCTGCAGACGTACAATTAAGTTGCAGTGAAATGATAAAAAGGCAAAATTCCAAGGCTGCGCAAAAAACAAGTAGGAACAATAATAAAAATAATGATACAAAGAAAAAATACATAAACTAAATCAGTAAAAATATATATTCACAACAATGCAAAAATATATGTATATAATATGAATAGTATGTATGTATATTGTCCAACGGGGAATACTATACACAGCGTGCAGTGGGGAGATAAATATTTTGTTTTGGTGTTTTTATGCACTGTTTTATCTTGTTTTTATGTACAGTTGTGAACTGTGGTTAATATTCCCTAATCGTACATAAACTTTTGCTTTTGATATATAAATATTATTGTGTTGCTCTTACTTGCAAACTATTGTGCTCACCTTACCCCCTGCACTACACTATAAACCCCTGTCCTTAAAATATAATAATAATAATAATAATAATAACAATAATAGTAATAATGTGGTGCATTCAGATGTATCCCATTCAAATTATAGTACTATCTTAATTTATTAACTAGTTTTATGACGTGATCATGTGTTTTCATTAAGTTACACGATTTAAAGCATCTCTTTTAGTATAGTTTAGTATGTGTGTGTTTTGCCTGTGTGTGAGTTATCTCGCCGGAGAACTCTTATCAGCATGAGTTAGCCCTCAGATATGTGGAGGCATTCCGGAGCGCAGGTTCTGTATCCGTGGCGATGGGAGCCTGGTACAGCGGCCCCCACCGTGACCTTGCTCCTGAGCAACTGCCAGGAATGCCTGTAAGCGTCCATACATCCAACCATCCATCCATCCATACATCCAACCATCCAACCACCCATCCATCCACCCATCCACCCATCCATCCATCCATCCATCCACCCAACCATCCATCCATCCATTCATCCACCATCCAATCATCCATCCAACCATCCATCCATCCATCTATCCATCCATCCATCCATCTATCCATCCATCCATCCATCTATCCATCTATCCATCCATCTATCCATCGCCAGGTTCCCAACAACATGACATATCGGGCCCCTAACATCCCCACTAAGCAGCACCCAACACATTATGGTGCGAGTTTATGGTCTGAATGCCTAAATTGCAAATGCAGTGTGTATGATGGATGTGTGTGTGTGTGTGTGTGTGTGTGTGTGTGTGTGTGTGTGTGTGTATGTGTTGGGTGGTGGGGGGGGTGTAGGGGAGGAGATGGAAAGCCATGAGCAAGTGTGTGTGTGTGTGTGTGTGTGTGTGTTATTGAGAAGGAGGGCCCCGGTGGGAAAGATCAAGAGAGCGTGATTGAGTAACAAACCCTCGCAGCTCTCTCATTTCTGTGGCAGTCAGCGGAGGAAAGCGTAGACGGGGCCCCGGCGTTCTGCGGCAGGAGTACAGCTTTGATACAACATCGACAACAACGCCGAAACGCTGTTGTGCCGCATCTTCCTTTGATTTCAACCATCATGATATGCTGGTAAGAATACATATGACTTTGTGTGTGTGTGCGTGTGTGTATGTGCGTGCGTGTGTGTGTGTGTGGTAAACTGTTTATACTGTGTTTGTAGTTTGGCCGTGGCTGTGTGTGCCCTGTGCACGGCAGCAGCAGACGGCCTGACGTCCATCAGTCCGTCTCCGCAAGTGCTACGAGGTGACGGCGCCAACCCCTCCCCACCCACGATCCACCACAGCACCATGGACGCTGTCACCGGGACACAGAAGTAAGTTAGTCACTGGCTGCACGACATTCCGACAGCTTCCAGAGGTAAAAGGAATACGCAGATAAGGGACCATCGTGCTGTTTAATCTTATGTGGATGTCTTTGTGAGATGAGGAGAAATGTGTTTTCAAATGCAAAACCAGCAGAAAATCTGTTTAATCCGATAAACTGATAAAATGACCCCATCAATATAAAATCAAAATAAATGTTTTTTTTTGTATCTGCAGAAACCTTGTTATCGAAGCGTATTTGAAAGTAAGTTAAAGGTGCAGTGTGTGGAGGTTACTGAACGGACTTGGCAGAAGCGGAATATAATAGTATGTTTCAAGAATGTATCAATTTCTGTATAATCCCATGAAAATAAGAATCGTTGTGGTGGCGTGACGTTAGAATGAGCCATTTATATAGGGTGACCACATTTTGAAACCCCCAAAGCGGGAACCTTAAGTGGACCGCAGAGAGCAGAGAGTGACTGAGACAGCGCCCCCGTTATGCACGGTGCTTTTTCTTTTGTTATGTTCAATAAGGTAAAGGAGAGGAACGGGGCACTGGGACCGTGCGTTTATATCTGCATAGGGGGCGGGTACACTTCCATGGAGGCCGCCATGTTGGGCAGCCATGTTTCTACTGTAACCCAGAATGGACAAAGCAAACGCTGGCTCTAGAGAGGGCCTTTCTTTTCGCAGCACCTGAAGGCCACCGTAGCGTCTCGCAAATCTGTTCAAATTGAATCTAATGTCTTCCACCCTCAAGTCATACTTACTTACCTGTTTGCCAATTTATTTGCAGGGTTCATAAGGATGCTTCACCACAGAGTGTTTCTGTAACTTCAGTGTCTTCAACGAGTGCTATGTCATGGAGAGCTGCTACTACCATCTTTGTAACATCTGGGGCTACGGCTAAATCACCCACTCCTCCGCCCGAGAACGTGGTGTCATCAAGCAGAGCCACGACCCCCTCCTCGTCCCCCGTGGCGTCGTTGACAATACCGTCGTCAACACGACCAGCAGCTCCCAGACCCGGACCCACTCCCAGCTCCACCCCCAGCTCCACCCCCAGACGTGAGCTTCTTCCACCCCCTTCCCCACCTCCGGCATCCACACCAACCCTCGCCGCTGGGTCACCGACCTACAGCCGACCCAGGCTGGAGAGACCAAGAGCCTCCACCGCCAGACCCTTTTGGCCCCGAGACCAAACGGAGCGAGAGGAAGCCGTGGAGAAGATCTCGGAGGTGGAGGCGGCCGGAGAGCCTCCGTGCGACTTTGACCCCTGTGTTCATCTGCAGCAGACCTGCCCCGAGCTGAAGGAGGTCAAGGGCTGGAACTGCATGTGCCCCGTTCTGACCTCCGACCCCTCCTCGGTGACCCCCGGACCCGTGGTGGCCCTGGAGGTCATCCGGGTTCGGCCCGGGTCCGCCGGCGTGCGCTGGTGCGCCCCCTACTCGGCCCCGAGCGCCTTCCTGGTGTGGGTGCTGCGTCAGGACGGCAGCAGCGTCAGCAACATCAGCGTGAGCTCCTGGGTGCGGCAGACGGACGTGTTCGGCCTGGAGGCGGGGCACGCCTACCACGTGTGCGTGAGCGCGCAGAGCGGCGCGAGCGTGTCGCACAAGCGCTGCGCCGCCGTCCACACCCCTCCAGACGGCGGGGCCATCGCGCTCTACGTCCTGTCCGGAGGGTGCGGCGTCCTCCTACTGACCGCCGCCGTGCTCGCCGCGTTTCTGAACAGGCAGTGCAAGAGGCGCCCGGCGGCGGGGACCCCGGCGCTCTTCAACCCGGCAACCACCCCGGCGCTGCACGACCCGCGCCTGGCCAGCCTCGTGTCCATCTCCAACCCCGCCTACACCCCGGACGACGAGCAGAGAGCGGCCTTCCCCGCGAACGCAAACTTTGCACATAGAGCACAGCCCAAAAAAACAACTAACGCACAGGTTTATAAGAAGTAGGGACAAGGAGGCATCCACCCAGTGTATTGTTGCTACGTCACTTTGTGCCTCTGTGCTGATCGTCATTTGAATTCAGCGTCTGGTGCAGTCTGTGTGTGTCTACTACCTTGCTGTTCACTTTATCCACACAAGCACTAATGTCAATATATAAAACACAATATCTGTACATTCAAAAGAGACGCACAACACCTCCGCCAGGTGTCTTCCCTGTCGGGGGGAGACAATCTTGTGGTGCACTATAGCAAGAATTAGAAAATGTAAATAGTTATTAGTCAATATACTGTTCGAGCAAAATTTCCCCCCCGTTTCGTGTCTGCAGCTTACATTTCTGTTTTAAAAATGTTATTTCCTTTGTCTTCCCTTTAAAAAGTCATCGTCGTGGACTCCTGGCTGCTAGTTTGATCCTAAACAGGAATACAGGAAATAAGGGGTGACTGAGTTAGATATGGAACGGCTTTAAATCACACTGCGCTATGCAAAGAAACACAAGACAAACGGTCTCCCCTCCGTTATGGTCAGATAGTTTGCTGATAGTCCCTTCATTCTGAAGCTGCCGTGTCTGTTACGCTGCTCCCAAGTTTCTGGCCCATGCATTGGTGGAGGCATAATTTCATACAATGTGGCTTTAAATGATGAACATGACTCCTTAAAGGACTCCATAAACTTTGCAAGTGATGGCCACCCCCCGATCTACTGTATATCTAAGTATCAACTGATTATGTGGCTGAAAATGTATTTCCATCCCCGTTTCCTCTGCATTGATTGGGGGGGGGGGGGGGGTTCAGTGGGGTTTGAGCGGTCAGTTGTAATTACACACAACCTTCCTTTCCACACTTTCCTTTAGCACCTGCAAAGGCGCACGGCAGAATCTAGCGGATTCCAGCTGCGAATAAATCTTTTGACACTCCCACCCTCCTTGGTTGTGGCTATAATGAGCTCGGGTTTTCAGGCTCGTCATTAAAAGGCTTGGTTTGGTCTGGCTGATTTATGTACTACTTATCATGAGAAAACTCTTTTCTGTTTGGAAGAATATCAAATCCGAATGGGTTAGTTCAAAAGCAAAGTGAAAAATGACCTAATACACTGTTAAGCAGAAGCTGTTATAAGCTGTTAAATTTTGCAATTGAGCTGTCAGTTCTTTAACAAGTCAGAGCTGAATTAAACAAACCCTGACATGTTGTTTGTAGTGTAAATCGCGCAGGTGGGGAAAAACAGCTCGGGGAGGAACTAGTTGGAAGGGATTTCGGATGTGGAAACTTCCATTTTCTTTTTTTATATTAACGTTACGCAAAATGTTGATCCCCCCCCCACCCCCACACACACACACACACCAAATCAGTAATTAATGTGGAAGGTTCTGCCGGAAAACATGAAAATAAAAAAAAAGGTAACAGCATAGCACCGAGTCAGTTACAATAATCTGTTTTTAATATACTTGGAACAAAGAAGATTTTTTTTGTTTTAAATCACATTTATTTACAGAGCTCTATGTACAGTGACCAAAGAAACGCAGTATAATTACAATAGGGGGGTGGGGTGGGGGTTATAGCAGATCGTCACAGAAGACTTTCCTTCAAACGAATCGGACAAATTAAGTCGATAAGGAGTTTCTTTCTTTAATTCGTTTACTCCGAGACCTACGGTACGTGTGCATAGCTCAGACACGGACAGGATAGATAGATACACATACAGTACATGGACAGATAAGACAATAGTTAGACATTGTCCACTGGCTCATACTTATTCAGAATCGTACTTGGTCAGACAAGCTCTCATATGAGGTGATACACACCGAGTCAAAGTACAGTACTTTGCAGTCGTCAGGCAACTCCCACCGGTCCACACACACACACACACACACACACACACACACACACACACACACACACACACACACACACACACACACACACACACACACACACACACACACACACACACACACACACACAGGTGTGTCTAAATGAAATGTTTTGGGGGGGGGGGCAGAGGTGACTGAAACAGGGGTTTGGCAACGCGTGGCCCTGCAAAGCATCATGGGACGGCGAAACATTCAGTCACTCCAAACGAATGGGGGTCAATATATAGAACTATAGACTTTCTTCCAATGAGCTATACACAAAGTATGGCAAAGATAAAAATTGGGGTGGGGTTAGGTGAGGGGGCGGGTCGCAGAGGTCGGATGTCCTTCGTTCTTCACTTCTTCGTCTACTTCACGGTATCTCGAGAGATGCTAAAGTGTCATGCTTGTGGGGGGGGGTGAAGAGGGGCGAGAGAGAGGGAGACAGAGGCCCACGCAGAGAGCCCGTCCCGGGACCTCCCTCCCACTTGGTGCTCAAGCCCAGCTGAGTCTGTCCGGGTGTGGGTGGGGTCGGAGGGGTGGGGTGGGCAATGGGGGTGGGTGGGCTAGGTTCCAGTGGGACCCAGCATGCAGGCCTACAGGTCAGAGTTGAAAACAAAATCCAGGTCCAGAAGGTAACATACCCGCCATGTTTTCCCTCCAGTCACGCAATGATCAGCTGATTGGACCTCTGTCTGGCTGCCGATTAGTAAATCCACATAGTTGACTCAAAATCCCGGGGTGGGATTTTACTTTCTGAACCCGGATTTTCCACCTTTGCCTACAGGACATCGGTGGGTAGGGGGGTTGTCAGGAGAGATTTAGGGAAGTGGTGGTGGTGGGGGTCCGGACCACCACTAAGGTCACGTGGTGTTGACCTCCATGATGTGGTCGTCAGTGGCGGGCAGCACCAGCACCTGGCGGGCGTGGCTGTGGTTGAACACCTGCCCGGGGCTGAAGGGCTCCAGGCGAGGCATGGGGAGCCCCCGCTGCGGCTGCTGCTCGCCGCTGCCCAGCGAGTGCACGCTACCCCGGCTGCGGATGCTCGCCGTGTCGCCCTGCACTTCATCCAGGGTCTTGTCCAGCAGCGAGAGCGTGTCGTTCTCCACGCAGCTGTCTGTGGGGTCGAAAAAAAACAAAAACGAGGAAGAATTTATCATCGGAAACTGTCTAAACCGGCACACTGTAATCATTCCATATCACAATGTCAGCTTATCTAGTAAAAATCCCATAATGAGGAATCCAAGTGAGTTCCATCACATTGAACTACAGTGTATGGGCTTAATCAAAATGCTATCTAAAATAAAAAACAAAATATAAACTCCCTGTAATATTTCAGGCAGAAATTTTACATGTTTTTTTGATCTTAATTAATTTAGACATGTATATTTACCCCCATTTTTTTTTTTATATCTACTATGACCACGTGACCATTTTATTGTGTAAAGTTAAATGTTAGATTTTATTGTATATTATCCAATTTCTCCACATGTTGCTTCAGGGCAACATGTTGCTTCAAGCACTATTTCATTAGCATCATTCACTATTATTATTCTCAAGGACTTCACGCAAAACAAATATAATACACTTTCAATGTGATCTTTATTAATTAAACTATAATATAATCTTAACCTCATTGTCTATTATTTATACTACTAAGGTATTACAGTACTTAAATGTCTGAGAATGAAATTGAAGCACCTCAAGGACCTGGTATGAATCCTGAGTATCTATCCACAAAACGGGTGATGACGCAATTCGCACACACTATTGAGATATTGTGTGATAGTATTATGTAGTTGTTTTTTCAGCCCGAAATTTAGCTTGGCCCATGAAACCTGCATTTGACACCACTATGCACCTTTTCTCCCATCAAGTGATTAATTAGGGAAACAGCACTTTGTTGTGTTTAATTGTGAAATATTACAGGAAACTTAGTGAAACAAACTGGAACTACTTCAAAAGCCCTGGCATCAAAGGAGGGCTGAAATAATCCTTCTTATCTTTTTTATTGAAAATACACTGTTTTGTACATGATGAGTAACACACTAAATGGAAACCACAAATAAGTCAGGGATGCATTATTCTATCGACAAGTGAGTTTTTGTACAAAAGGTCATGAACGTAGGTGTCAAAATAAGTTATTGTGAAATCAGCTGATAAGAAATCCCCCCAACAAAACAATCAAAGTGTCCTTGGCGGAATGTATCGAGGAAAGATTAAGCCGTCATAACAGGATACACTATTTTGTGGTCAAAATGAATGATGAGAAGATAAAACCAAATATGTTTCAACAGTATGAAGCCTGAAATATTTGAGGGAGGTTTATATATGAACTAGAACCATTTGTGATCTGATATCGTGCTTTACATTCATTTAATCTGATATTAGATAGATAGACAATAATAATAAAACAATGGAATGAAAAAGAAGAAAATGGAAATATATGGAAAATGTGGAAATATACAGTTGACTGTACACAAAATATGACAATATACACTAACCCTAATGATAAACAAAATAAATAACAATAACAAATACATGTCCCCGAAAATAATAACCGGAAACATTTGGTCATATAAAATAACTAATGAAATAAAGCTAGCAGTGAAGCAGTGAATTATATCCAATCTTTCTCATCTATTGTGACAGGATCCAGATAAAAAACCCTCCTGGGGACTCACCGGGGTCGGGCTGGATGGCTGGTGCCGCCGTGTGAGGCAGGTACTTGAACACCTTGATCTTGGGGAAGGGCAGGTGGCCGGCGAACAGGGGCATCACCTCGATCTGCACCCTGTGCGTGGCGCTGGCCGACATGGGCATGGACACCACGCCCGAGCTCTTCCCGCACACCGCCCAGTTGCTGCTGCTGTCCGCCACTGTGACCAGAACCAGGGAGACATGAGCGGCCACCCCGATATAGGCCGAGACGTTATGCGCCGAGAGAAGACGTCTCAGCAAGACGGACTGGAGTGGGGTTGAGAGTAGGGGTCATAACCTCCTCAAATCTTTACCTTCATACATGAGCTTGGTGGTCCTGAGGCCGTCCGCCTCCGTCCTGCCCTCCTCTACCAGCTCCCCGTCCATGGGTGCAGTCAGCCGCGTAACAAACACCTCCAGCCCGCAGAGGGCGCCAGAGCGACAGTGCTGCTCCCCGGTGGCGGGCAGGATCTCGGCCCGCACGCTGTACAGAGTCTGGTGGGGGTCGCATAGCGGAGTTAACGGAGAGGCGCGGCAGTGTTCCTCACACATGAAACATGTATAAATTCATAAAAAAAAAAAAAAAAAAAAAAAAAAAAAAAGAGCGATCTGCGTACGGTGACTCTCTCCAGCTGGAACTGGTAGTGGAAGGGTTTGAAGGCGGAGACGTCCTGGTCGGGCGGGGAGAAGTTGGCGGAGAAGATGCACTGGAGGCAGGAGGGCAGGTCCGTCTTCCACCGCACCTCCCACAAGCAGAACACACTCTGCTTACTGCACACCAACTGGAGACCAGGAGAAACACAATAACTCAAAGGCCCTAGATGTACGTGAGTTGACACTTAAACACATCAAATTTACCATTTAGTTAAGCCAATTATAAAAAATGTACTCAGCTGAAGTGAGCTTTGTGGTCATACATAATCATTAGTTGGACTATATACACTTGACACAGTCCCTAGCTAATGTTTCTGACATATATATTGTTATATATTTATGGACGTGCTCAAACATATAATGTAATGCGGCAAAGTCGTAGTCACATTCCATTTTCGTGGTCGTTCAGACAATACACGTCACAAGGAGGCATAAGTATAATAAACAAAAAAAACAACTTTGATTATTTCCTGTATTTGTCCGTTTGAATGGATGTTTTTTTTTTGCCAGAGGCGAATGCTTGTAGTAAAAGGATAATTAAGTTGTACTGACACTACCTGTGTTTTCCACATAGTAATTAGTAGTACAACGCGATGGGCTTGGTCGTCAACTCTCACCTTGTTGTTGCAGTGCGGTAGCAGATGGGCAAATATGTAAACATGTAATAATCTATGATCTCCATTCAATGAGTCATTTTAATTTCCTGAAGCGCCACATTCCTGCATCCATTTGTTTACACTCGCTCCCACGTGCAGACACCGTAAAGCACCGCAACGTAAAATATTGCTGTAAAGCAGTTCTGCCACTGATTTGCGACATGAGGGGCCGTATATGCAGCTGTCGTATCACGTGAGCTGAAGATCACTTGTTAATCATGGACTATGATCGAACAGGGTAAACTGCAATAACGGCGTTTCGATGTTCAACAGGATCTTTACTGGCGGATTAAAAAAAATTAAACAAATAAAAAAACAAATAGATAAATAAATATCCTTTGGCAAACAACTCCATTGATCGCCAATTGAGACTGAATCGTCAAACTGTCCAAGCCTAATACACATTAATTGAATTTAGATCATTTTTTTCAGACCGTCTGTAAATTGGCACGCTGTTGGGAACCATGTCTTTACAGTCCTGCAACATGTTGGGAGGTCTTATGCCCCCAGTGTTAACAGCTGCTTGAGTGTATGTGTGTAGGGGATGGTAGCTCAGCTCAGAGCTGGTGGTCAGAGCTAGTGATCAAAAGGTTGCTGGTTCGATCCCAGGCTCCTCCTGCTAGCATGATGTAGTGTCCTTGAGCAAGACACTTAACCCCTAATTGCTCCTGATGGCTGCGTCCGTCGGTGTTTGAACAATTTTAAGTCGCTTTGGATAAAAGCGTCTGCTAAATGAAATGTAATGTAATTTATGTCATTCTCTCGTCACCTGCTGCACTTTAGTGTTGAGGGACTGCAGCTCCAGTGAGGCATGCTGCTTCTCCGATAGCTTTAGCTCAGCCAGCTGGAAGTTCACGTCCGAAACGTTCTGCACGCACACCTGGATGTACTTCCTGATGGGGTTGGTGGGAGGGGGTCAAAGGTCACATATCACAGCGGCACCTTTCCCAGCGTTGAATTCAGGCGTAAGTGGCAAAACTGTGTGTGGGCTCACCTGTTACCGGTGGACAGCAGTGAGTGTTTGGTCTTGAAGGGGATGTAGAATGTGAGGGCCAGCAAGGTGGAGTAGATGGACCACGGGCAGTCTATCGACATCTGTGGATGAACAGGTCAAACGGATTAAGGCGGAGACGGGTTCCAGCATCCTTTTTGGTCCTGTTTTACTTTCACATCAACTCCCATGAAGAACACACCGACTGCCTGCTGCTTTCTGTGAGTTATTGCCCCAAAAGGCGGAGCCGAGCTCAACAATGACACAACAAACTGTCCCGGGCTCTTTGTTTCGGTCTCAAAACATTATTTCATTTTATAAACAGTCTACTAGGCTATTTTACGCCTTATAACTGGCAAACCACGGCACTGTATTCCTCGAAGCGCTCATAAAAATGATTACCGGTGAAAATGAACCATCACATGAAGACGGACAGTTTCAAAGTAGTTCAGTTGTTACTTTTAACGGAAAAGAATCAACACTGTTAATTCCAAACGTGTCAATAATCACAGGATAACCACAATGCTGAAATGAATAATCCATGTGCCGCCTTCCACAAGATGAAGTCATAGGCAATTTGTTGGTTGTGAACAATCATTTTAAATAACTGCCATAACAGTTGTTAGTTTGCAACTGGGTAACTCTTCAGTTCACTGAGTCTCAACTCTCACCCTCTGGTCGATGGCGATCATGGGCGTGTCCGGGTGGCTGTAGCTGCGCGGCCGGTGGCGGACCTCCCCGTTGGTCAGCCTCTCGTTGGCCGGCCGGTCGGGCCCCGGCGGGATGAGGCACAGCACCTCCAGCTGGAACTCCAGCGTGTGGTAGGGAGGGGTGGAGGGCAGGCTGATGCTGGTCACCTTCTCAGACGACTGGATGGACAGAGGGCTCTCCCCGACGCGCTCTGTGTGGAGAGGGAGGGGAAAAAAATATGTTAGTATACTACAGCTCTCCCTCCCTCCCTCTGTCCCTCCCTCTGTCCCTCCCTCTGTCCCTCCCTCCCTCTCTCACAACAAGTTAACCTCTTTGGATTAATGTATATATCTGTGTGTGTTCTGACCAGCGGCAGGGTTGAGGATGGAGGCAGTGCAGGTCGCCGAGGGCAGGATGGGCATGGTGTCCGTGTTGCTGAGCTGCAGGGCGTCGCCCTTCTTCAGCCGGTAGTGACCTGTGAGCAGCGTGAACTTCACCCTCTGCGGCAGGCCGGCCAGCAGTGGCTCTGAAACGAAAACAAAAACAAAAACAAAAACAAACAAATTTTAAAAAAGAAAAACGCATGAAGATTAATCACAAAAACTGTTTTTGCGAAATTGCTTGAAAATGGAAAATTCTGATAACAAATACAAAGGCCACAAGGTGCATTTTCTAGGAATTTGTAAGACATGGGAGAGGTATTTGATAAGGAGCTTTGCAGCAGAATCCACTACCGGAGTCAGGGAGGGATGAGGCAAAGGCATGAATTTATTTTTTTCACTTTATCATGGTAGAGCACAATAGTTTCTCAAAATTGTGTGAAACTACTAACAATGGCCAACAGATGTGGGGGCAACGAATGAAAAGCATTACTTTAAAACATTTAGCAAGCTAAATATCTCAGGGCTAGTGCTTGACCGATATCGGTATTTGTTTTTTTTCCAATGGCCGATGCCGGTATGCTATATATTTTTTTTGCATCTTAAATACAACTGTTTAATTATAATAACAAATGAGCTTCCATGAACATTATTGTCTGCATTGTCTCTGCAGTGCACTTATTTGAAATAAAAAAATAATCATCTAAATAAATGTCCACATGTAACCAAAACAATGAACTTCTGAAAATAAATAAGTAAATAAATAAATAAAAATAATCTTATGAATGCAAAAAAAAATATTGGAAAATATACAAACTAATTAAGTAATTAATTAATTAATTTAGTTGATTGTTCAATTAATTAATTAATTAATGGCATCATTAAAGTCTGGTCGGGAAATACAAAGCTTCCCTGTTACAGAAGTAGAGGATTTATTATTTACGAGCAAAGTTTTAACAAAAAAAAACTAATTTTTTTACTCAATCAAGCCCCATAGCAACCAAAAGCAACAGGTTTTTGTTTTTGTTTGTGTGTTTTTTTTTAAGTGTGAATGAGCATCGAGGTAGCAGAGCATCACTGTAGCAGTGTGTGTGTGTGACTCGCTGTCTGAGAGAAAAGAGAGCAAGGCAGCGCAGCTGCTACCGCTAAATCAATAGTGCGGAAAATGAGTATTGAAACCGTTTCAAATACTCAGAATCTATATGTATATTAAAATTGATATTTTTGACACCAGTCTGAAGACATTTTTTGTTTATCGGCATCGGGAGCGCAAGCATCACCCGGTCAACCACTAATTAATACAACAGGGAAATGATGGAGAAATTGGATTGATGACAGAACATAGCAATGGAGATTGGAGGAGCAATATTTGGTCTGTTCTGAATGCAAAAAAACCCTAAAGACCCCAGAGCTTTTCACACAGCTGGCTTGTTGATGGAACATTTCAAATTGACCGTTTTGAGCCACAGACTGACCTGACAGTGGCTCCACAGTGAGTTGCGGCTCCTGAGAGTAGACCTCGTACTGGACCACGGGGTAGATGTGGGGCTGCACAAACTGTACCTGCCCCACAGTGGCACACAGCTGACGCAGGGTGTAGGTGCCTGGGTCGCCACTCTAAGTCACAAACACAGAAAAAGGACTTTGTGAGGGAAGAAAGAAAAGCAAGTATAATAATAATAATAATAGTACAATGAAGCGTGCATTTTGCTGAAAATCAAAAATTTCAAAAGAAGCTTTCTGAAGCTCTTACCGGTGCCGTGAACACAACGCTGTTGCTCCCTGGCTCCAGCGTCACATCCTGCACCTTCAGCATCTGCCCTCCATCGTCCATGGAGAGGGCGGGGGGGCTGAGACAGTTGGGGGTGTCCAGCGAAGAGCTGCTGTCGTGGCGACGCATCACCAGGTGCGTGTTCTTGCAAACCATGCCCGTGGAGTTGAGGGAGTTGTCCGAGGGGCTGCAGTCCTGGATCTCGTCGAGCTCCAACGAGGGCCCCGCCGCCGCCGCCGAGGAGGAGGCAGAAAGGAGGCACACCGCCGAGCGACCCTGGGGAAAATGCACCGTGCCCGGGTTGGTTTGTCTCTGGGTGCCCTTGGACCTGCCGTGAGTCCCGCCCTGCTCCAGGCTGAAGTGGATGCTGGCGGCAAGCTGCTGGACCCGCACCGCCACGGGCATCAGGCAGCGCAGGCTCAGCTCCACCTCCAGGGCGGCGCCAGAGTGCACGGAGGCCGTGGCTGGACGGAACTGCAGCCGCGTGAGCTGGGCAAAGGCGGTCATGCTGAGAGCCACTTTCGGAGCTACTGAGAGACAATTTAAGATTCAATATCTATAGCAATATGAAACTTTCGTCGCTTGAAATGTGTAAATCTCCACATCAAATTCATCCACTCACAATTGTCTGTTGATTTGCTGGCAAAGGTCAGGATTTCCTGACAAAAGTGCTTCCTCTCCTCACTGGTCAGATTCTCGTCCCCTGCCAACAAGGCACTGGTCTGCAGGTAGCTGCGGCGTTCGTCAAGGAAACCGCAAACATACAGTCAGGAACAGTCAGGATCTCAGTTGGTTTGGGGAGTGGAAAAAATAAATTCATTTTGTCATTATGTTTTTAGATAACTGCAATGTCCAAGGATACTCCTCGGTCCGTCCCAACAGCTTTTGACACTCGGCGATCTGTTTCCTGGTGTGAGTGACGGGCAGGCTCCACCCCTCCGACACGTACGACCTCAGAGCGTCCTGCAAGAAGCCCTCCGCCCGCTCCGGGTCTCCTTTGCGCCTGATATGAACAAACACACACGCACACACACACAAACAATACAAATGACACACTCTCGGGACATTCAACTCGAGACCGATAAATCCACAGGGAAGCAATGGAGCCTTTCCTCCTCCTTACATGTAGAACTCGGCGAGGCTTTTCCCCACCAGTCTGGCCGACCGCAGCCGGCTGATGGCCTTGTACATCTCCATAGCAGCGTGGGACAGCTCCTGGTGGACAATGGACAGATCAAAGGAACCTTTAAAGTACAGGGGGGAAATAGCTCTCACTTCCTGTAAAATCTGTTCCAAAATCCACTCAAGGGTTCCCAAGTGGGTCCCATCCCAATGACACTTACCAGATAGTGCCTCTCAAAGGCCTCTGTGGACGATAAGGCCTTTTTCAACTTTTTGTAAGGGCTCTGCAGACTGAGGGCTGAGGGAGGGAACACACAATAAGACGTTTATGAAGAAATTGAACAAACTTGAACACAAGGGCTTCATTGTAGAGCAAATAAGCCGTGGTGTTTTTTCCAGTCTAGAATGTGACCGGACTGATAAGCTTTTGTAGCGTTTCGTTTAAGGGGACCCATTATGCTTTTCCTAATTTTGTGTCATATATATATATATAATGATACGATGTGGGATGTTCATATTAGACGTGGCCAAAGTGTCAAATAATGAGGTAAACGCAAAAGGCTCAGGCTTCCAACCGCTCAGTTTTCAATGTTTTTTTCCCTACTCTCTGCACGTCATCTCAACACGGATTTCTTTATATGGTCATCTGCTCCATTTTACATGTTTACAGTTTACATGAAACAAAAAATTCCCGCGTGCGAGAATGCCGGCCATCTTTATACCCTGTTCTCTTGCTATCTTCACACTGTTACTGTAGCATAGAGCCACACATAACATTCTTTTTGTCCCGGCAGGGCTGCCATCCACATTCACCTTGGCTTTCACAAAGGGTGGAGGGATATCCGGTGGACCTCTACTACCTTATGGACTTGTCCTATTCGATGGATGACGACCTGAGAAATGTCAAAGGGCCTCAGACAGGACCTTTTCGCAGCTTTGAAGAGCATCACTGAACACGGTCAAATAGGTGACTAAAGCATTTATTTATCTAGACTTTATCTAATCTAGACTCCCCCGGAAGGAAGCCTCGATGCCATGTTGCAGGCAGTTGTCTGTGAGGTAAAGTTGCCTTGATTTTGAATGAGGACACCTTCAGACCTTTAGACCAAAAGCTGTCACATTGGTTTCCACGCCCAACTACTGATCCCAAACACCTGTTTGACAGGACAAAGTAGGCTGGAGAAACAGCAGCACCTGCTTGATTGTCCTTACCACCGACCCCGGCCCCACAAGCTTAAAGCACGGCAACTGAAGTCAAAACAAACTTTAAATTAGGCCTTGTAGATCTAATATGAGTGAAGATTCAGCAACTAGATTGCTGAGTTCTTGCCTCAAATTTGTTCAGAAACTGATTTTGGTGCACTGTTAAGGTGACATTGGTCATTACCACCTAACATTAATGAAGATTGCCAGTCGCTTCCCGAAACTTCCCGTAACTTAGACACAGTTACTGGGGCTGCAAAGCTGGCGCTAAGCTAAGCTAATGTATAAGCGGTGTAGGTACAATCCCTATATTGTTTAGGTAGTGATGGGGAACGCTAATGTTGATTTACCGGGATTCACTAGATTGAGAACGGACAGGGATGTTCCTCCGGTATGGGGTAAACATTGCCCCATTGTTCGGAGTGAGAGCAGCTGTTCCCTTGAATAAACAATGTATCTGTATCTGTCTCCGTCTTGCAGATAAGAAAAAAGCTGTGTTCATAGGATAAAAAGAGATCAACACAATGCGTGTAGTCAAAAAGAGGTAAAAGTGAAAACAAAGTTGAAAAAAGTAAAAGAACACTGAACTTTAGTTTAAAATGTTATGATTTGAGCATTTTTTTTTTTTAATGCTAAATGCAGTACCTTTGAAGGTTTCCAGACAATATTTGTCATTGTTTTCGGTTGTTCATTGATTTAACAATAAAAAGTAAATTTGCAAATCATGCATATTTGTCCACTTCCTTGTTGATAAGAGCATTAACAATTTGGAAACATACCTTTAAGGTACATTTTGAACAGATAAAAAATGTGACATTAATTTGCAATTAACTACAGACAATCATGAGATTAATCGTGATTAAATATTTTAATTGACAGTCCTACTGAAAATATAAGGGGACTAAAAATGGCAACCATATTTTCAGTTTTGGCAACCAAAAGCTGATGTCTGGTTGCCAGCCTGGCAACCACTTTTAAAAGTTAGTGTTGAGCCCTGGTGTCTCTAGTTTTACGCTGCCTTCTTGGCCAGGGCTCTCTTACAAAAGAGATTTTGATCCCAATGAGACTTTTCTGGTAAATAAAGGTTACAAAAAAACATGAATCTTTGACGGGGCCCCAGGTCTGCATCAGGTTAATGGTTAATGGTTAATGCGGCCTCGCTCAGGCTGACCAACTGGAGAGATTATTATGGCGGGTTGGAAACATCCATTGCTAAAAGTGGAACATGGATCGAAAAAAGTTGTGTCGTCCTACTCGTCTCGGGTCTCTCGTCGCCCAGGCCGGCCAGCAGGTCCACGGTTCTGTTCAGGTCCTCCGAGGTCGGGCCCTTTTCCGAGACCAGGCCGCACAGCTCACCGAGGGACTTCAGCTTTGTAGGGCAGAGAGAGTTGTGGAAAAATAAGTCAAAGTTTTATTTTTTTTAATGCTTAAACGTCTTTATTGTAAAGGGAACCTACCATAGGTACAAGGAATCAAAATAATACAACAGAAATGCTCAAATATACAGTTTTAAACTAAAGGGCCAATAAGGGCCATTTGAAGATATTAAGGCAACTAGAAGAGTAGGAACTACAAGCATATACATATCCAAAACGTGGTAAGGAAAACAAAAACGGTCAAAACAACGAGGAAGGACTTAAAGGAATTAAAGTCAACGACAGTGAGTGATAAAGCTGCCGTCACCTTGTCGGTGGCGTAGGCCCACAGGCCGACCGTGTGGGAGCAGTTGGCAGCCAGCTGGGCTTGGTCGCAGCAGCCCTCTATCCTATGCAGGACCTCCAGGCAGCTGAGGAACACCCAGCAGTCCAGCGCCCCCTCCAGCACCGACACCTTGACACCGACACAGAGTTTAGAAGATCTCTTTGACAAACCGTGAGCAAACAGACAACATATGTGACAAATAATCTCTTGAACAAGCCCAAAGCAAACACCAAGGGAAGAAGCTTTGCTGTATGCTCACAGATACGCTAATTGAGTCCCAAGTTAACCCTCCCCAGTTGGCATAAGTTGCTTGCCGTGTAGGAGAGAGAGTTAAAAAATTTAGTTTCTCTTCCCGAATAAAGCAATCCGTTCGATTGAGGTGACCTGAATGGCCCTGGAGTGTTTACTCATGAATAAAACATTTATGAATTATTCACAAAAAAAAAAAAAAAAAAAAAAAAAAAAAAAAGTATAATAAAGATTCACACTTCTCATTGCAGCTAACTGATATTCCGCATTTATGTGATGAGACTTTAACTTTGCACCTCTCCAAAGACAACGAGAGAGAGAGAGGATGGGAAGGGTGACAGAGGTGGAGAAATTTCGCAAAACGCCGCAGCCTTTAGAAAGCAACGGACGGTATTGAGGGGTTACCTCCAGCAGGCGTAGCTCCTGGATGCAGTTGTGGAGCAGCTCCAGCGCCCGCTGCGTCACCTCCCAGGGCCTCTGCAGGAAGATGAGCAGGGTGCACTGGCGGGAGAACAGGTAGCTCCTCAGGTCCAGCAGGCTGGCCTCCCCCCGCTGGATCCCGTCCCGCTTCTCCATGTCGATGGGCCGCCGCAGCAGCAGGCCGCTCCAGTTGCGAACGGGGGCGCAGAACGACCCCAGCCAGTTGGCGCCATCTGGGAGGGTGGTTGAGGAGAAATGGACCCTTCAGATGCCATGCTACTTTTTTTTTTGCTCCAAAAACATTACCACAAAATGTCTCTTGCACTTTCGCCCAGGGTTATATCTAGCGCCCTTATATGGAATAAAGGGAGGAGGGGTTTCAGAGCGTGTTGGTTGTACCTCCCGCGCCAAAGTTGAGGACATACTGGGTGAAGAGGGCGTCCAACTCGTCATATTGAACCAGGGCGTCCTCAAACTGCTGAAGCATCTCAAACACAAAGGCCAGCTCCTCCTGCGCGCACACACACACAACACACAACACACACACACACACACACACACACACAGACACTTTCTCAATATGTTGTTTTTTACCCCCCGTTACCCTCTGAGACGAGTTTGGCACCGATTTACATAATTGTATATCCTTGACAAATTAATCAGATAACTCAATGTGAATGGACGGACAACGCATACCAGATGTTTTGCAAGGGGAATGACTTTGCCTGCATTCTAACAAAGAGAGGCTCAATCTAAGAAAAGAGAAACCTTACATAACCTCAAAGCTTTTTTCTCTCCATCCCACACCTGAATTGAATAAAATAATGCGCATACACACGGTCACACATGGTCACACACAGTACCTGCACCATGAAGTAGTCGCAGAAGCTCCAGCCGGGCTGCGTGCGCTTCTCGCGGAGCGTGCGCATGTCGTCCTCGAAGCGGCCGAGGTTCTTGGTGAAGGACATGAGCAGGAGGGTGCGCAGCTTGAGCAGGAATGAGCTCCACGACTCCTGAGACCTTGACGAGTCCTTCAGTGGGTCTGACAGCACCACACACCTAAAGGTGGGGATAAGAGGGTGGTGGTGGTGAGGGGGTGGATTAACTTTGGTTGACCCCTATGGGAAGGAGAACATTTGAACGTTGTATCTCTATAATGACACAGTCCTAGAATGCATGTAGCTATTGGGAGTCATTAGCTGCCTGAGGTAGCTGCCTGCCACAGCGAGTTTAAATAAGGAAGCAGGTGAAGAGGAGGGGAAAATGGGCAATGTACAGTGGGGCAAAAAAGTATTTAGTCAGCCACCAATTGTGCAAGTTCTCCCACTTAAAAAGATGAGAGAGGCCTGTAATTTTCATCATAGGTTCACTTCGACTATGAGAGACAGAACGGGGGGAAAGAATCCAGGAAATCACATTGTAGGATTTTGAATGAATTAATTGGTCAATTCCTCGGTAAAATAAGTATTTGTTCACCTACAAACAAGCAAGATTTCTGGCTTTCACACCTGTAACTTTTTCTTTAAGAGGCTCCTCTGTCCTCCACTCGTTACCTGTATTAATGGCACCTGTTTGAACTCGTTATCAGTATAAAAGACACCTGTCCACAACCTCAAACAGTCACACTCCAAACTCCACTATGGCCAAGACCAAAGAGCTGTCAAAGGACACCAGAAACAAAATTGTAGACCTTCACCAGGCTGGGAAGACTGAATCTGCAATAGGTCAGCAGCTTGTTGTGAAGAAATCAACTGTGGGAGCAATTATTAGAAAATGGAAGACATACAAGACCACTGATAATCTCCCTCCATCTGGGGCTCCACGCAAGATCTCACTCCGTGGGGTCAAAATGATCACAAGAACGGTGAGCAAACATCCCAGAAGCACACGGGGGGACCTAGTGAATGACCTGCAGAGAGCTGGGACCAAAGTAACAAAGGCTACCACCAGTAACACACTACGCCGCCAGGGACTCAAATCCTGCAGTGCCAGACGTGTCCCCCTGCTTAAGCCAGTACATGTCCAGGCCCGTCTGAAGTTTGCTAGAGAGCATTTGGATGATCCAGAAGAGGATTGGGAGAATGTCATATGGTCAGATGAAACCAAAATAGAACTTTTTGCTAAAAGCTCAACTTGTCGTGTTTGGAGGAGAAAGAAAGCTGAGTTACATCCAAAGAACACCGTACCTACTGTGAAGCATGGGGGTGGAAACATCATGCTTTGGGGCTGTTTTTCTGCAAAGGGACCAGGACGACTGATCCCTGTAAAGGAAAGAATGAATGGGGCCATGTATCGTGAGATTTTGAGTGAAAACCTCCTTCCATCAGCAAGGGCATTGAAGATGAAACGTGGCTGGGTCTTTCAGCGTGACAATGATCCCAAACACACCGCCCGGGCAACGAAGGAGTGGCTTCGTAAGAAGCATTTCAAGGTCCTGGAGTGGCCTAGCCAGTCTCCAGATCTCAACCCCATAGAAAATCTTTGGAGGGAGTTGAAAGTCCGTGTTGCCCAGCGACAGCCCCAAAACATCACTGCTCTAGAGGAGATCTGCATGGAGGGATGGGCCAAAATACCAGCAACAGTGTGTGAAAACCTTGTGAAGACTTACAGAAAACGTTTGACCTCTGTCATTGCAAACAAAGGGTATATAACAGAGTATTGAGATGAACTTTTGTTATTGACCAAATACTTATTTTCCACCACAATTTGCAAATCAATTCTTTAAAAATCAGACAATGTGATTTTCTGGATTTTGCTTGTTTGTAGGTGACCAAATACTTATTTTACCGAGGAATTGACCAATTAATTCATTCAAAATCCTACAATGTGATTTCCTGGATTCTTTCCCCCCGTTCTGTCTCTCATAGTTGAGGTTTACCTATGATGAAAATAACAGGCCTCTCTCATCTTTTTAAGTGGGAGAACTTGCACAATTGGTGGCTGGCTAAGTACTTTTTTGCCCCACTGTATATGAGGAACTGATTTTGAACGTGCATCCTCTGTGGCAGAAGCTGAATGTGCTAAAATGTCCACTTTATACAAGGGATGTGCGATATAATAAGATACTGCATTTATTATAATCGGAAGAATTCACAATATGAGACATGCAAATGTGTGCGGACGTTATCATTTTAAAAAGGGCACCCTGCAGAACTTCCATTTATTAAGTTGGTAAGAAAAAAATAATAAAATATGGTGACCTTTAAATCCTGCACTCAGTGCTCCTGTCAAACCTACAGCGGGCCAAAATCAACCGCCCCCACCCCCTCACCCACCTGTCGTTCTGCTTGTTGCAGAAGTCGTTGCGGATCTTGTCCACGATGGAGGAGCGCGGTAGGATGTTGGTCTTGTTTTTCTTCTTGGCGTCGTTGGTCTCCACGACGACGATGACCCAGTCGACCGAGCCGTGGAGCCGCAGGCTGTTCTGCCAGCGCGTCATGTCCTCCTTCACAGAGCCTTTGTACGTCTCCGTGTCCTAGAATGTGGGGGAGATGGTTTAGTAACAGAGGATCGGGAGCGCCGAGGAATCCAATGCGGGTCTGGCGGGGATCGTGAAAGTGCGGGAGAACACCGGTTTACCACCAGATTTGGGTAGACTAAAAATCACCATTTATATAATAACTTGTATTTGAGGCACTTTTGATCCGATTACATATTTGTGATGGAACTAGACTTTAGTCGAATAAAAAAGCGACACTTTGCACATTTCTAACTGGTCAATTAGTAAATTAGTTATTTTTTCCTCGTCTGTGTTATATAGTCACAGATTTATAACTGGTTAGTCCACATAATAGTAGTTCTTCAGAAACTATGTTTAAACTGGCTTATACAGCTCAACAGTAACCTTCCACTTTTTGAACGGATCCATTTCCGGGAGGGAATTTCCCCATTCATTCACGCCATTGATGTTTCAGAAAATCCTTATATAAAGAGTTTTAAGCCTGGAACCAAGGCAACCGACTACAAGATGAATCATGACCATAAAACATTCGATTGTGGGCAAAAGTTAAAAAAAATTGGAAAATGGAGAAAAAAAAAAGGCAAAAGGTACAAGACTGTGTACATAATTATTTCAAGAATGAACAAGTAACTACTCATCCCATACACCATTGTGAATGATACCTTCCCAACGACTTCCAAAATAACGATAGTTTAGCACGCTTCTTCTTCAACCATTGTCATTATTATAGTGTTTATATTGTTAATAATAGTGTTGTAATATATTGTCATTTGTGTTGTGTGTGTGTGTTTGTATTTATACACAGTGTGTATACAGTGTTTCAGTTCAGTGGTAGCAGTAACTCACTCGCCAACAGTGACGTTCACGGGTACGTTAAACATTTCCATGGTAACAGCGAGCTCCACCAATCAGTGACGTTGCGGTCACACTGACATTGTGAACAAAACCTGTTTATCTAAAAACAAGGTTGATATCATACGGACTTGTGCGTTTACAGGAGCATATACCATAATTTACTAAACCATATTCATAGCTTGTTGTGAGTCTACCTTGGATGGTTATGAAATTATGGATAATAATCAAAATCCTCAGTTGAAAGTATGAATGGGATTTTCACTTCCGGAAACTCAATGTTAAGCTCTATAGTGTAGACGAGAGAATCTGAATCTCAGCATCAACATAAACAACAAGGCCTTATCCACTGCTATGAACCACTGCGTAGGGCGCTATACTGTACACATGCTTTATAGAGACATTGCATGTGAAAAATATAGACTGATAGCGGTTACGCTAAGAGAGAAATGTCCTGTTAAAAGAAAGGTACGGGCTGCGGCGCGTTCTAATCTAGAGACGCAGCTGTGATCTGCACGCACACTCAAGCAACATTTTAAGGAAACTGGGGATCAGTTACAACCACGATCTGGTGTCAGTGTAACACGATGAGTCTCTATATTCCTGACAGAAGCTGAGGGGGATACAGATGGTAACAGAATAATCGCTTACTGAACATGTAACCCCCGCCCCCCCCCCCCCCCGCCTGGCATGGAGCAACACAAACTCCAGGATCTTTCTAAACCGTAGCATGACACGTGTTGCCTGCTGCCACGATTCACAGAGCTGTTCATGTCTCGTCTTATAAACAAATAAACACTTCGGATGCATTCTGAGATGCAATTTGTTACAATCTACAAGCTCACCGCTAGATGCCACTAAATTCTACACACTGCACCTTTAGAGGATATATATTCGCTATATTTCAAACCAGGGCCTTATTAAAATGTTGGTTCTCCTCTACTGTTCACAGCACAACCGCGCTGAATGGTTTACTATTGAGAGACTCTGCTGCAGCTGCTGACTATGCTGATATGCAGACCAATGGGGTAAACAATTTAGTCTTAAAAAACTGTCAAATCTCCTTTTCGAAAATGGGTAGCTAGCAACATAGTCAGAAAATAGTTATGTTATACCAAAGAAAAATAAATGGCCACAAACGGTGCATCAAGTTTTTGAGGGGTTTGTTGACTCTTTTCAACTTCCGCAAATCAGCTCTTTTGGCTAGATCCATGCAAGCGTAAGAGACTAGAAACAGGAAATTGCACAGCTTCCTAGTTACAACCTAATATACTGTAGCCAATGTTGCGCTCTGGATGTACGGTGGCAAGTGCGCAAAGTAATTTTAAATACAATGTGATACTTCTGTCATAAAAAAAAATAGACGAAGACACGTGACTATAATGTTGATTCCCATTTTTGGAAACGACATTTAAGGCTTTTTGAATATTTAAATTTTGAGAATAAAGTCTTAATTGGGAGTTTCGAGTCAAAATACATTGTGAGACTACAGCCATGACGGCTCTGCTGTCATTGCGTTCAGCCCGACGCCGGCGCACGGCGTGCGGGTGCCATTGGATTCGGGCATGAACGTGCAGCGGGTTAAGGAGGCTGTCGCCCGGGAGGTCTGCTCCCAGAACCTGTCCTTCGCCTCACATATGAGTGGGGGGGTGGTGGTGATGTTCCTCAATGAGGAGCACAAGCGTGGCCCAACTGGTTGAAAACATCCTCTGTGGCCTGTTTGTGCAGGTTTCGTTGCTAATGCTGCCCTCGACCAGGGTGATGATTTCAGGAGTGCCACCTGTTCATCTCTAACAAGGTCAAATTGTAATCGTGTTTAAGATGCCACTGCTCGGGTGCAAAAACAAGGAGCTGAGATGTGCAGTCATCGTGGAGACAGGTGCTCATGCTGCTCGGCTCCTCGGAGCAGGACCCGGATATAAAGTTCAGGGTTAAACACGGTGAGGGGCATTATATGGTTTACGCTAACTCGGGGGCCACGAAATGTGTTGGGGACGTAGGGCATATGAAGTCTGGGGGCCCGTACCGGGTGTGTGCTGTCGGGAGCTGGCTGCTAGGCAGCATGACTCTCCGCAACCAGGGCCCGGTTTTTTGGCCGTGAGGAGCGGAAACGTTCCTCTGGTTTGGAGGCCGGCTTGGGGTGGTGCTGGTGAGGCTCGGAACCCAGCGAGGGTGGCATGTGGACCTCGCCCGATCTTGGCGTGGCAAGGGACAGGGGCTCTGTCCCCTCTCCATGCGCGTCCAGAAGCTACGGGGGCTCTGTGTTAGCAGAGGGAACCTGGTCCGTCTGGGAGGGGTGGGGAGACGGGGTGGTGGTGGAAACCAGAGCGCTGACTTTGTTCTCAAAATCTTGACTTAAGAGTCGAAATTGCAACTCTGAAGTTGGAATACCGACTTAATTCTCAAAAGGTTATTTCGACTTTATTCTCGAAATTCTGACTTTAAACCCCGGAATTCAGAGTTTAATGTGGGAATTCTTGGTTTATTCTCAAAACACAGGGGTACTTTTTTTGTGGGTGGCTGAAAAGCCAAGCCAAGCCAAGCCAAGCCAAGCCTTCTGAGGAAAATGTGTGTGTGTCAAAGTGACTGGTGACAGCTGCACTTCCTTAAACAACACTTCCTTTGGCTCACTATGCCAAAGCTGCTCTATCAGAAGCAGCCTGGTTCCTGAAGAGTTCCCTTTCCTTGTCTGCCTTCTTCAACCGGTTTAGTCTGTCAGATGAGTCTTTTTGCAATCATACTGTTTAGATTGATTATAAGTTCTTAATACAATTACTTCTGTATCTCGTTTCTTATATGTCTATCAGCTATAGCAGCTAGAGATGTGGTTCAATCAAAGAGTGTGGTTAGCAGCTCGATAATGCAATTCGATCCCTTTGGGATTCTCTGGATGGTTTCACAAATTATCGCCTGTTTGATTCACAGGACATGTTAAAAAGGTCTCTGTGTGTGTGTGTGTGTGTGTGTGTGTGTGTGTGTGTGTGTCTGTAAGTGTGTGTGTTAGAAAGCTCTGACTCACACAGCAGTCAGTCCAGTAGATGTGAAGGAACGGGAAGGTGAGGAGGGCTTTGTTGCCCTCTTTGGGGAGGAGCTCTTCTTTGAACTGGACAAAGTTGGCCTCGAGGTGGATCATTTTTGGTGCACGGCCATAAGTCCTATGAATGGGACACTCTTAAAATTATGACACAAACACCAATTCACTTAAAACCATAAGCAGTAAATACAAATGGGAATACAATAAAAGAAGGATAAGACCAAATGCCGTGCCAATGCCAGCAGCTACATCCAGTCAGCATTTAGACACACTCACCTCCTCCATTCCATTGGTTCCCTGGGAAGCTGTTGGGCCAGTGGGGTGTAGAGATGTGTAAACAAGCCCTGGTCTCCAGCACCTGTGAGGGCGTGCAGAGGGCAAGAGGCAATGGGGGGAGATCACTAAGTGAAAGCAGTGCACTAGCCAGCGATACCCACTGGGCGACATGGCTGCTAAAATGGTCTGTCATGCATCCAGCATGCGACGGCCTCCTGAGGCTCTACCACGCGTGCTGTAGATCTTGTAAATCCCAAAGCTGAAGTGCTACCTTGAGGAAAGAAAGTAACATTCCAGGTAAACCACTAAAACCCAATCAAATTCTACGCTATACAGCTATTTTGATTAGATTACAGATAGTTTGACCAACATCAAAATTAGACTGCTGCAAATTCACCCACTCTATTGCATGGTATGACACGTTAACCATCTTTCGCTGACAGGCTCGGATAGCTTTATCTTGGCTGTCTAGGCTTCCCCAGTCACACAAAAGCGTTGTGCGACCAACATTTGATTACCACCTAGACGATAAAAAACCCTGTTAAAACCTCACGTGGTTTAAATGACAGGGAGGAGGAATAAAAGAGCCTTTCTTAACTTGCTGCAGAGAAACTTTTAGTGTTTGGATCAGGGGGTTTTGTGAGGCGAAAAATAGTTTTAAATAAACTCTGATACTGCTGTTATTCAAAAGAGATTTTGATTCTCAAGAGAAACTTTAGTCACATGGATTGGGGTCCTTTGTGTGTGTGACAGTATAATGTGTCAAAAGCATTACATCATGGCCCTAGATAAACACGCAAGGTAATCGTCAACTCAAACAGCTTGTCATTTCACGCAAGCATGAATACATGAGGCAAGGTCTCACTGCTCAAGGCTATGGCTTGTGCAATTTTTGGTGTTTGGATACTTGTCATGAGCTACTGAGCTCAAAGCTGTCGCGATCATGTTTCTCATCATTGTCTCTCATGATGTCTTATCGTTTCAGTTGGCGATTTATTTTTTTGATACTGTAATAATACACACGCACCTCTGGCACTGTACATTAGACTATAACCATGGAGGTCAAACAGATAATTTTGCTCCACTTCACCAAAGAAACAACTTCTTGCAACATTTCTAACATTTGTTTTAAATCCCTGCTAAATTTGGAAGGAAACACAATAACAGAATCGAACGATTATACAATGTGATCGCGATCAGCTCAAATAATTGGGATCAGGCCACTATGTAATATTTGTGACAGTGCTAAATGGGCGCAGGTGTTTCACCCCCCCCTCCCACACACACACACACATACACACACACACACAGACACGCACACACACTACTGCTGCTGCTGAAGTATACTTTCCCCTGAATAACACTGGTGATTCTATGGAGATGGTATCTTTACTGCCATGCAATAATCCATGTGACTTGTGAAACACATTCACATGCAACCCGCAGCTTCTAAGCAGACAGCCACCGCGGCGTGGTAGCTTTGGACCATCTGATCCCGAAAATGGAGCAGCCCCGTGTTGTAAAGTGGAAACCGGCTCCACCGGTGGGGTCAATTCTTAAAATAACCTTTCTGAGAAGCTCGCACGGAGTGCCAGCGGAGGGGATTTTAGAATGGCGGCACCGGTAACCGCACGACCGTAGGCACACGGGTGACCACGGTGGGAGGAGAAACGCTGTGATGATCCAGCGGGAGCAAGGTGACAGCAGGTACAGCCCGAGCCGCAGCAGCAGCAGCAGCAGCAGCAAGCAGCCGTGACGTAGCAGGGGCAGCAAGGCCCAGCATACGCTGTGTAATAGCTGCTTCATTACTTAAGCACCCCCCCCCCCCCAAAAAAAAAAAAAACGTTTATAGCGGGTACGTGTGTGTGAAGAGCGGCGTTCGGGGCGCCAACACGACGCTCAGTCGCAGCTTTCAACGAGCACATAGGCCGACATCACGCTCAAGACGCCGCTTGCTAGCAGCCGCTAGCTTAGCTCGGCTAGCTAGCTGTCAAGAAAGGAAACAAGCGCAACGTCTCCACAAGGAACACTCACATGTCACGATCGGCTTGTTTTCCATCGTATAAATGATAGGCTTTTCTTCTTGGGGCTCCATGTGTGTCAGCGATAGCCCCCCATGAAAATGACGTCGGATTCGGCGTTGTTGTGAGTGAGTGCTGGTGCGTGTGTGTTTGCATGTATGCGTGTACGCGTGTGTGTGTGTGTGTGTGTGTGTGTGGCCGTGGCGGCGTTGAACCTTTTCGGGGCCTGTCCCGGCGGTACTTCCTGGAACACCTTCACGTAGCGCGTACGCGCTTGCGTGGTTAAAGGGGAGGGGCGCACACGCTCTGTTTGTGGTTAAAGGGGCAAACGCGGCGTTATTTGCCGACTTAAACCGAAAGTTGACTGTTGACTCAGGATTGAAGGTTGAAGGTTGAAGAGGTTCCTTTGTCACATACACACACAGTCGTTCATACATAGATGCAGGGAAATGTCTTTGCAACGCACCCGGAGATTATGCACAATGTTGACTATTTTGTCCTTCACTGTTTTGGTGATGTTTTACATATGCTAATAAGAACAGAAGTAATATGAAGCGCACTTTAGACAATTTAAGAGTAGTGTGTTGATGCTATTTTACATAATGCAACAATGTCAATAAATAACCGAACGAACGAACGAACGAACGAACGAACGAACGAACGAACGAACGAACGAACGGACAAACAAACAAACAAACAAACAATAGGTGCAGGCAGCTATACCAGGGTCCACGGTAGTCGGACGTTGGTTAAAGTTCAATGGAGGATGTGCGTTGTTCCGGCCCTGGTTACAGTGGAATTCTATGATCGGGCGGTGTTGGCGGCTGTGGCTGGGTTATCGTTCTGAAGTAGGGCCGCATGGTTATGGCTAAAATGATAATCGCGATTATTTTACTGAATTGTGAGCGCGATTATTTAACGCGATTATTCATCCATTTTGGGGAACATTATTATTTCATGGCACTTTGTTAATCAACAGAAAACTGCCTTCACAATAATAATGTATTTTATACACACGTAAAAAAAGAAGGAACCTGTTAAACTGACTATCATTGTAGCGGATATATAATGAGATAAGTTCTGTGTAGTGGGCTCCACATTTTTGTTGTAATTGTAACAAATCTTTGAGGCGTCTGGAAGAGAACCCAAAAACACAAAATAATGCAAATATTTCAAAACACATATGCTATAAACCCGTTGGCACCGTGCCCCAGGCGGGTTATCTCCCAAATAGGAGCCTTTCTGTGTGGAGTTTGCATGTTCTCCCCGTGCTCACATGGGGTTTCCTCCACCTAACGTCAGTAAGGAGCCCCACCAAAAACATGCACCCATCATCGTCTGACCAGCAATGGACACTCGTCCCCAGGTCCCCGGGCGCGTCCACGAATGCTGCCCACTGCTCCTGGCTGCCCCCCCGGAGGAAGGACAAGCCAGGATGGGTTAAATGCAGAGGCCTCATTTCACCGGCCACCATCCAAAGCATGTGCGTGTGTGTGCGTGTGCATCTGTTGGAGTGTGGTGTGTTGCGTGACAATTAAAGATTCTTCTTCTTAAACACGTTCCTTGTATTATGTAATTGCTTATCGTTATTGTTACCAAGTCAGCGTCAGCGGTCACTCCTTCATTCTTCAACACATCACACCCATCAAGAAACTACACCAGTAATTATAATTCAGGAACTTTGTATCGTGATTCAAGATTCAAGATTCAAGATTTTTATTTGTCACATACATATACATACTTCCATACATATATGCAGTGAAATGTAATTGGTTGGTTTTTATTTTGATATCTCTGAAATGTCTATAAATTCTGACAGTGATGTTGTTGGGTTTTTATTTTGTTAGAACTTACTCTGGTGCCCGTCAGTTGTCCACAGAAGCGTATATATTTCGGATGTTTAATACACTGCGCTTCATTTAATCCAATTCCAATTGTCTTCTGGTAAAACTTCAACTAATTTGTTTTTCAAACACAATAAAGTTCAATTGTAATAAAATACCTGTCACCATAGTGAGAATTACGAGGGAGATCGGGGCGGTCTCACCCCACTGATTAAGACTTGGACCCCTCCAAAAGAGATAAAAACAGGTGGGGTGGGGGTTCTTATCCCTTATCGTAAATATCACAATATATATTGCCGATATTCATGCCTGGAAGAATCTTGGAATACAATTTCAGACAGCCCTAATGTGGACCATACCATTACGCTGAGCACCGTGCTCGTAAAAAAAAAGTAAATAAAAACGGTGTTCTTAATTGTATATGTATTTATTTTACTCTTTTTCTATAATAAAAAAAACGCCCGTAATGGCGCCACTTTCTCACTGTCGCTGCCCCCCCCTTGTGAAAGTTGGCATTTTATAACTGTCAATCATCCATGTTGGAACTGCTCGATTACAAATCTTCTCCAGATTGTCTGTGGGTGCGACTCCTCTCATCCGTGAAAGTCTGACGTCAGTCC
Organism: Zeus faber; assembly: GCF_960531495.2. Lineage (NCBI taxonomy): Eukaryota > Metazoa > Chordata > Actinopteri > Zeiformes > Zeidae > Zeus > Zeus faber. The sequence goes on from NC_137210.1 coordinate 8,287,719, forward strand.
CATCTTGGTTAGGAGCCGATTGTTGACCAATCACTTGACGGCAATGCATATCATGTGACCTGTGCGAGTTGTCGTCTGCGCATGCACGCACGTTGCGGCGATGATAAAACATTTTTTTTTTTTTTTTTTTTTTTTTTTACTGAATTCCATAATAATGGACCGAGCTGGATCAAACTTGGACGACAGCATGTCGGAACCGCCCACAAATACACATTGTATTCATCTTATCTGTGAGTGCAGCGGATCCATGACGTCCATGAACTACTGACGTCAGTTTCACATTCACAATAGCAGCATATGTGCCAATAAATAAATAAATCTCGATGAAACTAGTAATAATGCACTTTTATTAAGTAAATGTATTATTTCACGTGAGAAATGCTTTAGTCCATCACTTTGCTATCACAGAAATGAAATAAGTTATGAGATCTTTCCTACGGATCCCTCATTCTTTTTTTTTTTGCATATATATGCCGCCCTCTAGTGGTCATAATTAGGTCAGTGCATCTTTAAGGGGTATGCTTTCCACTGTAAAGAAGTAGAAATCATGTTTTGAAAATAAATATTAGTTTTGAGATGTTACATAACAATTAAGCAGAGCAGTTGGGCAAATGACACGTTCAAAAAGAGTCTTTTTTTAGCCTTTAAAAAGGTATTTAGTACACAATCCGTATTACTCCGATATCGGCATTCTTAACTCAATAGTCAAATATGTAGTGCTTTGATATATGCACGTATGTAAACATCGCAACAGTCAGTGGGGAAAAATGAGCACAATTATTATGGCTTTCAGTGTTTTATTTATGAATAAAAGAATGCCAGATATTAAAAGGTAAAAAAAAAAAAAAAAAATACACAAGGCAATATTTTTTTTTTATTGTTAGACGGCTCTGTGGAATACTTGATTCTGATCGGCCATTAATGATAATCAGCTGTCAGTTATTCCTGAATATTGAACGCTGACTGTTAATAATGACCACTTCTCCGCCCATTCTGTCGTCCCTCGAGAGACTATTTTTCTTGGCGGATGCTCCTAAATTAGCCCTACAAGTTATAGGATAATTTAAGATCAACGCTCCATCACAATGTATTGTTTTATTTAGTAGGTAGTCATGTAACAAGGGGAATGATGTGAATAATGTGCAGCCAACTGGTGATTATCGCAAAACTACCCCCTTCAGAGTGATTCAAGACCTGATAACCCTCTGGGGTTAACATCAGCTGGTTGATCATTATCCCTTATCTACCTTTATTTGGCTTTCCTCCTTTAACCTTCTCTATTCTCATTTTTCTCCTCTGGCTTTTCTACGTCTTCATCTTTGTCCGACTCTTTCTCCGCCGGTACCTGTTCCTCCTCGGTCGGAATTCCCATCTCGCCCCCTTTTACAATTTTTTGATCGCTCTCACTCTCTCCAGTTTTCTCCCCATTCTCTACTTTATCACCTTCTCCGGCGTCCAGGCCTTCCACCATTCTCTCCAGAGCACCAGCTCGTTTCTCCGGCTCGTCCGTTGCGATTTTCGTACACTCTCCGTCTCCCTCCTCGGCCGCTTCATTGTTGCCGACCTCGCCGCGCCCCGGGCCGCGCCCTTTCACCCTCCCCTCCCCCACCTCCTCCTGTCCTTCCGCCTCTTCGCGCTCCCATTCAACCTCCCGTCCCACCCCTTCTCCTCTCCCCTGCTCTCCCCCACCGCCGCCGCCCTTGCCGATCTCGCCGCCCTCTCCGTCCTCTCTGCCCTCTCCGCCCTCCCCCTCCGGCAGCGGATTCTCCAACCCCTCCAGCTCCAGCTCCAGCAGCTCCACCCTGGCCTGCATCTTGTGGTTGCTGGACTCGAGCTCCACCATGAGCCGCGCCAGCTTGGTCTGAAGCGCGTCCAGGTTGCTCTCCAGACGGTCCAGCTTGGTCTCCACTTTCTCCGTCTCTCCCGCTTCCCCTTCCCCGGACTCCTCCAGCATGCCCATGTTGGTGAGGATCTGCCGGCCCTTCTCCTCCAGGTGGCGTTTGGCCGCCGGGAACTCGGACAGAACATCCATCAGGTCCTCCTTAGACAAGCTGAACAGGTCAGAGTGGCCGATGCTACGGATGTTGGCGGTGCGGCGATTGCCCGATTTGTTGCCTGGAAGTAGACAAGTTGTGAGTTGGATTGCGTTATTTGATCCAAAGTTTCTGAACTATGGTGTTTATTCTGGTGGACACTTCTCCAAATGCTGAGTATACTGTGCCTGTATTTACCTTTTATGTTGAGAATGCTAATTTCCCCAAAGAAGTTCCCCTCGCTCAGCACAGCAAACTGCGTGACCCCATCGTCCGCCACTACTGCAAGTTTGCCCTCCTTGATGATGTACATTTCATGGCCCACATCTCCTTTTTTGCAGACATACTCTCCCGGACTGTAAACCTGCAAAACGTGGCAAACCACAGACAAGGAGACGAGTTTGAGAGCCATTTAAGTAAGTCTGTATAGTGTGAACAAAAGCATATTTCAATGCCGTTGGCATGTCTGCATACAAGCAGCACACAACTCAAAAAAAATTCTTCCTCACTGACTATATAATAGTAATAGTCAATAGACATTTGCGAGGATGTTCGAGAAAATTTTCAAGGTCTCAAGAGTCATAAGGAAATCTCAACGGAGGGAACTCTGTGTCACAGTTGACAAACATATAAATTAAAATAAATACAAATACAAATGGGAAGAGATAAATACTTCAATCCAGAAATCCATATTAAGATTTTAAAATGCAAAAAAACCCCAAATATAAATACTCTTTATATACTCTTTATACCTCTACAACATTTCATCACTTACAACTTTCTTCTTCGTGTGTTTTAACAGATTTAAACGTTTGATTAACGTCTGCCTCCGCTTATATTTGTATTCGTCATTTGTGACACATGTATGACATGGGGGAGGGGGGGGGGGGTTGGAGTGGATGCACAGAGTGGATCCTGGAGTGGAGTGGAGTGGACTGTCACTATGGCGGACAAAATAATAATATTAAATTAGAAAATAAAAACATAAACGTCTGCTTGCCGCAAACTTTGCACCTTGTGGTACGTCCCGAGATCCGCCAGAGTGTCCGTTCCACACTATGTATCCGTTCCACACTATGTATCCACTCCAACCCCACAGCGAGATCCACTCCAGGATCCACTCGGAGTCTCCACTCCAACCCCTCCTTCCCTCTCTCTGATGTGATACATGTGTCACAAAACACGAAAATGCATGCTTTTTTTTTTATCATATGTCATCCCATAAATCTCTTGCGTTATGGGTTGTTACGAGCTCGCTCCTGTGATGGTAATTCCTCTCATACACATTTATAAAGTACCATCTCATCTCATCTTATCTTATCCTATGTGTGATCCCCTGTGATCACCCCTTCTTGCTAAATCCATGGAGGAAAAAAGCCTTTGAATGTGTGATGCTGTCTTCTCAAAGTCATTTGGTGCGTCCCTGGCCTAAGCTGCCTCATCCCTTCCTTCCCTGTAGCCTCCTCCCTCCAACCTGAGGTGTGAGTTTGAGCACCAGCTCCTCCAGCAGGCTCTTCTCGCAGTTCTGGAAGATGGTGACCTTGGACAAGGTGGAGAGGTGAACGCTGACGGCAATCTCCGTCTGCAGCTGGACGGGCAGCTGCTGGAGGATCTCGTTCTCACGGGTGATCTTCTTGTTGATGTAGAGGTGCTGGTACCAGTCGCTGACGCGCTTGCGGAGCTCCTTGCTGATGTGGTGGCTCCGCAGGTATGCCTTCACCTGAAGCGACGAGGGAAGAGGAAGAAGGGAGTCATTAATTTCAATGGATTGAAAAAACACCTTCATGAGATAAACTACCAAAGTGGTTCCTGCAATGAAGTTGCCTGATCTCATCATACCTGCGTATTCCATGTTGACGTCAATCTCTAACCCACTCACCAGCTCATGATTGGGGAAGAACACGTTGTCGCGGTCCCTGAGGCTCGTGATGACATTCCCCACGTTTCCCACAATCGACGCGAACACCAGCACGGCGATGAGAAGGTCGGCGATCATGAACAGATACTCCTCCTCCCTATCCGGGAGTGGGGTGTCGCCCACAGTGGTGAAAATCTGAGCCGAGAACCAGAAGCAGTAGAAGTACTGCCGGCGCATGGAGGCAAACACCGGCTTGCTGATGTTGGGGTAGACCCAGCGGTCGGCTCCGAAGCCGATGTAGCTGGACAGGGCAAAGTAGAAGCAGGCGTTCCAGTGGATCAGTACAAAGATGTAGAGCATGAGCTTGGAGATGCGGAAGGTGTTGGGGTAGGAAGTGCGCGTCTCCATTCGGTCCAGCGCCTCGTTGAGGCGCGCCATCCGCAGGAAGCGGTTGACCCTCACCAGCGGACAGTGGATGCCGAAGGTGAAGTACAGGAGATCGGTGGGCAGCAGGGAGGCCAGGTCCCATCGGAAATGCGTGGAGTGCAGGTAACGCTTTTTCAGCTGAGCTCTGTCCTTGATTAGGATGCCCTGGTCCAAGTAACCTATAGGGGGCAGCGGAGGGACAGTGGTGGATACTTCCAGGTTCAGGGAGAAAAGACGTCCTTCCGTTTTTTTGCTCCACCTATGCACTGATCAAGCTGATTTAAGTCATTAGTTTGAAATCGGGGTTGATGCTAATTAGCAAATCCACAGAGTTGACCCAAAATCTTGGAGAGGATTTTACTCTCTTCACCTGGATTTTAGATTTGCCACCTCTGTCCCCAATACACCTCACTGCTGTTTAATGAAAATAAATATATATACGTCTATAATTAAGTATCGCCTTACTCTAAAGCTACACAAATCTTGAAGTACAAATATCACAACGACATATTGTGTCAATCAAAAGAGAAAATACAGATACTGTCTTCTAAAAAAATAGTCAATATTTTGGGTATAATAAGGGAGTGACTACTCTTTGAGATTTTTTGGAAACCTCTCAGATGCTCCCGTACCCACGCTGTTTTAGAACAATGACCTTCATGACTAGTGAGGCCTACAGCCGAATGTCCCTATCTCACAATGCTTACTTAATTTATTTTTATTTTTTTTCAATTTCAATTCAATTAAAATGAATTTATTCAGGCGAGAATACAATAGAGTATCTAACGCTGAAATGATTAACCATATACATGTATTTAAGCGTGATACTTACCAGTGCGAACTCTCACGACCATGTCCGCCATAAACATTAAGTCAGAGAGGTAGTCCAATGTGAGCCACACAGCCAGGTAGTTCACCTGAATGGCTTGGAAGCATGTCCTAGAGATTCAGTGTGGGGGAAAAAAAAAAAAAAAGTTTTGTAATATAACTTAAATAATTCTTATCAAAAAGCATCCTGTCAAAGTACAGAAAGAATTACAAGTACGGTTTAAAACTGTAAAGACATGGCTAAATTGTTGGAGTTATTCATTGTATCCTATGCGCGTACCTGCAGATGATGATCACCCAGTTGTAGAAAATGGGAAATATCATGACCTGTAGCCATATGTAATAGTATTGTTCTGATGGATCGATAACCCACTCTTTCACTCTGGTCAGGAACTGGCTGATGTGCAAAGAATGATAGAGGGAAAGAGCATTAGAATGTAATCAAATACAAGGAATAGGCACACATGATTCGTTATTTATTTTCGATATATTCATTTAATTTTATTTGTTGTGAACATTTCTGATTGTTGCATATACAGCAGTGTAGTGTTGATTGAGTCATTGTAATTTGGCTGTTTTATTCATATGCATTTTTTCATGAGGGAGGTAAAACATTACCTGTACCAAACAAGTACCAACAAGAGTTTTAAAACTGAAATGACTATGCACTGTACTTAATTCAAATAATGCAATTTGTTCATGTTTTAATTTATTTTAATTATTTGTCTTCATTATTATAATTTTTTTTTGCATTTTTGTCTCTGTAACAAATAGCTTGAATACCATTGCTCTAACAGATGAGGGGGGGGAGCAGTATCATTGAAATAAGCGATGACTTACTTCAGTTCCAAGATCACTTTTAGAGGGTTGCCTTCATCTTTCCCCTCTTCCTTCTTGTCTTCGTGTTCTCCATTCACTTTTTGCATCTGACGCCACCTGAAGAGCCTCTGCCATCGGTTATTGTCGTCGCTAATGCTGCTGTCGCCTGCCTTATCCATCCTCCTCAGATTGGAGCGGGGTTAAGGCCAACGCATGTTTTCCCGGCGTTGGAACGACCTTTGCTCTTGATCAAGTGCTTTCCCCTCCCAGGATGAGCGCCGCGGCCTCTATTGCCCAGTTCAGCTGACGGAGGATCAACGGTTCACCTAACAACGGCGCCCAGTGCACCTGAGCGCCGCCTGGAGAGGCCGGTCTCCATGGAAGGGAACCACAACAGACGCCAGTGTCCTCTGGGGAAATTTCTCTTCCTTTTTCAAAGTCTTCGACTGTGCCAGCGACAAACACACTATCTGGGTTCTTAAAAGGTGTGTTTATTGATTCATTAATTCATTCATCTTCTGTCCCTCACTAGTGTGTCAATTGAAGCTATTAAGGGTTATTTAAAAATCTATTTTTCAAACCCAAAGCAGCACAATCTATTCATAATTAAAAGATGGCTTCAAAATATTGACAGACTACTGTTTTTGTGATTACTCAAAATTTCCAAGTCTGTTCACACAATAGTCTTAAACAAGCACATAGCTAAGGGTTATAATCTAAGTTCATACTATAGCCCGCATTTCCCATTCAAAATATGGCAAATTTTGTAAATAGAAAATATTATAATATTATATTATAAATCAACCTTTTAAAATATAATAATAACTTGATTTATCAAGCAGGGCTCGTTCTGGCATTACATAATGAAATTCATGGACTTTCAAGTACTTTTCAAGTATTATTTTTCCATTTTCAAGGGCACAAAACACTTATAATAAATTTGCAATGCTTTTAAAAGGGACCTTTTGTGAAAAAACTCACTTTTTCAGTGCTTGTGCGCATACATTTGGGTCTCCAGTGGACCTACTAACGCACAAACTGTGAAATTAGACAACTCAGTCAGTTTTTTGTGGGGTCCCTAGTTCATAAAACATGAGATTCAACAAGCCGTTCAGATTTGTGTCTCCTTCCTACGTCATGTTGAGGCACATTAGAATGAGAACCTCCCTCCATCTGAGTAACTACATCCACGGCTGGAGAAATACCAAGCGGCACTGAGAACTGCTCAGTTGGCTGCACAGACCAGCACAAATCTTTTAAAGAAAGAGGAATTAATACCAACTGTCCTTTAAAAAAACAAAAACAATAAGAGCAGTGTGTTCTTATTATGAATCAAGTTATGAATATTGTAAATCACTTAAAAGGAAGTAGTATTCAGACCTACCTTCTCAGATCAACTCCATTGCAATTTGTCCATTCAGAGCACCACAAAACGTATTTCTTTAGATTTTGTTTTATTTCAAATTCTCATTGTCACCTAATTTGTGAAACCTTGCCTGTTTTGGTGACTTATAGGAGTAAGAATGCTCTTATGCCTATTATTTCAAGTGGATGGCGGTCAAATTGGACCCAGACACACAATTTCTGTTTATCGCTCTTTATACTTATTTATAAATGATCATTGCATGTTCTAAATGTAATAATAATCTATAATGTAATAATAATCTCGTGAACCACTTTGAGTGCCTGTTTGATCAAGAGCATTGCACCATTTTTCCTTAATTTTATATTCCCTTTTTTCCATTAAATATAATTTGAAATTTTTATTTTTCTGTTGAAAATTGTCATTAACTATTTATTTATCTATGAATTATTCAGAGAGCCATGGAGCATATCTCTGTGTATCAGACATTCCCCAAACTACTTCCCGAACATGCTTTAGTTATAATGTATAATTACAGGAAATTGTGATGGACACAAAGACTTTTTGTTCCAGCTGGGGACATTTTTTTTTTTTCTCACTCTCTGATACATACTCATTAAATCAACTCTGGTTCATTACATCTCCAGTCATGTGGGGCTCAAACAAAAATGTTGTGTTTTCGATAACACATCAGGCTTCTTGGTCTGTAGTTTAACACAACTGTGACTAAGCAAAGCCCTCTGAATTCTATTTCAGCGGAACATTTCTGCGTTCATGCTGTGCGACCTAAAGAGATTTTGCACTCCACCAACTCCGATCTTCATAAAGTTTCCCCTAAAAAAAAAAGACTACATTTGGATCCCCCGCCCCCATGCTCTTTGGGACCGCTGGGTGTGATTGGGTGTTGATCCGAAAGGCTCGGGGCTGCGGGGTCTTCTGTGGCTGCAGGGGCGTTTTCCGCTGCTTGGAGGCGCTACCATACAATACCGACCTGATACTTCAGAACCAATTGGGACAAGTCCCGTACACACCAACACACACACACACAACACACACAACACACACACGCACAGGCGGATTCATCACAGGCACACACACACACACACACACACACACCACCGGCACCTGCTTTGAATGAACCCCAACACCCTCCTGGTTGCATTCCTCTCCTTTCCTCCCTCATTTACTGCCATAACTATGACAGGAAGAGTCCACGTAGCCAAATTGCTGTCCCAGTTTTCTTGGACTTAATTGACTCGGTTTTTTTAAATGCCTGTTTCTTTCTATCTTTATGTTTGGTACGTATTGTTCGGTTCTATGTTTGTTTGTCTCACCGTGGTGATTCTCCTTCTCTTGGAGAAGTAAAGGTGGTTGGTTGTTTAAAGACCAAAACGTGGTAAGATCGTTCTCCAAAGAGGTGGATTGGCGGTGGTTCTCTATAACCAAAAGCTGTGCTCTTGTCATCCCGCAGGTCGTCCACAGGACAGAGTTATTGCAGCAGTTCTTGATGATAAGAGAATGAATAAAAAGTGGCACTGCAGGTTGAGGAGGTGAACTCCACTTGCAGACTAACTCTGTCCTAGATGCAATAGCAAACAAATAATCGGTGTTGTATGCCCAGCATGCTGACAGCACAGGTTAAAAAAAATAAAAATAAAGCAAAAGATGGTTTAATCATTTTTATTTTAAATTTTTGGTCAAATGAGGAGCTGGGAATATTGTTTCATCAGAGGATGCTGTGCTTTCGCCTGAATGTCTATCCTAACTAATGGCTGCCTTTTCACTTCTCGTTTGTGGCGGACCCTGCCACCAACAATGGAAGCGGTCCATAGAGGCGCACATACACAAGGAAAACACACCGAACGGCTGGTTCTTATAAAGGCCCAGCTGAAAAAGTATCAAACATTAGACCATTTTTTAAATTAATAATCCCACGGATTCTCACTTTAACGCATGCACCCGTGACGGGGTCACAGGAACAACCCGGAGCATCCCGAGCCACACCAGGACCAGGACCAGGACCAGGACCAGGACCAGGACCAGGACCAGGACCAGGAGTCAGGACCAGGAGTCAGGACCAGCAGCGGCCCGGGTCCCGGTCCGGGGAGCGTCCCAGCGTCCCTTGCGGTGTGGGTGTGTGACAGCAGCAGGAATCCGAGTAAGATGGCTGCGGAGGAGGCTGGCGGATTGTGAAAGCGCAAAACGAGAATGTTTATCTCCCGCCGGAACGTGTCAAACGGGGAAGCGGCCGTCCCCGGCGTCCGTTGCTAGCCGTCCGTCCCGGCGCGCCTGTGTCGGCGCACCCGACTCCCGGATCTAAACGCGGAGCGAAGCCACTTAGCATGCTGGCGCCGTGCTAACTGCTAGCCGTGGACGGTCTTGTCGGGGGCTGGAGCCAAGCACCGGGCGAGAACGGCGGCATATTCGAGGTGAGAAACTGGGAATAACCACAATGTGACGCATGTCGAAGACGCGCGCGTGTGTCTGCGTGCGTGTGTGTGTGTGTGTGTGTGTGTGTGTCTGCGTGCGTGTGTGTGTGTGTGCGTGTGTGTGTGTCACTTAAAATATACTCGCGTCGTCCCGGGATGGGTGTTAGCTCTTGTTTAGCCTTTAGCATCATCAGTACTGACATGTATTGATTGTTGTTTCCTTGACTTTGTGAACATGTCGCCTGTTGGCTCTGGATCCGCGGGCGGTTTATTCTTATTTTACCTGAAGATACCGGACCGGACACTTGACCCACAGTAATGTAAAGCACTGCGGTGACTGGTGATTGACTCCTCCGGATCGCAGCTTGATGGATGGATGGATGGATACGGACTCTCTTCGTCACCTTGCATGAAATAGACATTAATAATAAAGCCATGCATTAATAATAGCAATAAACTGTAGAATATAACATTTGACAATATGCAATAAACCTAACAATGAAGCTCTGTATAAGCAATTCACATTCTGTCAAAAATTTCAAATTGCGAAAGTTTGCATACATATACAAATATATAAAATAAGACGACTTTGTGTCTGTATTGTGTAAAATAACATTCATGGATATCGTCATAATATGACAAGATTTCGAGAATAGATTGTTGGGTTTGTTGATTTCGTCTGAGAAACATTTTTGACCGTGAGCCTAGACGCATTGGCACGGTTTGATTTTAAACCATTAGCGGACAAGATTATTAACCTAATCCAAGGCGCACAGATTCTTTGGTTAGGCGAAATCTTTGTTGGCGCACAATTTTGAAATGAAAAGTTAATCAGATTACTAGATGGCTTACACGTCATGTCCCCACTTCTACTCAGGCTCCCATGTGCTTAATGTATTTTTTGCCCAGGGCAGACTCCCCTTACATAGGAAGAGGGACTTGGAAGTCTATTCACTCCCTCTCTCCTTTATTTACTGGACAGAATGGAGTCACCGACTTCTCCAAAATCTGACGGTCATTGCAGCCCAACTTAAGTAGAGCATGACAGTGTTTTCCTTTTTTCTTTTTCTTTTTCGGCTACACAGCTCCTATGATTGAGGGTCATACGCGGCCAAGTGGACCTTCTTCTAGTGCCCCGACGTCCTCGCACAGCAGTCAGATTCTGAACATTTCACCTACAATCCATCAACCGGCGTGTCTTTTAAGAGGCCTAGCTCGCAACCTGTGCTTGATCGTTGAACCTGTCTGCATTTCTATGATGCTAAATAGTCTCAGCTGAGAACTCAAGGCGTCCGAACTTCCTGTATTCCTACTATCTATTATTGCTACTTTATAAAACTCGAAATAACTTTATAAACTCGTCACAATAGGAAATATGTTGTCTTAAGTCAGACACTTTCTGAAATGATCAACGCACACTTGTACTTCTGCCTATTTTCAAAAAGATGATCAATGTACCATTTGATTTTGAGGAGATTGTTTTGGATTTGCTTGTCATAGCACTTGGAACTTTCACATTCACTTTAAGCATTTGCAAATTTAGATCATTTAATACCTCAGACTGCATTTGCACATTAACTCACTGTTCTATATACAAAATCGAGCTGGCTATTTATTCATGAAATGCTCTATTTTCCGTCACTGACTTCATACAGGAAGATAACACCTGCGTTAGAAAGCAAACACTTTTACTGTGTTGTATAATGGAGTGAGAACAAAAGCTGTTAAACTTTGACTTGAACACGGGCTAATGTTTAGTCTCTCGTTTCAAAGGCATTAGGCCGTCTTGCCTGTCATCGGGCCTGTAGAGCTATGTACTTTACAGGTGCTCTACAGACCTTGAGAGCTCTGTCTGCTCTCAAGGTCTCGATTGCCTTGTCTTCTCCCGATGAAATGCAGGCAGGGTGATTCTGTCAGGTGTGTCGATGCTACATCCGACGTCCTTGCTGTCGGCCCTTAAGCCGAAACATTTGCCTCGACCGTACCGATGAGTGGGTAACGTGACTTCTCCTAAGAGAGGTGACCCCTCTGTGATTTTTCGGAACTTTCCATAAGATGTGTGCCAAAGTCAAGACTGAGTAGGGATTAACTTCAGTTCAAGGTTTGTTGGAATAATCCGGGAGTTGTCTCTTCCACCCCCTTCGGCTCTGTGGTTTGCTTTAATTCACGGTGCTCACCAAACGCGGAACTCAGCACAAGGGCAGCTCTGTTCAACTCCCGCCTGCAGTCATAAAAGGACAAGATGTGACGTCTTAGTTTGATTTAGTAAAAATAATTTTGCCTGAAAGCACCGCTGATTATTATCGAGCCTGTGATGAATAAGTTGCGAGGACTCTCGCACCGCATGCCCTCTTTTCACGTGTGGAAAATGAGTTTGAGAAATAAATGACACTGGACAGAAAGGGCCAGGATCTCCTTATTGTCATATTAGAGCTGCTAATTTAAGAGCACTGATCAGAACCGGTGTTAAACAGTTGGAACGGTTCTCGACAAGTGCAGAGCTGTGATCACTTAACCCCTAAAATATGTGCTACACGCCCATTCTCGGTTAATATCGTTTGTACAGCTGTTTGTTTGAAAAGCATGCGAACAAACCCCAAAGCGTGGAAATGGCCTCGCAGTGACACTTTGCTGGCACAGTTGTTCATCACACCAATAGTAGGGAACCTCATTGTGTAACCTTGAGGGAAAATAAAGGGTGCTACATTTCTACATGGGGCTTGATAAAAGATTTCTTTGTTTTTTGGAAAGCGTACGGTAAATAAAAAATGTCAGGTGTTGCTTGTGAACTTCTGCTTGGAAAATCCAAATAACTTATACAACGTACCCTTCCATTCAACTTAATCAGCGGTTATCATCATAGTTATAACATGGATTGACGGAGGACATGTGTAGTGCCACCTAACTTGCTGTACCCAAGCTTAAAATGGACTTCTGCTGTTGCTTTCACAGGTGAGGTGTGGAAGTCGAGCCCAGGTTGAGCAGTTCCCAGGCTGAGCAGTCTGCACTGGCCAGTTTTCAAACAAGCCCCTGGAATTGCTGGGGCCATGTGCCAGGGCTCTCCCTGTCTGTGGACCGGAGCCAGCATGGAGGTTTAGCCTCATCGCTGACAAGCCAGAGATCAGGTAAGATGGTGTTATTTAGCGGCCCTTCTTCTCTTTCTCTCTGTCCATTTGTTCTCTCTCTCTCTCTCTCTCTCTCTCTCTCTCTCTCTCTCTCTCTCTCTCTCTCTCTCTCTCTCTCTCTCTCCTCGCTGTCGCTCATTTCAGTTTTTCTAGGGTAGTTGATTCGCAAGCTGATGCGGAAGCGCCATGAATCACCAGCCTGATACGAGGCATTAGAGTAACCTAGTTTCTAGCCTCAGAACTTGTCCCAAGCCAAGTATAGAGATGAGATTGTGGGATTGGATGTGGATTGCGTCGCTCTGCACGTTGGAGCGACTGACTGTGTCGATGGAAATTGTGTACTGTGAAGAGAACAGCTGCGAAGGAGGCAAAAATTTCCAGATGGGACAGCCACGATACATTTCCAATTGCCCGTTTCTTCTCATTCAGTGGGCCAAGCATAGCAAGTGCTAAGGTTAAATGTTTGATTTCCCATTGGGGTCTGCAATGATGAAAGTAAAAAAAGAACGATGGATAAAGGATCAACTGTTGGCTAAAGGTTATGGCATTTGTTTGATCTGTGAGCATGTTTCTTGTGCCATTTTGGTGCTTGTCCATCATTTTTAACTTCAGAGTCCACTTTATGGATGTGCGATTGAAACCGTTTGAAGTCTACTTGGAGGGGCTCCAGCTCCTTCCTCATTTTTGCTTTCGCTCCGATGCAAGTCATGAGCGACGGATCAACCAAGACAGGAACTTGTGCATTCCACTAATCCACTTTAATTCTCCTCAAGCAGAGTTCTCCCCTTCCCCGGTGCGCTACCCGGTCCGATAGGCGAGGCCCGACTACCTTCCATGAGATTTTACCAATAACCCTTGGCCACGCCTGTCTCCCGCCTACACCGCAATAGCGTATTCAAACAACCCTGTGACTAAACTACACCCATGCACTCACGCTGGTGGCGGAGGTCATTGGAAACTTCTTCGACTTCCAGGTCGGACAAACTCTTGACGATAAACTGAGCCTCTCCAAAATCTTGACGTCTCTGTCACGTTATGGCAAGCGAAAGGTCTTTCACCGGAATCAGCACTTCTCGATCCTTTGTGTAGACTGGGAACCACAAGTAGTGAAGTGTGTGTCCAGGCAAACTAGTTGACATGAATAGTTTGTTTATGGCTAGATTGCGGAAGAGGCGTTGTCTGGGGCACTAATCTGTTTTATTGAAGTGGACCTTGCACATTCTGTCCCAGCTTTGTGGTGAACAGTGTTGTCGCACTATCTACTTCCAAGACAGTAACTGTTTCCCAGAGCTGAGCCTTTGCAGTTATTGCAGGGTACACGTATTTTCTCAATCTATATTGGGTTAAGGTTTTGACTTGAAAGTAAAGTGTTTTTACATGTACCATCTTTTGCAATGCAATATACTTGTTTGCCAACAATTGAAACACGTTTTCCTTGTTCATTAGGATGTGCCACAACTCAAAATCCTTGTCTGATCCAACTAAGTGAAGGCTCAACACTGCCCTGAGGAGATGTGCTGTTTGTCAGCTACAAATAAATAGAAACTTACACAGGGGTGGGACTGGAGTTGGAATGAACTCAGCTCCTGCCCACTCTCTCTCTCTCTCTCTCTCTCTCTCTCTCTCTCTCTCTCTCTCTCTCTCTCTGTGTGTGTGTGTGTGTGTGTGTGTGTGTGTGTGTGTGTGTGTGTGTGTGTGTGTGTGTGTGTGTGTGTGTGTGTGTGTGTGTGTGTGTGTGTGTGTGTGTGTGTGTGTGTAACAGTGACTCACTCCAGGCCTCTGAATCTGTGCTGACATAAACTCGCACAAAGCTAACATGAACACCGTCATTTTTTCCTTCTGTGGGAGAGTGACATCGTGCCACAAAGGTGTCTCCAGCCACAGCTGGTCACCATGAAGGATGAAGGCCGTTTTCACCCCCATTCACTGAGGTAATGGCGGGGCAAGGTCAGAACTGGTTTAATTTTTAGTGTTTATGTGTTATTTTTTCCTCTCTTGGGCAGTGGGTTATTTTCCTGGAAGATGCGACCCTGCCCCGGTAGCATGTCACAGAAACTAGCCAATGTCTGCGAAACCTCTGTAAAAGAACCAGCCCACTGGATGTTTCCGGGAAGTTCAGGGTGGAGCAGACGGGGATTTCAGTGCCGCGGTGTCATATTGGCTGCGCTGCCTCTTCCAACCTCCATCCCAGCTCCTTTGCACGGCTCGGAAACATGACTCATCGCCGAGCCTGGATCCCGGTGCTGGATGGACTGGCGTCTGTCTCTGGAACAGTCCTGACGTTGTCTCTCGGTTAGTTCTGGGAGTTTTGAGAGTCTCTCTCTCAGAACAAGTGAACAAAACCCCGTCCTGTAAACTCCTAAACCTACCGTGGTCATATTCACATGACCATCGGGAATTGAAATCGTAAGCTGCTTTACTCGCTGTTGTTTTTAGTATCTGTTTTCAGAGTCCTCGTGCTCGTTTTCACGTCCTCTTTTACAGACTTCAGACTCCTGTTGTAGACATGAAGCACCTTGTTGAGAAAAATAAAAAGTCAAGGAACGCTTGGAAACTGCTGAGGCTTCACGCCTAAATGCGAGCGGCTCTCAATTAAATCCAAATGTTCTTTCCTCAACTAAGCTTTCCCGTTGTCGAGGGTCTTGCGCTCCTGTGTTCTGTGACAGTGAGCCGGCATAAATAAAATAGAAACAAACTTTTATAATTTATCGTTTTTTTTAAGGGACAGTATATTTCCCATGTAAAAATAAAAAATTGTTATGGTACAATCGGCAACATTTCGCTGGTTGCCCAAATTGATTGTGATAAAGCTCATTGTCCCGTGATGATTGTGCCGATATTTGCGATGCACGTTTCTTTTTCACGTGTGATCAGACTGTGCTCATACTGGGTTTTCCAAATTGGAATCATTCAATTTGAACGACTTAACAGCAATTAAAAGCTTTTCCTGAAACTGCCAACAACCTGACCTTAATTTTTGAAACAATTCAAGGTGGATAATCAAATTTATCAGGTTTTGTTCATCAATACCCTTCACTTGAGAAGAGGTTTTGAACTGGCAGCGTCTTTTGAGGAATTCACTTTGTTTTATGTAGATTTTCATGCATTATTTTCCAGCGGAGTTCTGTTAACCGGCAGCCAACGTGCATTGCAGTCCGTTTTATAAAACACTGAGACAAAACTACAACAACTTATTTGTAACTTGTGAATGGCTCTGGGTGATTGGGTTTTGCCATGTGTTTTGATAACAGTTAACCTGTAATTGCTACTGTGACCAGAAACAGTCTGGGTTGTAGAATCTAGTCAGCTAGTCCACACTGATCGCTGTGCTTCTCAGTGATTCATCATATTACTCTGCCTTAGGCTGCCTGACTCCTCTTGTTTTCACGTCGGCAAAGGTTTCTAAACAGGAAAACAAAGCATTTAATAATATCATATTAACTTTAGGTGTCGGAAAGGTCTTTGAATAAAATTAAACCAATTTAAAGTTTTATGAACGGTCATGTTTTCAGTGCTGTTTTCCAGCATCCAACTTTGTGCAGTTAATATTTTAAACTGAACTCCCAACACCGTTAAAATGATTGATTTTGCTTTGCAGCGACTGTTAGGTGCACACATTGCTCATCTCGCTCCAATGGCACCTGTCAAGGGGTGGGATATATTAGGCAGCAAGTGAACAGTCAGTTCTTGAAGTTGATGTGTTGGAAGCAGGAAAAATGGACGAGCGTAAGGATCTGAACGACTTTGACAAGGACCAAATTGTGCTGGCTAGACGACTGGGTCTGTGCATCTCTAAAACAGCAGGTCTTGTGGGGTGTTCCAGGTATGCAGTGGTTTAGTATCTACCAAAAGTGGTCCAAGGAAAGACAACCTGTGACCCGGCGACAGGGTCATGGGTGCCCATGGGCTCATTGATGCAGGTGGGGGGCGAAGTCTAGTCCAATCCCACAGAAGAGCTACTGTAAAACACATTGCTGAAAAAGTTAATGCTGCTATGATAGAAAGGTGTCAGAACACACAGTGCATCACAGCTTGCTGCGTATGGGGCTGTGTAGTTGCAGACCTGTCAGAGTTGAACTGATTTTCATGAAATTTAGTTTGTTATAAATGAGAAAATTTAACATAGTACTGGTCGTTACTGGGAGTGGATTTAATTATAGTTTTTCATTCAGTACCATTAAACGAAGGTATGTTGTGTGCCCCATATTGCACTTTAATTTAACTATTGAGTATTGAATATTTTATTCAAACATTGGACATATTGTATGGCAAAAGATCCTTGCTTTAAGTGTTTTACAGAATAAATGGAAGTTATATTTGTCTCCCTTTCTTTTTTTTTTTGCCGATCCGAAAAATGATCCAATATGAACCGTGAGTTATTTTGATCCGTTGCACCCCTAGTGCCCATGCTGCCTTAAAGGATCTGCTGCTGACACCTTCAGAAGTCTTGTGGGGTCCATGCAGACTGACAAGGGGGGGACGTACACAATACGGTGGTTTTGGTGGTATGGTTGATTTTATTGTTGTGGCTAATCTGTGTGTATTTTTATGCCTGAGCTCAGGTCTGCTGATAAGACTGATAACACCTGCTGCAGCCCTCCCAGTCACAGGGGATTTGATCATTATGAAGTCCTATATAAGTCACATGACACTACTACTACATTTATGCTCCCATGAAGGCTGACTAGGCATGTTTCGCTTGATGGCCAAAATAAATTGGTGAAACAGAGGAACTGTCCCTGTCCTTTTTTCTTAAAAGTTGCTGTGTGCTACCATGCATCGTTGAATGTTGTTTTTTGAACAAAAAAAAAAAAAAAAATCACCATCTGAGGTGAATTTAGGGTAACTCCCCAACAGCCATGCTCCTGAAGCTGACAAGTATCTAAATAGCAGTAATAACGAGTAAAAAGAAAAAAGCTACAGTGAGTAATGGACGTTCCAGTGGAAACCTGCACGGCTGGTAGAGAACCCTGAAGTGTAATTAGGTGACTCCCTGCAGCACACACAGATACCAGGGGAGCCTAGAGGACACGCTAGCCTATTTGTGTTCTCGCAGAGCGTTCGGCACTTGTTCATCCCACTCTCTCCACCAACTGTCCTGCTATGTTTCTTTCTCGCTCTCTTTCCATGTATGCTGTGTATGTACGTTTTGAAAATCTTGTTTGGAGCGAAGAATGCTGGTCAAATTTGGAAAAAGCGCTTTTGAACAAACCAATGAAATTTTAGTTGATTAATTGTCATACAAATTATTGCGATTAACAATTGAATTGTCTATTTTGTTAATTTTATGCCACTATAATGGTAGTATAAAATAAAATGTAAGTAGAGCTGCAGGCATCGTTTGTGTGAAGAAACGATGCACAAGCAATACTCAAGAATTAAGGTTAATGTTATATAACTATATAATTCAAGATGACGTCTAACCAGGGCTTTGTCTGTGCCGGATCCTGCCGGAACAAGATCTGGAGCCTCCCAGATTGTGACCGGAACCTATTTGATTAGATCGGTGCAATACATGTTCCTTTCACTGTCTAATTTATTATGGTTAATGTTATAACTATCTACAATTCAAGAAGAAGAGAACCAAATAAGTTGTCTGTAATGGAATACACTCTCATGTTATAATGGCAACAAATCTGGCGTTGACTATGAAATATATATTTTATAGTACACTACCATTAGGTGTCTCGGTGAAACTAGTTATACCCATTGCTATACAGTGAAAATATACAGGGAATACAGCTCAATGAAATGTGTTTATTAATGCGCTGCGCTTTGTATAAAGGCTAATACAGTTAAACTAAGCGTGGTTATCACCGTGATGTGCTGTGTTGTGTTTAAAGGACATAGATTCAATTCAAGGTGGCACTTGTCTCTTGGTGATACTTTAACCACATTCTAAACACAGAACCTACCTCGTGAGTTAATCAAGAACGAGCTGCTTCTTCCTGTTCTTTTGTGGTGTTGCCTTCAACCTGTCTTAAAAAAACCCCAAAAGAATCTCTGATCTCTGCACTCGCACGATCCCCACACATCCCCGTTCCTCCAAACAAAAAACAATGATTACAGTGAGGCTTTTTCTTTAATCAAAAAAGTATTTATTTTCCTAATTGAATGAAAGATATCTGATCGGTGAGCAGCCGCTGCGGTGCACAATGATGCACGGTGACGATTCTCTGCGACCAATCAGTAGGCTAAAGTGTTTTCATGTGACCTTTTGGTATAGCCAATGGAGTTGACAAAAACAGTTTTTTACTGACTTCTTCTATAAATGTAGCCCCATGTGGATCAAACTTGGAATACGGTGTGTGTGGACTGCCCCGAATATAGTCATTCATTCTTGTCTGTGGGGTTGTCTGTTTCTGAGCGCCAGCCACTTTGACCGGTGATAATGGCAGAAGCATAATAATGGAAACAATAGGGTTCCCACCCTTTAGACTAGACCCCCAATAATACATGTCTACCTTTTATAAGAGCCATTTATCAGCATTGAGGTTTGGAACATAAGAATGAGGGTAGACAGTTCATTTTCTACAACAAAACTGATGGAAAGTCACTTAATTCAGATCCTAGTTGGTGCAACATTTCTGTCATTGGTTTAGAATTTCCCCCTTAAATCTGGGTGGAAACATGTGATTGTGGAATCCTAACAATTTCACAAAAAGATTACGCTGTGTTCAAATAGTTTTGATCAGGCGGTTATTTAATAATTGGGATAGTTCTATGTAAATTGAACCATAACCTTCTATTAAGCAAAGAAAAAAGGTTTGCCATTGAAACTGGGTGACTTGAAAACTTGGAGACTATATTAGGTTCAAGACACTTTAGACAGTATAAGATGTATACTATACTAAGACACTTTATAATGATATCATAATAGTGATAGTATTGATGTAGTCTAAATGTTGTCTTTCCCTGTTCTTCCAGACTGTGGTCCAGGAAAGTGATCCGTTTTACGAATCCATGTTTCCTAACATGAACTCTACCGCATTAGAGCTCAATTTTCACACTCTGAATGATCATTTCCATTCCGCCATCTCCCACATAATGAATGATGCATTTGTGTCCGGCGCAGTGAGGCGGGGGAGGGGGGTTCATAGCGGCGTTCATAGCGGCCATGATTCATCAATGATGTCTTAAAGCCCGCTTAGAAACCGCAGCGAGGCCGCGCAGGCCCCACCGCGCTGCACACCGACGACAGATGAGGATGTGTCAGAGATGTCACTTTGAAGCTCGAGATGTTAATCAGCGCAAGAGGCGGACTGCGTGCGTGCGTGCGTGCGTGCGTGCGTGCTTGCGTGCGTGCGTGCTTGCGTGCGTGTCTATGTCCTGTTTTGAACATTTACCCTGTCATCTTTCCTCTCACCTTGAATTGGCTAATGTGTGCGTGTTTCATGTCACACGGACCGCAGTCTTCTGTAGCCTCTCTCCGTCGTCATCACAGAGCCGACACAACACATCCGACACAAGGTTATTGACGTCAGATATTTTATCTTTCTGCCGTTTTGGCTTAAATGGTGAGGGTCACTTTCTCTCTAATTCGCAGCGGGTTGCCTTTTTTTTTAACTTTTATTTTTTTATTTTTTTTTATTTGTAAGCCGATTTGTATGCCTTCATGCGGGTGCCAATCGCAAGCCGCTCCTTGCCTGTTATGTAACGCTTTTATTTTTGTTGTTGTTGTCTCTTATCAGCGCTCAGAGGATGTCGGTTTGGTTTAACTTTTCAGAGCCTAACCTCACTACTCAGGCACAGATGGTGCTGCAAACGGCAGCTGCCGAAGTGTAGGTTTCATATTTTTTGACCGGTCTCTCTTGTTTTGTGAATGGTCTTCCTCTGCGTCGTGTCTGGCTTTTCTTTTAGCTTGAAGGTCTTTCCACACTCCACAATAGACGCATTGAATAGAATACAAATGAAATGTTGTAAAAGCCAATATAGAGGAAACATTATTATTCGATTTCCTTTGGCATTGCATTTTTAAACTAACCAGGTAAAAAAACTTTGTGTCGTATGACTTTTGCACTCTTGATTGTCAGTGGCGTACTCTGACTTTTGGGTGCTTTAATGCCACGGGTGTAGAGTTAAAAACTGCATTAGGATAATCCATATTTTATCTGATTTGGAAATCCTTCATTCTAGGCTAAACTTGAGTGAACCTGGGGAAAGCAATGTTCATTGATGAAGGTTATTTCACGAGCCAGGTTGAACACAATTTAGGGTGAGATCACCAGATGTTGTCGCTAATGGTTTAATTTTTTTTTTTTTCTCCACCCCCAGCTGGCTATGGAGTGGTGTCGGCTTCAGACTGGATGACAGGGTCTGCAGAGAGAGCTGACACTTGCCCTGCGGGGAAGCGCCACTTCTGAGTCGGCATCTGAGCGGAGCGGGGCTGACGGGCACTGAGAGCGCTCGCTCCCCGGCCCAGCGACCGCAAGGAGATCCGCCTTGCTCCTCCTCCTCCTCCTCCTCCTCCTCCCCCTCCCACCTTCTCCTGCTCCTCCGTCTCTCGATCTATTTACGCTCCTGGTAGATAGACCGCTACCCCATCCCCCCCCTCCTCCCCCCTTCTTCCTTTTGTCTTCTTTCCTGTTCTCCCCTCTTTTTTTCCACCCTCTGTTTCTTCCTTCCTCCCCCACGCCCTTTCGTCTTGTCGTCCTTCCTTTCCATGCTTCACAGCTCCCTCTCTTGCCTGTGAGTTCAACACAACGCCCGCCCACCAGGCTCCAGCATGAGCTGGCTGAGCCGACTGAATCCCCGGGGGCCGGGGAGTCGTACGGGAAGGAGCGTGGCCCCCTCCAGCCCCTGCACCGCCGACCCCGAGACCTGCCTGATGGTTTTTGAGAACCACTGGAGACAGGTGAGATGCAATGACAGGGGTTGGGGTTGCGGGGGGTAGGCAGGCTTGGGCAATATCCAACATTTTATGTTGTGATTCAGTCAATGATACATGATATTATCATCGTTGTTGATTGGGAGGGGTAGGCAGGGGCGGAGAAAATGTTCCCATTACGCACGGTTGCGCACAGCGTTTTTTTTTGTTTTTTTTGTTTCATTCCATTACAATAAATAAATCTACAATAAAAACACTCCGTATTTGTTTTCTTTGGAGAGCCGATGAACCTTTAATGCGGATCGCAAGTTGCGTGTGGGCATTGACGTAACGTGCATGTGGAAAGGATCCCCAGTTCACCAGTCAGTCAGTGTGCATTACAATAACAGGGTAAAACCGATAGAAACTTACACAATGCACAGAGATAACATTTCAATGGGGAATCATAAATAAGGGGGCTCATTAATATATTTTTATGTGTGTGAATCGTCTGGACCTGGACACGGCTCTCCATGCGCCACGATCACAGACAGCGACACGGAGAGCCCATCCTGTTCCTCCAAATAAATCAACTGAAAACAGATTGGGGACGGGGCACGGAGGAACATGGCACGACTCCTTCTACTCGTTAAGATTATTTTCTGCACATAACGGATAGAGAGGGAGTGATCTGGGAGTGAGTCAGAGAAAATTTCCTCATTACGCACGGTTTTGTTCTGTACCGTCCGGTACACACTTGGTTTGTTCCATAAGCATACTGTATGCAAAGTAAAATAACCTACATCTAAAATAAAAACACGTTTTTTTGCGCGCCAATCGCGGGCACCCCATGGCTGGTGCGCGCTTCGATTGTGCCATCGGTGCTGCAACTTAATCACCATCCAAGCCACGTGCACCACCACATCCAAATCCTCCATCTGCTTCCTTCTGCACACATACGACCACAAACTGTACATCCTCTCCGTGTGCGCAAGTGAATCAGCTCCGTACGTCGCTCCGTCCGAAAGACTAACGGGGGGTATTTCAATACTGAAAATATCATCTATGGTGGCAATATCGCATTATTCCGCATTATCGCATATTGGCCCAAGCCTAGCGAAGGGAGTTGGCTGCACTATTGCACTATTACTATTGCACTATTACTGCACTATTACATAAGGACTCGATTGGACCACTAATGGATCCACATCATCAAGAAGTGCAGCCTCCTGCTCGGGAAATACTGCTCCTCTCCTGCCCCGCGGCCCAGCGCTGTCGCATTGTCATTTTGAATTTCAGATTCTCGCTGGGTTTTGTTGTATGGGGGGGATTCGCAGCACTTTTCAGTTACAGTTTACTCGTTTTTCTTACTTTTACAAGGGTTTTATATTCATGACTTTATATATATTGTATTCCAAGGTTTGAGTCTCTATTTACAGCCCTCTGTTATCCGGCTGCATTGTTCACTACCGGCTTGTTGAAAAATCAATGCTCTGCGCCTCTTGACCCTACCAGAGCTACAAGCTGAACTGATGGTCCCTCTTATTGTTTGTGTGATTATAGATTTTGTGTGTGTGTGTGTGTGTGTGTGTGTATCTGAGTGATGGGAGCGGATACTATTTCAGTTCGCTTTAAGTGCATATTAGAAGATGGAATAATGTTATGAACAGGCCTGTGTCTGTGTGCATGCGCTGGCATTGTGCGGCATTAGCTAAATAGCTTTCCACTGAGGACAGAACTATTCCCTCATAGGCTCTGGCTTTCTGCCAGTACTATTACCACACAAGACACTGCAAGCTGAGATTACAGGCAGATCTCTTATCTCCAAAGCCTACATTCAACATCATTGTCTTCTTATTTGCTTTGGAGCTTTCTTCCAGCACTCTGAAACATTCCTATGTTGAATTGCACAACAACCTTGCCTCATCTTGCAGGCTGACAAGAGGTGCTTTCATAACCTGGGAATCAGACGAATCTGCAAGCTCATGTTTCATTTGCTCGGCAGAATACGTCTAGCCACCCTCCCATTCAAACAGATTTCCACCCGACTTTGCCAGGGTCGGGCCAATCACAACCTGTCTAAAATGGGGCGGATTTTATACGACGATGACGATGCAGAGGAGCGCCGTTGACGTACCTTATCAAGATGGCTGTCGCTGATGTAGAATCGCAACAGTATTAAACTAATTGGATTAATATTTCCTCTAAAAAGCTTTTGTTGATAAGAAACATGTGTTTTCCATACTTTAGGATGACAGGATTTGGTTGCTACAATTGGTTGTAGGTCTGTCCAATTGCGTCCAGAGACATTTTGGTCGGCGCCTGTTCCTTTCAGTGCTCCACAGACTGTTTATAGATGCAACCTTCCTTCTCCAGGTGTCCTGGGTATTGGAGCCGCGGGAGCCATCGTCCTCCAGTGACGACCTGACCGCAGTAAGGAACCACACAGACCAGATGCTGTGCCTGCTGGCGGAGGAGCGGCCCGCTGACGGGCCCGAGGGCGGAGTCAGCCTGCCGCCCATGGGCCCCATCCTGGAGCTGGTGGTCACTGAGAACATTCTGGACCGCCTGGTCCAGTGGCACCTACGCCGAGGCCTGGACCCCGACAGCCAGGGGGCGTTGCTCAAACTGTTTGAGATGCTGATCGGCCAATCCCAGCAGCCTCTACTGCAGCACATGTCCGTCCTGCAGCCGCTGCTGGGCCTGCTGGGAGCCTGTGCTGACTCTCAGCTGGGCTGCCCCCTCGCCCTGGAGAACAGCCTGGTGCTGCTGCTCAACCAGGTACAGTAGCCGTGGCTGTGAAATTGTGCACACTGTCTAAGAAGTAGGGATATCACGGTCTGAGATATTTATGCCGAAGTTATAGTCAAGGGTATTATTATGGTTTACGACTGATAACTGATAATAATAATAAACAATTAACTAATAATGAATATAGGTGCAGGCAGCAATACACAAGGTGCAGCATAGTCATGTTGGGTACATATTACAGATTTCCGACGTTCTGTAATCCGGGGTTCCCGAATCTGCTGGTCTGTGATTATATGCACTGCGGCCGGGGAGAGAGTGGAGAAAGCACTGGCTCTCCTGCTGTACGATTGGCTGTCGTGTCACATGTTTGTTTCTCTGCTGCACGCTTGCCTGTTTGTGTCTTTGTAGGTAGAGGAAAACGGGCTCTGTATTGAAAATAAATCTCATACATTTTTCGTGGAAGTGGAAATATTCTGCCCCTCCCCCCCAGGTGTGTGTGACCATGGCACGGCAGCCCGTGGTACTGGAGATGTTGTTCCGGGCAGCGCCGGCCCAGCAGGGTCCGACCAACCTGCTGATCTTCTCCCTCCTGGTGCCGTTCATCCACCGCGATGGAGCCATCGGCCAGCAGGCCCGGGATGCCTTGCTGTTGGTCATGGCCGCCTCCGCCAGCCATGAGGCCGTGGCTCGCTACATAGCCGAGAACTCCTACTTTTGCCCGGTGAGTGCACCTAGGAGTTTCTCCAAAACTGGTTAGTCCATAATGTATGTATTTTGGAGATGATTGACATGTAATGTTCATTAGATGTTTTCAGTACTGGTATTACCATTTTCTTTTGCTATGATGGCCAATCGCTGCAGACTATATACTGATCTGAGAGCTGTTCCTCAGGCTTAGTTGATCTAAGGCTCCCCCCTGGATGAATGTTTAATTGCCGTTATCCCTAGTGAAGGTGCTGACGAGTGTTGAGATACAGTTTACAGATCTTTTGATTATTAAAATCAGGAATTTAGCTCACCCAATGAATAATTTATGTCAAACTCCCATGTTGTAGTGAGTTGTAGATTAAAAAAAGCAAGATCTTTGTCTAAATTTTGTCAGTGCACAGGAAGCGGAGAAATGGACCGCAGTACGACTGCATTACAACTTCTATCCACTTTGGCGGAGTCAACAGATGCCATATAACCACAAAGAGAATACAAGCTGAGGACCAAGTCTAAATCATACTGCTATTCTAAGTGGAGGCCATCTATTTCTATGCATAAAATTGCCATCTGTGCTTCACAATGCTATCAATCTAGCAGGGCAGGAGCTAAACACTGGCTGTTGGCAGCCTCGTTTGCTTCCTGGCAGCGAGCAGTACCGTTGCCTGCCATTGCCTGACCAAATTCTGTTGGGAACATCATCTCCAGTTAAATATTTATTGACATTGTGAAAGTGGCCTGATATCCATTCATGCTGCCGCTAATTAGAAGGTCTCACAACCTAAAGGCTGGACTCTGCGAAACCTGCAAACCCTGCCCCCGCCTCCCGAGAGGGCGGCTTGTGCTTGTTAGGAATATTGTGGAGAACTTGCCGCCTGCCAAATGCTTTTTAACTTTTGGCTGGAGTTGAGTCCTTGCCTCCTTTCAGTCTGGAAGGTAAACAGGCGTCGTTCAAATGTGTTTACGTGTGTGTATTGACGTCAAAAAGATTCTGCACTTTCCCAAGGTGCACTAATGGTTTTGCAAGCTACAGCCGGCTTGTTAAATGTGAAAACACGAGGCGAAAAGGTCTGCCTGTGCCAAAGGATAATTTATTTTTCTTATTTGTTCTCCTTGGGTGCCCAAATTATGTTTTACTAAACGTAAGAAGACAGATCCCTCCTTGGGTAACAGTAATATCACAGATATGAGAAGTTATGAAATCTATAATGAGATGGTGTTTGTGGTGACAGGCAGGGGGTGTGTGTGTGTTTGTTGTGGTGTGGTGTGGTGTGTTGTGTTGTGTTGTGTTCAGCTTTCCCTCCACAGGCTGAAGCAGCACTGATGGTGTCTGATAAAGAAGTGAAGGGGAAGCAGATGTGGGTGCACTCTGATAGATAAACACTCAGCTAAACACACATCACCTTCCCCATCTCTTTAAATTAGCTGTTACGGCTGCCCGATTCTGGCTAAAATGATAATCACAATTACTTTGCTCAATGTTGTGATCACGATTATTCATCCAATTTGGGGAAGACAAGTTATTTATTGCACTTTGTAAATAAAGAGAAAACTCTCTTCCCAATAATAATGTATTTTATAAACGTACAGTATAAATAAATAAACTCAAATGTGCAAATCCTTGAATAAAAATAGGACTTTCTTCACTTGAATTCACTTTTAGGGCTAAATAACATTTTACAAAAAAAAGAGTGCCACCACATGGCACCAAATAAAAACAATTTATCCCAAACAAGAAGGTCCATTAATTACACCTGCAGGTTTTTTGCAAGAATAAAAACAGCCCCCCCACCCCGGGCGCAGCAGCCCCAAGGATTTCCTAACAATTTGACTTTTTCACTTGAAATGAAAAAAAAATAAAAAAACTACTGAGCAACAATTATTTGAAATGTTATATTTATTTAAGACTCATAATTCATAAAACAGGCCTGTGTAGAGCAGTGGCGTAAATGGAGACTCCAATACGTATTTACGCTCCACTGTGCGTGCTCGTTTCCTGTGTGTGTGCGCACTCCACGGTGCCTTCATCAGGCTCTCGCTGACATACGGGTTATTTCCTTTGCCACATGGATAATCGCGATCAGACGATAAACAAGGCCAAATTGCACTTAGCAGCAAAACTTTAATAGCATGTTCGCACATGTTCATATCATTAGCGCAATATCGCTTGTGAATCGAACACTGAGACGGCGCAGATAGCGGATCAATTGGGGAAGAAAGATACCAAACATCCCCAGCCACGATAAATTAATTGTGGAGGCCAATATGATCGTAGCGATTCTGATAAATTGTGCAGCCCTTCTTTCTGTCATCCTAATGTGCTCTTGACCTCAATTAAGTATCTTGTGGCTTGACGTGTGCTTTTTTCCCATTCATTTCCCACCTCGAGTCACAGGCTAAATACAGATAAGGACACTTAAGTGTCCTTTGCTTGATATAAAAAAATGGCTTTGATAAGTATGAGCCGGAAAAAGGGAAACTATTTGTCCGATATCAAAATATGTTGCTGGAAGTAGAGCATTAAGATCTTGACTGTTCCTTCTAGATTTAAATACCATCTCAATGCAAACAGAGCTTCGCTGCAAGTCTCAAGACTCCCAATGCTACTCATTGGAACCGGCCCACTTCTCCAACCTTGAATTTATTGTTTTATTCCAAGTCTTGTAGACTTGGAATAATTTTCCGTTATCCATTTTATCGTTATCCAATTTCCGTTATCCAAGATCCATTTCCAGTTCATTAGTTAAACTTCACATCTACGTCACATGTGAAGGAATGACGCCCAAATACGCCATTGCTTCAACTTCATGACCAATCACCTTTGATAGAGATCTTGTTTTAAAGATAGCAGTTATTTTATCCCTGTCCTGCAAATAAAACTTGCAATGCTGAAATGATGCATCCATTTTGGACCATCATTGATCGTTCATTTTTCAATGGCAAAGAGTTTAGAGCTTCATTTTATCTTTTTGGTTATTGCAGTTGTGTTACAGAGCAGAATGTCTGGTCTATTTACATGGAAAAGAGAAATTCTATTTTGCTCAGTGAACCTCATCGGCTGATCACATTTACTAAGAAAATGCTCCAAGGGAGCCAGCCGAACATGAAATAAGTGATGAACGAGTAATCTTCCTCTTTGACTGAGTGTTACAGTGCGGTGTCTAATGTCAGTGTTTGTTTGCTGTGAGTGCGTGTCGATTTGTGTTTGCGGTTGATGTTCTCTCCTCTCGCTCGCTCACTCTCTCATCTACCTGTACCTTTGCGCTGAGCTGGTTCCGGCCCCGTGCCTGCCCCCCCCAACGCACACACACACACACACACACACACACACACACACCAACACACACAGAATAATTTATGAGCTGGAGTCTGACCTACTTAACACATAGAGGGAATGACAGCGGTGCCATCAAGGCCCAAATGCTGGCCCCCGCGGCTCTTGCTGTTGCAGCCCTGCTGTTCTGTGGGCTGACGCAAACTGTTTTTTTTTATTTTTTTATTATGATATATAACTCTGTGGTGGTTGAATAATTTATTACATTATATATCGCAATATAGGCTTTTGCCTATGAACTACTTATACGCGGCTGCAATACGACGCATTTTTGGACGTCTTCTCATCATGATACGACGTATCGCCACAAGATCACGACGATACCTGCTAAATGACTAAATGTAAATACCATCCCGACCGGAGATGACAAACACGATGCCCTGTTTGTCTCTTGTCTATTTCCTTACGACCCTGCATATAGTGTGTTCTCACGACCCCCAGGGCATGCCTGCTCATGATGTTCAATCCGATTCAAAGCCTCTGATAAAACCCCTAATCATTTTTAAGTCCCTATCTCTTTTTTGCCAGCAGCATTTTCTGTCCCAAAAAAACCAAAACATGTTAGTGTCCTTGTCCTTGATCTGTATTGGCTCTGTGTTTGCCACAGGGGCCCTCCAGTCGCTTCTCTTACCACACCAGGGAATGCCTCTTTTAGTAGAAACACGCTGCTTTCATCTCACCTCCGAGTGGTTAGGCTGACTTTCACTTGGACATTGCTTTAGCCGGGGTTGGCATCGGGGTGGGTTGAAGGAACCCTCTCCTTTCTGTTGGTTGCCTGGCGACCTCCCCTGGACGTTTTCGCCATGTTTTCACTTCATTTACTGTTCAAGTCTGTAACGCAAAAGACTTGGGCACAGCATCTCATGTTGCGTAAGGCACCGTTCAAAGCCAATGGATAAAATGTGCCGTGTATCCAGACCTCCCCTGATGGCAGGATTGCTCATGTTTACCATCTTGCTGAAGAGCTAGAGGTCCAAACAAACACACGCAGCAGCAAGTCAACACCGTATTACTTCCTAGGCCGCGTTGGCTCTCTAACAGCCACCAAAATTAAAAAGCCTGTCAAGATGTGTGCGCTCATGATGGATAGTGTGTGTGTGTGTGTGTGTGTGTGTGTGTGTTACTATAAGCCCAGTGACTTGGTAATCAACATTACAAACAGCACGTGATTTAACTTAAAGGATAGGTGTGTTATTTTTCAACCCAGGCCCTATTAAAATGTTGGTATCCATCATTTACACTCTGCCAGAGCCTCTCACTGTGTTTAAATGCAGTCCAATGGGGCAAAGTAAAAAAACAAACAATAAAAACAACATCAAATATTCCTTTCCTTTCAAAATATTCCTTCCGTGTCTGTCATAGATGTAGTTAATTTGCAGACGTGCAAAAGAGTCAATAAAACCCTGAAAAACCTGATAAAATGCACAGTTTGATGAACAGTTATAAACTATGCATACAACTCACATTTTAATAGTGCCTAGGTTAGAAAAACGACAAACCTACCCTTTAAGAACGCAGCACTAGAATTCCATGGTTCATGGTTGCATCTAAAATATGCAATGTTCATATTCACATCGTGAAGAGAAAAAAAAATTTACACCCGCGACCCTGGTTTGGCAGCCGCACCGCCCGCGTGGCTGTGCCTAATTGTGTTCATCCTCTCTGCATTATGCCTGTCAGAGATCGCATCAGATTAAATGAAACCTTAATGATCCTCGTGAGGAGAATGGTTGTCACAGCACGCAGTTGAAAATTGGGCGAGCTAAGTAAGACAAATGTGAGACGTGATCGTCGGCCGTCTACAAGGGAGCACATAACACGTCAGGGCCATTAAGATAATGTGAGCCAGTTTAGAGAAAACACTACAGCAAATATTCTTCAATAAATGACAATATATGAAGCTATTTGGGAGAAGGAACAGCTGTGCAATGTGCTCAGTGTGTGTGCGCGTGCGTGCGCTCGGCAGGTTGGGGTGTTTAATGTTGTGCTGGAGGTTGAATGTGATGGCCTTGTTGCTTGGTTGGATTCGCCTTGGCTTAGATTTGCTGCTTGGCCGTCCTGCCTGCCATCCCAGTGGTGATGTGTCATTCTGAAGAGTAGGGGAGAGTCTCTCGGTGGAATTCCTCTCTCTCTCTCTCTCTCTCTCTCTCTCTCTCTCTCATACAGTGCATGTCGTGCTTTGTATCTCGTGGAGAATGGAATGATCTCGCCCACAAACTCCAGCGCATGTACAGTATGTGTGTTTGTGTGGGTGGGCAGACATTGTTGCCTCGTACAAGGGAGTTACACAGCAGAAGAATACTATTTGAGTCTGGCAGTAACGTGGACGTCTTCTGGCTGCAACCAGAGATCAGCGCCCGCGACCTTGGGCCCATTCCTTCTTAACACTGTTAAATAAAAATCTGCTCAGTACAAGCGGTCAAAGGTATCTCTTGTTGTAGTGCACCGTGCCCGCACCAACTGAAAGGAATTAGTTATTTTATTATGAGTTATTCTATTATTTTATTAGTTATTTTATTTATTCATTCATTATACTTGTTTTTCCTCAATAAATCGGAAGTGCTGAAAGCACTACATGCCAGTCCTGGGTGCCATTAGAGTTTATCTACCAGTCAATGGTACAGATCTTTGATTTCAATTTTAGTTTCTCAGTTGTGTTGCGCTCTGCCGTTGAGGAACTGAGCATTTTGGGCTTCCCCGCCTCCAGGTTCTGGCCACGGGCCTCAGCGCCCTCTACTCCTCACTCCCCAGGAAGATCGAGGTGCGGGGCGACGACTGGCACGCCCTGCGCCGCGAGGACTGGATGGGCGTCTCGTCCCTGGTGCTGTTCATGAACTCCCTGGAGTTCTGCAACGCCGTGGTGCAGGTGGCCCACCCCCTGGTCCGCTCCCAGCTCCTGGACTACCTCCACAACGGCTTCCTGGTGCCCGTCATGGGCCCCGCGCTGCACAAGGTGAGCAACCACCAAAAGAAGAGCCCTCGTAGAGAAGGATGCGACAATGAAACGTCTTTCACAGAGGCACTGTGGGTGGAAGTAAGGTGGTATTTTAAGTTGCAACAAACCTGCAGAATTGTTACATCGAACAGGAGGGATGCCCTCAATGGAATTGCACATAGGGAATGATCACATTTGGAATCAGTGTTTGAGCTTGAGCTGATACCTGCAGACACCAGACTGCCTCTTAACTAACATCCAAAATGTTCTGAGCATGCAGAAGTGGACCCCTTTTTACGTCAACAGGTATTGGCAGATTTATGGATATGGCACTCCTGGGGGGAGTTTTTTTTTCCCGCACTGTAGCCGGGCATGAAATACAGGATTTAAAGCATTTAGAACTCTGCTTGTAAACTACACAATGAAAAAAGCCCCACCACAGCCTCACAGCTACACTAGAAAAGTCTGTTATGGGCAACTGTATCAATTGAAAGTGATTTGCTTGCAGACTTTGGATATTTGGGAGAAGGCTCTGTGTAATTTAATACTCGCATGCATGAAAGCATTTCTTACAAAGCGAGCATCTCGCTGAGTGCACCATGTTTGAAGAAATTCACTCATCGGTGGCCAGTGCCTGTTTTCATTATGGACATTATCTTATGTATGAAAGAGTTGAAACTTGACATTTTTCCCTCTCTTTCCCGGTTTAATGTCTTGCTTTTTTTAAAATCCCTGTTGCCTCTGAAATGCGTCCTGCTTGTTTCTCTCCCTTTACCATGTGATTCACCTCCCTTCACTCCCTGCTGTCTTTGTCGTGGCGTCCAGTCTTCGGTGGACGAGATGATCGCCAGCACAGCCTACCTGGACCTGTTCCTGCGCAGCATCACAGAGAAGGCCCTCCTCAAAACCTTCCTGCGCTTTATCTTGCTGCATCGCCACGACAACGACACCATCTTGGACACGTTGCTCACGCGCATCAGCAGCAATTCACGGGTTTGTGTGTGTGTGTGTGTGTGTGTGTGTGTGTGTGTGTGCACGTCTGTGTGTGCGTGTATGTGTGTGTGCGTGTGCGTGTGTTTATATGTAAGAGTACCAAATGGGAATCTAAACAAGCTTGAGTGCGTGGGTAAAAATGCAAATCGGAGCTGAACAGATAGAGTGCCCACATTATTTATTTTAGGCAGTGGTGGAGTCATATTTTCAGGACTTCAAACCAAAATATTTTGGAACGCTCACTTAGACACTTTTACAGTATTGTTCAGTATAATCCACGAATATGCTGTGACGGTCATTTCTCCCTGTGTCTTGCAGCTCTGCATGGTGTCTTTAAGCCTCTTCAGGACGCTGCTCTCCCTCAACTGTGAAGACCTCATGCTACAGCTCGTTCTCAGGTAGTCCTGCATCCACCTTTTTGTCTCATTTCCCTCGTGCATCGCAACGAGGAAAGAGTGTGATCTGAAATGAGAAAATAAACAAACTGTGACTCTTACACATTGTCTGAATCAGAGGGACTTTACGTATTTACGTATACTATGAATTTGTTCTGGTCAGGTTTGGTGCGTTTTTCCACAGACATTTAAAAAAATGAAAACAACAAACAACAACCCACCAATTACGGATGTTTTGGCCGATATAAAAAAAAAAAAATAGTAATAAAGAAAATCAAATCAATAAGAATTTAGACTTTCTATACTTGGGAACATTTAACTTATAAGCAAACAAATAAATAAAAATAAACACACAAAGAATTTTTTAAAGAAAAAAATGTAAAAGATGCTATTAAATGACATTGAAGTTTGGTTCCAGTGAATGCATCATCAATTCCGAAACAAATAACCTTTCAGAGTTCCCCATGGACGCAGCATGAACTTCCTGCTTGGAAAGCCCTGTCTAAACACAAGTCTAAACAAGCGTGGATGGATTTATAATGCGTAGTCAGACTTTTGCACTTATTTTGGTGAGTAACTTAAAAGTAGTGTAAAACAGATGTGTACAGAACAAAAAATAATCAGGTCTTGTTTTTGGTTTATTATACTTATTTAAAAATCTGGACACATCGATGTGGTCAAAAAAGTCAAATGATGGCCGATATATCGACCAGGCTCTACTAAGCAAAGGATAATTTATTGTTATGGGCATAAAGGGTATAAATGATGAATATGAATTATTACTTATTAGCTTATTACTGTATGTACAGTGGCTGTTGCTCACTGTGTATTTAACCCCCCCGCCCAGGTATCTGTTGCCCTGCACCCATGTCATGCTGAGTCAGCGTCGTGCCGTCAGGGAGACCGATATATACGGGAAGTCGGCGGACAAGTTCCTCTCTCTCATCCCAGAGTGCTGCCGCCTCAGCCCGGCGCTGCCTGGCGAACGGGAGGACGATGCGGCATTCTGGGGAAAAGGTATGCTGCGTGTGCTGCGGGAAGATTGCTGCTAATCTTTGATTTGGTTGAGCAGACAGAACAGTTTCCGCGAGCAGAAAACCATCCTCCTGCTCCACGTGCACTAATGCGGTCCCGCGAGCACGGGGCTATGACAAGCGCGACTTAGATTGAGCAAGTTTTGAGAAATTGGGAGCGCGTAGGGAGGGTCCGACTCGCACTCGTTATAGCCCGTGCTCGCACATTTCTACAGAAATGCTCACGGAGGATGGTTTTCTGCTCACAAATACTGGATTTCCGTTTGTGGATGCTGTTCTGTGCGCTCGCAATTTTTGAGACTTAATTTGATGCCATACTTCCGATTATCAGACTCACTTGTACGCTGAAGTGTGTGATTTGTGTGTACGCGCAGTAATGAACAGCCCCAGCGCAGAGTCCCCGGCCGTCCAGCCCCGCCCCAGCACTCCGTCCCGGCTGGCCCTCTTTATCCGTCAGCAGAGCAGTGGCGGCGTGTCGGGAGGTGGGGCCGGCTCCACGACCCCGACCGGCGCCGAGCCTGCCCCCACCTCCCCCCGCGGAAGCACATCTCCCGTCCCCCACCCACTCTCTCCCGACAGCCCCATGCACCAGCAGCAGGTCTCCACGGAGTGCCTGGATTGGGAGTCAGGTTACCTAGAGTACCTGCGTGACGCCCGGCGTGGCATCGAGCTCTGCTCCTGGGCCTGCTGCGACTGGTCGGCCCCCTATGACGGAGAAAACCCCTCCCCAAGCGCGGTCCCCCTGCCGCCGCCGCCGTACACCTCCAACCCCTCCCTGTCCATGTTCACAGAGCACTTCTCCTTTCAGCAGGCAGGGGGGGGTGGCGGTGGCGGCGGCGGCACCCCGCCGGGCCAGCGGAGGGCGGCGGTGGTGGCCGCGGCGCGCTCAGAGTGGAGCAGCTCTGAGCGCGACAGCGGGGAGTGGGACGTCACCATCGGTAAAAATAACTGCATCAGCCTCACACCGCGCTCCAAGAAACGCAGCCTGCAGAGAGAAGAGCCCCTCCTCAAACCTGTGCCCCCCCTCCTCCCGCCCGCCCCATCATCCCACGATTCCCTTGCCGGCGCCCACCCCTCGTCCTCGGCCCCCCGCATTCCAAGCTCAGCCATGACCTTCTCCCACCCAGCCGTGTTCAACGGGTCGGCTGGGCGGGCAGAAGCATGCTCGGACAGTAGGGACAGAGGGATGGAGGTGAAGAAGGTCAAGCGGGACCTGGGGGAGCAGCGGCATCTGGATGAAAACTCCAATCAGAATGGGTCCCTGGTGCCCCGCCCCTCGAAAAAGAGCGGCCCGCCCGTGCAAAGACCCTGCGAGGACAATGGCGACATCAGCGATGACATGCCCCCTCGCTCCGACCAGCTCTCCCCTCAGAACTCCCACACCCAGCCGGCATTGGATGGCGCCCTGCCCACGGCTGAGGGCTCCAACCCTCGCGGCCCTCTTCTGTGTCTTTCCGGCCGTGTCTCTCCGGCACTCAGGGACCAGGGGCCGCAGTCGGTGGAGAAGCTGATCGAGGAGCTCCTGGAGCAAGCTCCGGAGGAGCAGCGGCTCCCCGGGGACTCCAACGGCCAGGGCATCAGCATCGAGGCCTTCACGCAGGAGTTGAGCGAGCTGGAGGAGCGGGTGCGGGAGCGGAGCCGAGCGCCCCGCCAGCCGGAGGAGGCGAGGGAGGCCCCACCCTGCGTACGGCAGGAGGAGGAGCCCCCGCCGCCCTCGCCGCCAAAAACCTACCCAACCACCGTGGGGACGGATGCGGAGTGTTCCGTCGTCGGCCTTTGCAGTCCTGCTCGAGCCCTGGGCCAGCCTGCCGCTCAGCCCTACACAGGTGAGAGTCGGCCGTGTTTTATCCGTGCTGTTTTCACTGGTCGTGAAGTAGTGAGTACAACTCACAACAGCTGACAGGATTGTAACAGGGGGTTGACTAACCGCCAACCCACCCCCAAACTTCCTCCGAAAAGTACACTATTAGAAGAAAAATTGATACCACGAAATTAACGTCATCAGCATTTTTAGCAGTCAGAAGTTGGTCAACTTCTAGGCGATCTTTACAGACTATGTAACTTTTTTCTGATTTACAGTTGTGAGAAAATTTTAATTTACTTATATTGTCTGTATTTTTAGGGTTGGCAAACGCTGTGCCCGCATCACGCTGCAAGCTTATTGGCTGCACGTTGAAACTTCTGCAGACAAACTGGGTCAATGTGAGGGATTTTGCAATTGATTTAACTTTTTTTTAAATGTGACTGAAATGACCCCTTATGCATTTTGATCCGTCTCTAAAAAAGAAAAGCAAAGAAAACTTTGATTGTACAAAAACAATTAATCAGAACAGAACAGAACAGTCAGAACAATGAGACACACAAGTCACCATTTTAATATTTGATCTTGGCTTGTGGCGGTGAGATAATTGTTCCTGCCCCAGTTTACCTTCTCTGTAGTCCTACTGCGCTTGCTCTCTGTGCGGTGGAAATGTACTGTGCCTCAAAGCCTGTAACCCATCACCTCCCCTCCCCAGGTCCGTTCATGGTGGTTCTGTTTGCCAAGCTGGAGAACATGCTCCAGAACTCGCTGTACGTCAACGTTCTGCTGACCGGCATCGTGGCCCAGCTGGCCTGCTACCCTCAGCCCCTGCTGCGCTCCTTCCTGCTCAACACCAACATGGTCTTCCAGCCCAGCGTCAAGTCGCTGATCCAGGTGGGAGCCAACCTTCACAGGAGCTTGTTGCAGAAGTGCTGTTGTAGCTTAAAAACATGTGAATAAAGAAAATGGCAATAAATGGAAAACTTGGAAAATATACAATAAACCTAACGATCAACTGTGACAAAAAAATAATATGCCAATATACACTAAACCTAATGATAAACAACGGATACAACCTTAAATAACAGAAAAACAATCAAAAATGAAAAATATGAAAAATACCTGGAAAAAATGCAATATTATCCAATAATATCCGATAAAGTCCAATAAAATTAAATGGAGTGAAGCAGAAAGATGAACGTACAATAAACCTGTCAGTAAATAAAACAACTTTTAAACATCCTATCCTATTAGTCCTATTATCCCTTTAAACATCCAAGGTATCTCATATCCATTGAAGAATTTGAGATCCTGTGTTCTACGTTTTAAGCTGTTTTGGTCAGTTTTGAACGAGGTGCGTTTCCTCTCTGGTGGAACCAACGCCCCACCCTGCTCTATGTATCCACTCTCTGATCTAAAGGAAGGGAGCTCCATGATGTATGTATTAATGTGTGAGAAGCTGACCCACTTCCATACCACTGCACTACTGCCCTCTGCCTCACATGGTCAGAATAGACCTGGTCACCTCCTCCTGTGGCTGTCTTTTGAGGACTGAACAATACATAAAAAGGAGGCAGCTGGACGGATACATTTAAAACCAGAGCTGTCAACAATTATAACATGATCGCCCGAAGCCAATTATATGAGCTGACTGCTGGCTCTTTTCGTAAAAATTGTTAAGATTGCAATCCAAAGTTTATTTGATAAGTTTTTTTAGCTGCCATTTTATAATAAACAGCCATTTCATGTGTTTTGCATTTATGCATGTGCGCCTCAATTTGCTCTTTTCATTGTCGGTGGTGGGGTCCGCCTTTCCCAAGAAACCGGCATAGTTTGTGGTCAGCAAACTGTCGATATGAACGCCAAAAAAAGAACGCCACGCTCCGACGGACAAATATCCCCACCAGCTCAAAAATCTAAAAATCCATCTATCGGAAGACTGCACATTTTTACATTTTTATAGGCATACATATACTACGGTAATGGCTTCAAATAAACAACAACATTTCAGTTGTATATTCATTTATATTGATTTGCATGACAATTAAAAAACTAATTTCTCATGGCCACCCCTCCAGGTTTTAGGTTCTGTCAAGAACCGCATCGAGATGTTCGCCGCCTCCCACGAGGACTTCCCCGCCATGCTGAGGAAAGCCCAGCGCTACCTCGCCGCCCGTAGCAAGGTGGACTGGTCCGACTCGCCGATGGCCGTCCCCACCCTGCGGCGCTCCGACTCCCTGGGTGAGCGAGCACGTCACTCAGACGACGAGCGTCCAAAAAGGCGAGCCCAGATCAGCGAGCCCAGCCCGACAGTCTCTTCGCCAAGCGCCAGTGTGTGCCCGAATGAGGCAGCGAGAAATTAATAATGCAGCCAAGGAGACTCCCATTTGAGTAGATCTCTTTTGGT
This sequence comes from Zeus faber, assembly GCF_960531495.2. Lineage (NCBI taxonomy): Eukaryota > Metazoa > Chordata > Actinopteri > Zeiformes > Zeidae > Zeus > Zeus faber. The sequence goes on from NC_137210.1 coordinate 8,325,761, forward strand.
GGGGGAATTGTGCCATCTGGGCCTACTGGGCCCAGTAATAACTGAATATGGGCCCTGGCAGTAGTACAGATATATGTGTGTGTGTGTGTGTGTGTGTGTGTGTGTGTGTGTGTGTGTGTGTGTGTGTGTGTGCGCGCGCCTGTGCGTGTGTGTGCCTGTGCGTGTGTGCCTGTGCGTGTGCGTGCGTGGTGGGATAGTTTGGGAGAAGATAGCTGTCATATGCTGCTTATTTGTGGTCATTAGCATCTGGCAGCCAGTACGATAAAACCCTGGCAGGGACACCCAGTCACCTCCTCCATGTTATGTGACCATGTTCTGAGAAACGTGGATGAGAAATAAACGGTCGCAAAGTCTTTGCTTTGATTCGTTTTGGTGCTTTTTATGTGAAAACGATTTCAACCAACGTTCCACTCTCCCCCTCCCCCTTCCAGTGAAGAGTCGGAAGCCGTCCCTGGGCGACCTGATCCTGCGGCACACCAACAGCCCCACGCGCGCGCGTCACGCCGCCCAGCTGGCGCTGGCGCACGTGCGCGACGGCGGCCAGTCGCTGCACAGCGCGCTGTTCCGCGGCGGGGCCGGCGGGGCCGGGGCCTCCGGGCTAGAGAGGCAGGCGGAGGCGCTGCGCGTGAAGAACGCCGTCTATTGCGCCGTCATCTTCTGCGAGTTCCTCAAGGAGCTGGCCGCCCTGGCGCAGGAGCACGCCGTCGCCGTGCCCTTCACGCACAGCCAGGGGGCAGAGGAATAGGGTGTGCATGTGTGTGTGCGCGCGTGTGTGTGTGTGTGTGTGTGAGTCGGCCGAGCTTCAGTGGTCGAGCATTATTGGAGTCGCACTCTTCCTTGACCTTTGAATGTGCACTGACATACTGCCGCCACCTGAGGGCAGACTGGAGCACTGAAACACTCTTTGTTTTATTTCATTTTTGGGTCACAGCATTTCTAAGGATAGATTGGACGTGACCGAATGGAGAAATCAAATTCACAAAATTAATCACATTTCACTCCTAGAGCGAGTATAGGATACATTTATAAGGAGGAGTGGGACGGCAGAACTCCTCACACTGTGCATATCATGTATATAGGAATAATGTACGTATACTATATATAGAAAACCTTTGTATATTCTCTAGAGTTGGGAGCTTGTACATACACACGCCATGCCATAGGTTAGTTTGGCAACGTAAAAGCCGCAGGTAAAGGGAAATAGCTGCACATACTTGGTGCTAGTGTGCACTCTCTGTCTCTTACAAGCTCAAGGTGAGCGTTCTCTGGTGATTGTGAAGTTTTGTTTTTTTGTTTTGTTTTTTTTGGGGCGGTTGTATAGAAAATTTAAAACCACAACCAAAAATATTTCTCTTTTGGAAGAAAAGCAGTACAAGACAACGCAGGCTGTTCAATCACTTTTATTCTATTTTTTTTCCCCAAATGATCCAATCAGCTTTGGCTTGGCTGTCGAGGATGCGCTCTTTGCTATGGCATCACACCAACTCACGGACAAGCTGATTTTTTTTAAAATTATTATTATTATTATTATTATTATTATTGTCTTGTACTCCATTAAGGACTATTAAACAACACAGATTCGGGATCGCCAATAACCTTGGAGGCACCATTTTGGTCTGTTTTTTTTATTTTTTCCCTCTCGTTTTTAATTTACAAAACGCATCACCTCATTGTCTCGGAGAGGGCGTCGTTGGCGGCCAAGAGGGCGGGCGGGGGGCGGTGGAAAATGGAAGATGAACATAAGTAGAAAAACAAAAAGAAAAAAAAAACAAACCCCAACACACGCCCTCTCCTGGAAAGACTGTTTTGACGTCTCTCACTTTTGTTTCTTGTTTTTTTTTTTTTTTTTTTTTTTTCCAATCAACATCAACAACATCTCCTCATCTGGTTCTGTCGTCTGTTTTTATCTTTTCCCGAACCAGACAACCAGACGTATCTCAGACATATCCCGTGTGCTTATCCCGTGCTTTTCTTTAAATCGACACTTTAGAAGGGGTTCTCCAACGGGGCATGTTGATTTTCTTTTTTTACATTTTTTTTTTTTATGATACATCTTTAACCCTAACGTTCCAGCACGGCCATAGATTCGGCCCCGAACCCCCGTGTGTGCGCGCGCCGCGTTGGGGTTCAGACAGGCATCATTTTGAAATGCTCCTCCCGTCGCTAGTGCTGTGCCAGTGCCAGTTATTTGCCAGCCGTGGGAGGAGAATCAAGCGGTTAAAGTAATCCGCTCTGGTCGACGAGCGCGACGGCATTTGCTTATAAGGGCGTTTATCCTTGCCACCCTTCCCACCTCAAACACTCGTAAAAGTTTTTGGTTTTGTTACGCGTCCTCCGTTGCGGCAGGCGAGACTGAACACGTCGTTCGTTCGTGATGGTAAAAAGTGCTGCTATTCTTTATTGTTTTTAAACACTAATAACTAATGAGTTGAGTCAGCGTCTGTTCCTTTGCTTCTGCGCGGACACGCCCGCGATGGGCCAGCGTTGCGCCGAAGCCGCCTATTTATTGTTTGTTTTTGTGTTTCGATTTTTGCCGCCATTATCGCCCTCCTCGTTGTTTTTTTTTTTTTTTTTTTTTTTTTTTTTTTCGACCGTGAGCGAGGGTTTCAAGGTTTTCGCGGCGGCGGCGGCGGCGGCTGTCCCCCGCGAGAGTCAAGACAACTTCAACTTTTGCGCGCAAAGTAACGAGCGGCGCTCAAATCCTTCCGAGCGGTGGAACCAACTGTCTGCCATCACACAAGATCTCCTTTCCGGGGGACGGGAATTAGATCTGCCATTGTATTACTTTGACACATGCCAAGCCTTGTCAAGTCGTCAAGGAAGGGAGAGCGAAAAAAAAAAAAAAAAGACAAAATAGAAGCCGTAGCCATCGTCCTATTTTGTCACTGCAGCGACTCGTCTTTGTCGGATTTCTCCAGACACCCCAGTCTTGTGATACAGAACAGATTTTTCCTTTTTTTTAGGGGGGAATATTTTGAGCTATTTCTATTTCTTCACCTTGATGTATATACTTATGATATTCGGGAAATGACTTCTAAGCGATTTTTTTATTCTTTCAAAAGTCATCTTCCGGGGCGCGTCCTCCCCCCCCCCCCCAGGAGTGGGTCGCTCTGCCGCGGACTTTGAGTCGCGAGCTCGGGCCAAGTAGCCGGGGCTTGACCCCCGGAACGCTCGCCGGCAGCTCATCAGAGCAGCGGAGGGAGAGGAGAGCGAAACACTGACGCGTTTCCCCCCCGAAAGTCATTCGTCCATCCATCTGTCCATCCGGTCTGTCATCCATCAATCTGTTACAGAGGACGTTCACCTCTCTCTCTCTCTCTCTCTCTCTCTCTCTCTCTCTCTCTCGCTCTCTCTCCCCGGATGTGCCCTGGTTTATCTCTTCCCTTTTACTCTGGGTTTGAACATTTTTTTTTGTTTTGTTTTTTGTAATCGTCCCGATGGATGTTCTCAGTTGTACTGGTTTTCTAAAAAAAGAGGCTCAGGCACAACGTTGGTGATCATCGCACCACAGGAATAGAATTGAATGAGCTTGTTATTGATTCGCAAACTGATTATTTAGATGTTTCTTTGGCATACTTTTTTTTTTTCCCCATGGACACCAAAGACAATATCAGCAAAGGAGACATGCTTGAAACTGTATCAAATATTGTTCTTTATTTTATTTGTATTTTTTTTATTATTTTACATCACCCAGCCCCACATGTCCTTCTCTTACTGTAACCAGTGATGCAGTCGTAGGTTGCATGCGAGAAGTGTGTCCTAAGATAAAGTCACTTGGCAGTGCAGCGTTTGAAAGTTCTGAAAACAGAATACCACTCCAAATAAAACCCATCAGGAACAAAAAGGGATTGAAACTCCACATGCATCCGCTTGCCCGTAGAATAGTATCCGGTAAACCGGATAAACCGGGCTGGGGTACAAGTTGTTGTCCGGGCTTTACGCAACCCGGGATTTTTTTCGTGGCAGCCGAGGCTCTCGCTAAGGTATTCCAAAGATTGTGCTGGGGAAAAAAAAACAACCTTCTTTGGGACCTCGGGCTTCGCCTTGGCTCCGGGATGTACCGAATGGTAGCGCAGAGTCCCGACGTTACCAAGTCCTGAAGCGGGTCAGCCGAAAAATATTCAAATCAAACGCCGATACTGACGAGACGACCCGGGGCAGCGTCAATAATTCCAGATCAGTCGAGGCAGCCGTCGGTAACATGGCGGCAGATCTCCACACGATTTGGAGGAAGTATGAAAGTATGTGAAAAGTCCCGGTGTCGTTTAAAGACAAAGCCCTGAAGTGGCCGGAGCGTGTTCTGAACCAACTTAAAAATACCTTGAGACACCAGGAGGGTTTGTTGAGAATGATTTGACTGACGGTTGGACTGACGCAGGGCCACCGACAAACATGTCCAGTGTTTTAAATGATCCAAAGTGAATGGAGGATAAGTATTCCTTCTGCAATGGGGCATTGAGCACGCTCATATCATTTGATCTTCAACTGAAAAAGCAGCAGGGGGATTTGGCAAAAACAAGACGCTATTTGTGACCATTCTACACAAGGGAAACATTTTGACCCAGAGTGGAGCCTCGACAAAACTCCATTAACCCGATTCTGCCTTTAACCGAGCCGTACCCCCGACCGAAGTGATTTGCGGGGCGGTACGATTCAAAAACGAATCAATCCTATCGATGATTTCTGTTGGGTCGGGAGGCCCGGCTCCCCTCCGAGCAATCCTAATGTGACCGTGCCAAGCGGCCCCGACGCCTTACACTCCGCCCCTCCCGAGGAAATCGGCGAACGCGTTCACCCAGCGCCGTCTAAATTCGATCTCGGAAATGATAGGGAGAGGGGCATGGGTGAGCTTTCAGACGCGCCGACGCCTCCCATCTCGCCAGGGCCGCGCGCCATTGACGTTTAGAACGGCGGCTCCGCAGTTTGAGCTGCAGTGTAAATCTCAAGTCTTCATTTGAGCAATTTGGACGATTGGGTTTCTCTCTGCTATGACAGCCACTCCACTCCAGTTTACATGCATGTCGTGTTTAGCGCTCTCTCGTATTAGATGTGTTATAAAGTGTTCGGTTATCTTTACATCGGTTGGCTTTTGTGGTGGGTTGCACACGTTCTCTACAACCTGGTGCCATGTTTTTTGTTTTCTCTTCAAGCGACTACGTTTGTCGCGAGGTGTCATCGTTCCTTATGTGTTGTTTTTTTTTGTTTTTTTCCTCTTTTTTTGGTTGAAAAAGCTCTGGCTACAGACCCCTGCACACCACCCGTCAAGAAACTTCTCCCCTGGAATCTATGCAAAACACACCATGGTGTTCTCGGCTGAAGCTGAAAGAGGAGATGGACTGACGACGCGTGTAAATAATGTATAAACCAATGGGTGTAAGAAAAGCAGGGGCAGGGTGGGTGGGGAGGAATATGATTCAAGCAACGAGAGACTGATTGCAAATCATGCAAAAATGATGAATGTTGTCAAATATTTTTCTATAATTTTAAAAAACATTGAAAAACAAAAAAATAAAGCCAAACATACAATGTGGGGAAACGCTGTAAGAAACACTAAAAGGGAATGTTTTTATTAATTTATAAATGTTTTACCTAGCAATACCGCCTGTGTCCCAGCCTCTTCTTCGTTGTCCCGTCACTATTTGGAATTGACGCCGTGCTTTGTTCTTTTTCCCATAAGCGGTGATGTGACTGCTGTAATAATGGTCATTATAATGCGTCAAACTCAATTAGTTTGCAACAGTGTGGTTAATTAAATGCAAATCTCCGTGCAGAACGGGAAAAGTGAAATTAATTCGCAGCAAGCGAGAGCATTAAAATGTGATGTCTGTTATTTATAATTTAGCCCACGCACTACCACGCCCGTGTGCGATCAGCGCTTCATGATATCTCTTTCATTTCACAGGCGCTGAAAAGCAAACACCGCTCCATTGTTGCAAAAGATCTTTGCATGTATCTGGCTCCGATAAGGTTATTTCTTCTAAGTGCCGTGTCACGGCAACGTAGGCGTGCCCCGCTGTGAGGGGGTGGGGTGAGGTTAGAGGAATAGCGTCTGATCTTCCTCGACAAACACAACAATTTAATGCTGCCACAGAAGCTTCCTTTCCATTTATGGTATGGTAGGGGAAGAGCAGCTGACACGCAATTCCCGCAGCGCGTCGTAACATTACAATATTCACAGCATCTACAGTCATGGACAAAAGAAATGATTGGCTGCCTTCCTTTTTTTTTCCCCCCAAATAATGCACTTCATGAAAATCCCCAAAATGGATCTTTTAGTATCCCCGTGTATTTTTTTCGGTTTGCAAAAAAGGGCTCAAACTATATACTGGATCTTCGCTTATCCCATGCAAAAATCTTCAAAGTTTTCCGGTCAAGATAATTGCCCCCTTTTTTTATTTATTTATTTGGTTTTTTTGAAGTTGGGAGAAAGAATTTAAGTTTCTCCTTGATCGGTGATTGAACTCACGCATGCTGAGTCTGAGTCACGGTCGCTCATTCAAGCAGTTTGAGTGGAGAAAAGCGCTCGTTCCGCTTTATTGTACCGCACTCTGCGAGGAGGAGGAGAAAGAAAACTCCCGAAAAGTCCCCGGCGATGGGGCAGAACACGGTAGCTGAGCGGGGACGGTGTCAAGACGTCGACACCCATCTCCAGAGACCTCGACGTGTCTGCGTCCAATGCGATCCGACAGGATTGAAGCTCGTGGCGCGGCAGCCGAGCTCCCCGGGTGTGGCCCAAAGCTTGGACAAGGGCGAAAGACAGATTGAAGGTGACCTTCCGACCCAAGGTGCAAGGTGCTGTGGTCACGTGGAAAAACATCATTTTCTCACCATCCGGCGCCGAGTCCACGGGAGGTGTTCCAACGGTCGGGGAGAAACCTAAGGAAGCCCCGGCTGACCGCCAACAAGCCAAGCTCCTTCTGGGAGGAGGGCCTGTGGGCGGACGGCACCAAATCAGTGCTTTTTGGTACATCACATGGAGTCTACGTCTCCAGAGAAGCAATGGGGCCTGCCCCCGCTTCCTCTGCTTCCTGGGTTCTCACACCTGCAACCTGCGTGTGCAAGTTCAAAAGATTATTTGTCGTACATATAAATACGGTCATACATATATGCAGTGAAATGTCATGACACCCGGTGATTACACACAACAAGCTCTAAAAACACTACAAATACTAAAATGTGCGAAATCGAAACGAGCCGCAGGGGGCGGCGCCACAATCGCGAGTCTGGATTCTACGGTTATGTAGAAGTATTAAGTGTCTGTGTCGTATTGAATATACATTCAGCTCATTCTAAATGAAACTTACCTCAACTTACCTCCAGCACTTACCTCACGGAGTAGAAGTCCTGCCATGTCACAAAGCTTGGAAGGTCACGCAATTCGTAGTCAAAATGCGCCGGTACGAAATGCCAGCTGAAACTACGCAACGAGAGAGTAGGAGGGTTATAATAAAGCACAACGTGGCCGTAATGTTAACATATAAAACGTGAGATGCACCAGGAATTGGTGGGTTTTCAGCGGCCGATCAGTGTCAGATATATTTCCAGATTCTGTGCCTGTGGAATGTACGGTACACGCCCTATACTGTGCTTGTGCACTCGTAAACATGCTTCAATACTCAAACCCGACACAACGTCATGTAACGTAGTTGACGGTCAAAAAAGAGCTAAAGAAAGAAAATGTTGACTGTTTGGAGGTGCTTGAAAGTAAACAAAGAAGATTAGAGAAATGATTCATCTTTCTGACAACATTCTAACATTGTGCAGACTGCGTTTCTACCGCTGTCACAGCAGAGCTCTGCTCCTGCTGATGAAAAGTTTGACTCTTTTTTTGAGACTCAGTTCTTGACGAGCCACTCAGTAAAACGAGTCGTTCGATTTGATTCGCTTGGTTTAACGCACGGTGAGCGAAGAAAGAGTCGGCCATTTATTTTATTGGTTTATTTTTTTGTAATGATTGCAATTTATTATGTATTTGCAAAGTACCATACAAATGTAATAGAAATGTATATTTGCACTAAAAGTGAAAAAGACTTTCATTTGAAGTTTGAACTACACATTTCCATGTTAGTTATATGTTGGGTCCTACTAAAACTCAGTGAGAGTTACAGGTTGAATTAAACTGAAACTTGGTGACAGTTCCATGTTCAGTTTCACTCAGTGGCAGTTTCATGTTCTATTATCTATTGTTCAGTAGTGAATAATGAACAATAATAAACAGTGTCAAAATCATCAACCTCACTATTGTGGTAACTGAAACTTGCAGTGGTAGTCTGTATGTGCAGCTGTCAAATCACGTGAGCGTGATCAGATCATGGGATGTATTTGTCATCGACATACAGCAGATCGGAAATCGGAATCTGCGGGTCAGACTTACAAAAAAATATAAAATAGGAATCGGCCAAGAAAATTGCAGTTGGTGCATCTCTAGTTGGTAAACACGTTCAGCAACTTTGAGAGTATCCATTTCAAGGGACATATACTAATGAGATGAATTAGTATATACTGTAGTATATACGGTGGTGTGAATCACTGATGGAGTCATTTAGCTGCAGTAACTCAAACGCCCCAGAGACTCCCTGTTAGACTGTTGCGGTACTCAAAATATTTTCCCACGGTTGGCAGGTCTGGAATCTGTGCATTGCAGCGTGAATTGAAGTCCCAGGGTATCTTTGAAGCACCATGCTGTGCCAGTGTCAGAAAGCGAGGTCTCCGTCCGAGGTCGTGCGACTTCCAGCAAAAACACTCCAAGAAGCACCCGGTCCAAAACCAAACCCCAGACTGCTGGGTCATGGCCAGCGATGGGTTCCAGATCGAAACGCCATTGAACGGCGGCGGAGAGATGTGAAAACAGCGGTTGTTGCGACCTTGAAATCGGAGTGAGAAGTGGAGTAGTTTGCAAGACGGAGTGGGCCACACTGCGAGTAGGAATGCCATTCATGGCTCGAGGGAGTGTTTTATAGCAGTTATTTTCTGCCTGTGCTACCAAATAAAACATCTATTAAGTAATATTGCAACAGTGAGAATGAACCAAATACTTTTGTCATTTCAAATTGATTTTTGTGGATAACCCAAGGGTGCCGATGTATTGGGCTATGACTTGTTTTTCGTCCTCTTCTCCCAAGGTCGATCGTAATGATAATAAAACAGTGTTGTCTGAGAACACATTTTTACCGAAGGCTCTCTGTTCTCTATTTCGTAGACTCTCCCGAGGGGAAAGATTCGCTCGCCACGTCTGGCTGAAAAAACGAAGAGAGGAAAAAAAAAAAAGGCTCGGTGTGACCCTGGAGAGCACCAGGCGGGAACATCAAGGTGCTGCGGCCCGTTTGCCGAGCCCATTAGGCTGTGTCCACACGAGAGGATGACTACATCAAAGTCTGGCGGTCCCTGTCCACACCAAGGGAGCGCTTTGTGCTGGGCTGCTAAGCCCTAGATGTGTGTGTGTGTGTGTGTGTGTGTGTGCGTGTGTGTGTGTGAGTGAGGCTGTTAAGAGTAATATAAATTCACTGCGTGCGACACCCGAGGCTCCGTTTGGAACCCACCACATCAGCGCTGAACTTGTCAAGTGAAAACTTAGGCGCCCCGTCCAACTTCTCCCGCGCTCGGGGGCAACACTGGGGATTTATGACCCTTTGAAGTCTTGTCCACCTTTGCATCCGCCCGCCACCCGCCCGCTCCCTCACGTGATACACGGCGGTCATGTGGCCGTCTTCCTGCTTCTCGGCGCCATCCCCGATCTCACGCTCTCCCCGTCTGACTCTCAGTGGCTGTTTGGACATGAATAATAAAGGGGGGGACACAGTGTCGTACATTTGCCACATCACCATGTCAAGGTCTGCTTCAGTGCACGGCCATTAATGAGATAAAAAAAAGTTAAAAGTTGAAAAAAAAAGACCCACTCTTTCTGTTTATAATGCAAGGAATATATATTGTATTTATTCCCTTGCATCAGCTCCATTTCTTTAGTTAGAGATGCAAGCTTTGAACAGTTCCCAAAAGCCTTTGTGCGCAATAAATGGACTTAGGAGTGTTTGATTTCTGGAATCAAAAGATTTTTTTTATTTTTATTTTGCCTACATGAGAGTGGGCGTGGTGGTAGATCTGTGCCAGAGTCCTCCTGATGTTCTCCAGCTTCCAGCTTCTTCGCCTGCTTTCTTTTCATCAAACCCCCCCCCCCACCCTCTTCATTTACATTGTTTTCATCTCCTTCCCCACCGCCGCCGCCGCCGCCGCCTCTCCCCGCCTGCTTCCTTAAAGCTCCACTTTCTCGTCCCCTGCTTCATTCATCTCTTCCTTGTTCTCTTTATCCTCTCCCCGACAGTTCTCTTCTTCTTCTCGCCCTCAATCTGGAATCCCTTACTCCACATCTCTCATCTCGAGATGGTGTTCCCGGCAGAAAACACCCTTTCCCTCTGCACAGCTGCAGTACTCCAGACCGGGGTTCACTGGGAGCGATTTCTTGTCGACTACCCAGGTTAAGGAGTGTGGTGTAGGGATGGTGTGGTGAGTAGACACACCTGACAAGGATCTTGGTGATTGGGATCAGGGTGGCTGCATACCTGTTGCTCGTTGGTTGGGCTAACGAGCAACAGGTTAAAACCCCCATTCCCACACACTCAGGAGAGGAGCCTGTGTCATGACAAGTTCTATCTGCTCCTGGGCTAATTCCAGCTGGCCCACCCTCTACAACAAACTGGTGTTAACACCCCCCCCCCCGTCGTCTGTGTCTCTGTGCCGGAGGACCCTGAAAACGCCACTTGGGGGGAGTGTGGCGGTGAAACTGCCACACTGGCGCCTGAACTGGGGGTTTCCGGCACGGGGAAGGGACACAGGAGGGCCGCCCGAAGATGCCCTGGAGCCACCAGCGGTACAACGGCGCCCCCAGCACCAACCCTCTCCCGAGTGGCAGCAGCACCCAAGGTGTCTGGCGGAGGACCGGGGGAGAAGCAGGTGCAGCAACCACCACAGGTTACCGCTAGCAGCTAGCTTCTCCACCCAGCAGCCATTGCCGGGACCATCCAGCAACCCAGCAGCCAGGCCGCCCCTCCAAGCAGCCCCCGCGACAGCCAAGACCGGCCCTGCCTTCACCAGCCAACACAGCAGCTCGAGGTCCCACGCTCCAGAAGAGAGGAGGGGAGTTTGAATCGTCGCTCTGGAGGAAGGAGGCTGGTTGACCGTGGTGTTCAAGGGAACCAGTAAATTTTTTTTGGACATTTGTTTGTTTAAGGTATGGAAACCCTGTTTCAGAGTCCGGTGTTTTTAGCATTTTAGGTATAGTAACCCTATGTCGGAGTCTGTATTTCTTTTTTTTTTTTTTGTTCTTTGCTTGGTGGGTGGGGTGTAGGCTTCGACCTGATAGTCTCCCTGGCCTCAGTTTGGTGTTGGGGGTATGTGGTGTTGGGATGGTGTGATGAACAGCCACACCTGACCTGGCTCTAAGTGATTGGGATCAGAGTGGCTGCATACCTGTTGGTTGAGCTAACTAGCAGCAGGTTAAAACCCCCATCCCCACACACATTCATGATAGGAGCCCATGTCATGACATGTTTTATCTGCTCCTGGCTAACTCCAGCGAGCCCACGCTCTACAATAAACTGGTGTTAACACCCCCCCTCCCCCCCGTCGTCTGTGTCTCTGTGCCAGAGGCCCCTGAAAACACCACTTGGGTGGCGTGTGGTGGCGAAACTGCCACAACTAGCTAAGCTGGTGACAGGAAAACTTTGCAGCCTTAAGCCGGCTTCTCTCCCAAAGGCCACCTCCGTCAGGTCTCTTGCCGGGTGCAGCCATTTCACAGCAGTGAGCCCGGGGCAGGGTGTCTCTCCGGGTCAGTGTCCTCCACGGGGCCGGAGGACAAATTCGTCCCTAACCAATTTGATGGCAAGAACAACTGTTTGATGGCAAACCAACAGATCAGCTTTTTATGCAAATCCCAAATCAGCGGTACGGGTAATGAGTGGATGAAACATCTGAGAGTTGGGGAGGAGATGAGGAACAAGCCTCACCACCGGAGAAAAACATGGACAAGACTTTTTTTTCCACAGCAGACATATTGGCATGGCATGGAAGCGTAAGGTATCAGTGATACTTGTATTGTATCATCCCGACCCCATTCAATTACTAATGATCTGTTCATAAATTATTACATGACATCAAATTTCTGGTTATTATGAAATCCCAGCCAGGATTTTCCATTTCTCCTCTAAAAATTACGGTTGAAGATTTGTGAAATAAATACTGTTCATAAACAGACCAACAAAAAATACAGGTTTTATACAATTTAAAAAAAAAGGGTCTAATTAGGATAAATAATAAATGACTAACACACATTTCCTGTGTATAGTGAGCGTATGTGCCAATCGCGGTTCAGTTATTTTTGTGTTGTTACAGCAGCTCATATTTACTGTCAGGTGGTACTTCATTTATATAAACCATTCCTTATTTTTATCTTCAACCTCAATATTAATTTTCCCATTTCTCATATAAGGCCAATTCCACTGATTTCATGCGCTTTGTTTGAACTCAGGATTAACTTTATCAAGTGCGCAGTTTTGAGTCATAAATAAAAAATCTCTTGCAAGTGGATCTATTTTTACTGTGTGCAACATAAAATGATAGTTTGAATATCATTAATGCTAATTAGTTCGTGCCTAGATGGAGATATATGGAGTTATACTGTATCTGTGTGTGGAAACCAGCCATAATGTGGACACAAGTGTTGATAGACCTTAAAGCAATTGCAGACCTTAAACCAATTTTTTTTATGCTATTTTGCATATATTTTATTTTTATTGTATTTTTTAAATGAATATATATATATATATATTTTAGAACATTAACCTTTTCTTTTTAATGCCAATTGTCTCCACACCGATCCTCACCGTGACAAATTCCTTGTATGTTGAAAATGTACTTGGCGGAATGAAGTGATTCTGATACGTCTGATACAAACTTTAAAAAAATGAATAGATCGGGGACATTTTTCTTGGGGTCTGTGTTTTAATCTCTCACATTTCTTGAACAAGCGCCTGGCAGCTGAGAGTCAGGAGGAGACGAGTGACATTTGATTCCCACTTGGAAACGACAATGGAAAAAAGATTGAATCGTTTGATTGCACTGCTCCCACATTTGTCAGTTTGTCTCTTCCTGCCGTCCAGGAACTCCGGTATCCGGCTCTGCAGCTACATTCCAACGTTCTGACGGCTGCCACAGGACCACGAGATCTCAGAAAAAGTCATTTCCTTTCCTTTTTTTTTTTTTTTTTTTTTTTACAGCGAATGTTATCAAAAGGTTGATTAACCAAATATCACTAATCACACAAAGGCACTTCCACAAAGGAATCTCGCAAAGGAGATTCTCCTTCAGCAGTCTTTATTTGTCCATGTTTTACAGTGAAAAATCAATTATGGTTATTATATATATTGTATATTACACCAGAGTCTCTCCTGTCTCGTCTCACCTTGTTGTTGATTTACATCTTGTGCTTTTGATTTGATTTACATGTTTCACTTGTCTTCAAGAGAATGAGGAATGTTGATTTTTTTCGTTTATATGTGTACGTCTGGTCCAAAGTGAAACTGAAGACAGCTTGGCCGTCTCTTAGCAACAGCCAACAAGTTAACAAAAAAGAAAATCCCCGACATGATCGGAGCATGAGTTGCTGTGAAGAGCAGGACGGCGTAGAGTGCAGCAGGTGCAGGGTGCTACAGGTAAGGGACGATTATATCTCTTTTAATGGACTAATGCAATCATTTTGTTGGCGTGGTAAATTCATCCAGAGGGGAATTGTAAAACCCCGTTTTTGTGGTGCTCACAAGTTGTTTCCTCGTTTCATTTCTGTATTGGGCGAATCAACTCTCCTGTCAAGTTTTAAATTCAGTGCAAACTTTTCTCATAGACCATTTTCTGAATGAGGATACGGCAACACTTTGAACCAGCATTTCCTCTGATATCGCCTCGTATTTTTCTTCCATCAATTCCTTTCTCCTGTGGCCCAGCTGTCACAGCACGGACCACCACATAGTCGCATCGTGAGCAATCGGAACCCCCTCATCTATAATGTAGTCTGGTAACACGAGTGGAAGGGAGCGACTATAGTCCGCCATCCCTCCCTTAAACAAAGCCTCTCCTTGACTGACTTGCTCCCCGGGGTTCTTCGTATCTTCATTTTGTATCCTACCTACTGTCACATAATAAAGCTTTTAATGTATTAATGTGTTTCGTAAAAGGGACATGATATGTCAGCGGGTCACTTAAAACGGTAGCACTGAAACCTTATCTATCTGCACTTCTCGGCTTCAAATAATGAAGAACCCCCTCAAACATGTCGACTCAACCCCTAAAGTTTTGGTCTTTTATTTATTTATTTGTAAATTTGATGTAGTATAGCCTGAAAACATGCTGTGCTACGCAAAGTAACGCCCTAGCCCCTCCCATACCCACTAAATACCGTACTGTTTGTTGCACCCTATACTGTACTCCGTACTGAACTGCTCTATGTGATGCACGTGGGACGAGTGACAGGCAGGTGCTGAATTTCTCACATTGTACCTTCAAACGGGGAATCAGGGATGTTGTACATGCACCGGGGCTCCGAGAAATTGTTTTCCTTGAGGCGGTCTGCGAGGTGGGTCCTGAATTCCTCCTGAAAACCATACTTTGCCCCAGCGCCAGTATTACCACTGTAGTTGATGGTGACAGCGCAGGACAGATATCCTTCGCCATCTTGCCTCTTGCCTCATGAATAAAACACCAGAGACTGTGGAGTATCTCTAATAACACATCGTATCACCCCCTTACCCTCCCACACGGAGTGAAGGAGGGGAGTCAGCCTGCAGTTGCAGGGCACATATGCAAAGTGTCGTTAGTGGTTACACCCGGGACCACCTCTTTTTACCTCCCACACTCGTTTTTCTCCTTAACCGGAGGCTTTGGCTTTCCACCCGCATTTGAAATGCTAATCAAGTTCTGGGCGCCAGTGCAGATTCTCCGGCCTCCTCCTCCTGCTTTAGGTTATTTCTCTTCTCTTCCTCTAACAACACCCTTAACAAGTGATCAACAATGGCGTTTCCATGATCACCTCTGTTCCGACAGCTTGGCAACAGGTGCTGCTATGTAAGCTGATCTGAAAGAAAACTCGCAGGCCTGGTCAAAGGCTGACCCGTTGTATAACCTCATGTCTTCCTGCTTGAATGGGTGATTTCTGCAAACTGCTGCCCATCTTCCACTCATGGCCTCATTAGCATGATGATGCCTGATGAGGCTGGGATGTAAGATACAGATACGTGGCGTGCGATTGTCATGGAGGGACATACTGTAGTTGAGACGTTTTCAACCTCAACTGTCACGTTATCGTTACTATGACTGTGTGAAAATCAACGCTTCTGAAAAATGATAAATGAAAAACGAACAAGCATTTCCAGGTAGATCACACATATTCCCCACACTGATACGCCTGACGCAGCTTAAAACATTAACTTATACCCATGAATAATAGTGTCATAATTAGTCACTCAAACATATTCATCATATTGCTGAAGAAGTGCACACACACACAACCACACAAACTTCCTTCACAATCCTAAAATAAAAAAATTACCTTTGGAATTTTGTAGGAATGTCTATCATAACTAGACTTCTAGTGAATCTTGAGTCCAAATTTCACATCACATTTCAAATCACATTTTTTAAACTGTGTCAAATAAATCCGATATGTTGTGCACAGATGTCAACTATAGTCAGTCTTCATGTAAAGGTCCTGGAATACCATCAAATTTCATAACATGCCTTTTAGGTGCATGATTTGGGTTTTATAATTTGTACATTAATTTTCCATCTCTTTCCCCAGGAACTTCAACTTGAATCAAAGATGGAAGCAGCAAAGATCTTAAAGTGTGACTGACTTCGACATTTTATCCAGCCTGCCAGTCAAACAGCAAGCCACGTAGTTGTACATTAATTCACTAATCCCTCTCCGCTATGATGTTTTTGGGATCTCCTCTGAGCAGTAATCCCACCTCCCCTATTCCAACCCACAGCCCCAGCCCTCTGTTTCAGCCTGACATGGAGGCCCTGGATGATTCAATTCCTGAACCCTTGCCCCTGTCCCCAGTGCCCTGTTGGGCCAAGCAGGTACTGTGTGACCTGGCCCGGGCAGAGACCGAACTCCATCGGCTGCAAGAGCGTCAGGCAACTGAGACGGAGGTGGTAAAGAGGGGAGTGGAACGGGCCATACTGGGGGCATCCAGAGAAGAGCGCCGCCTACTGGAGAGAGTGGAGCAGGACCACAGGGATGCTCAGCAACATCTGGAACAGGTGCAGAGGGAGAATGCAGCAGCAGCCCGGGTCAGCCAGTCATTGCTTGACCAGAGACTTCGCAAACTGTCCCACCTGCAGGATCAGATCCAGAGAACAAGCCAGCGTCTGCGTCAGGACCAAAGTGGGCCTGACCATAGCCTGCTGCTGCAGGGAGTGTCAGAACTTCTTCAGCCCTGGGAGATCTCCCTCTCCCTCAAGAAGGTGACCTTCAAGCCCAGCTCCCAACCTAATGCTGTTTCTTTTGGAGATATCCATGTGCACGAGCACAGCCTGCGCCTGCCTGTTGGAGGGTGCGGACCCCAGGGCCAGCTTTGTGCTCTCCATTCTGGAGAGATGCAATGTGATGATGTTAGCTTTCGTACTGCTGAGGAGGAGAGGAGCACCCCAGATGGTGCAGGCCCGGTTCTGTCGTTGACTTCCCCAACAGGTAGGGTAGTTCGTAAAATCCGCCTTTCTGGACATAGTAACGAAGATTCAACTGAGGAATTGAAGCTCTCCTCGCCTAAGATGCGTCGCTGGCCTCCCAGACATGAGCATTTGGATTTTGAGTCATCACAGGATAATGATAACGAATCCGCCACAACTGTACAACAAGGGGAGGACTCTTTTCTGTCCGTCCCAACAGTGCATAACATTGGTGATTCTGAAGGTGAGGAACTAGGGTATAAAGTGCCTAACAAGAGCAAAAATTATTTCCCCAGGAGCCGGAGTACACCACGTACTCAGCTCTTAGCGTCTACCAGGGAGCACTCACCCTCTCCTCAACTTAGAAAACTTGAGCATACAAAGCTTGGCCAGCGTTGGAGCTTAGACAGTCAGGATGGAGATAGAGGGAGAAGGAGACAGGGTGTTTCAACTCACACTTACGGCGCCCTTGCATCCCCTAAGATGTCTCCTAAAGAGCCTTTGGCCAGTCAAAGCTGCCTCGATCTCACTTCAAGAGGAAGGCCTCACTCTCGCCTCAGCCAGTCTGCGGATGAACACCCTCTTGGCACTCCTGGAGACTCCGGACGAGCCCCCTCCCCAGCAGACAGCCTTGATTCGTGTTACACATTTATCGTCAGCTCACCTCGTGACGATAGCGTTAACAAAAGCTCTCTAAACCACAATTCCCGTCTATCCAAGTCGGCAGCTGACCTGTCACGCAGGACGCGCCCGTTGATCACCGGCAGAAAGAATGAACATGGTGGTGTTTTGAAGACAAGCCACAGGAGCCCCATCTTCCACTCTGGCTCCACCTTCGGATCCCCGACTCTCAGTGGGAGACCAAGAGTCGCCGACGTTGTACACTTCCCATCTGGACAAAGAGGCCCTAATATTGAGCACCGAACACATAAAAGACCTACAGTGACGGTTGCTAGGTCATTCTCCATGTCAGTTATAGATGATGCAACACAAGAGTCAAACAGAAGCAGAGAAGTCAGAGGAGAGCCAACCCTGGTAGAGATTGAAGAAGATGGGGATTCATCTTTCCCATTGCTTCAAATTGGAGGTGGGCATCTGATTGGGCAATTTGGGAAGCAGGGCTCTGGTCGCTCTGACCTTACCCTCCCCAGTGGAGTCCACACCACTCCGCAGGGTCAGGTGTTTATAGTGGACTGTGGAAATGCACGTGTGCAGGTATGTGTGCTTGTGTTTGTTTGTGAGTTAAAATATTATCATAGCACTTTCTTTTTCATGTATACATAAAAACAACTACAATCACTGAGACAAATTTCTATTTCATTCAAGGTGACCGACCGTCGAGGCAATGTCCTGCAGCAAGTCACCTCCCCAACTTCTGATGGTTCTGCGAGAAGGTGCCGGAACTACTTTGACATTGCTGTTAATGCTAAGGGCCTGATTGCGCTCAGCTGTGCAGCAGAGCGAGCCTTGCTTGTTTTTAACCGCCACGGCCGCCTGCTCCAGACCTTTGGGGGATCAGGCTCAGGCTCCGTCAGGGACGAGCTGGAGGCTCCCAGGGGTGTGACAGTAACCAGGCTGGACGAGTTCTTGATTGCGGATATCCGGAAAGGCACCCTCGTCGCTCTGAAGCTGGAACCCAAGACAGGCTCCCGTCTCGAACGTACGGTGGTGACAGGATTCCACCGGCCCTACCTGGTGGCAGCCTGCCTCAGCACAGGCATGGTGGCTGTTTCAGAGCGCGGCAGTGAGACTGGCCGTGAGCCCTGTATCAAAGTGCTGGAGCCTGGTTGGAACACAGTGAGGGTCCTGGGGATATGCTCCAGTATGGGACCCATCCTGGCTTGCCCCTGGGGCATTTGCATCGACGGGGATGGGAACGTGTTGGTCGCGGACTGGGGGGAGCAGCACAAAGTAATTTTATATCCAGCTCATGGGGTGGGCTGGCCTATTATCACCCAGGGGCTGAGCAGCCCACGGGGCCTAACCCTACTCTCCGAAGGACAACTTGTTGTATCTGACAGCATGCACCACTGCATCAAGATCTACCAGTACAAATGAATCCAAGATCTATCCGGACACACATGTGACTACGATGACTGCACCAAAACATGTTTCCCACTGTGTTGCCACCACACCCTTATTTATGAATGTGCACTCATCATTGACCCATGACGATCAGAACACACACCAAGACACATAACACCATGCTTTCATATCTGAGTTGATGGGAGAAAGCTTCATAGATTGTGAAGGACTGAATCCTCTGCAGAGAAAATGCATTTTTTATATAATTCAGAATGCATCTTCTTATAAATGTTTTGGTTAATTTTTGTTTAAATTTCACCCCTAGCTATTAAACAGGCCCCTTGGCCTCTGGTGTTACTGATGCAAAACAGCTATTATCTGTTTTCAGAAGGATAGAATAAAGTGCCTCCATGACATAAGCACACACACACACACACACACACACACACACACACACGCACACACACACACACACACACACACACACACACACACACACACACACACACACACACACACATTTGCTTTAGTATTCATTTGTTACTAACCAAAGAAAATTCTGCTAAGGTATAGTAGTAATGGGAGGGGAAACGGAGTAAATGAAAGGAGTAAAAGGTATAAATTGTGTTTGACAAAAAGAAAATCAGTTTGAATTTATAGTTAGCAATTTATAGTAGCAATTCCATGAATTGGTAAGCTATTACATCACTTGTGCTTCAATAACTACAGTATTTGGCCCAATACTTTATGAACTGCTTTACGGATCCATGAGTGAATTTATTTTTTAATGTAACAATATATTGTTTGAGTACTCTATCCTTCTCTGACCTTAATATTGATGACAAAATTACTCTTACTGTAAGAACTTTTCCTGAGACCGTCCCTTGAAAAATAGGATCCACTAGCTTTTCTTTGCCGTCTGGAGGATCTGTTATTAAAACTTCGGCACCAGCTACTTTTGGAACAGGTATTAGGACTAGGTGTGTAGGTATTAAACTCATGTGGGCATGGGTGTTTGTGAGGGGCTGGAGTCCTGAGTTAGTCAAGGATTGTTTGTGTGGCATCACTACATACTGAGAGATTGTCGTGCTCTCCTTTTACTCAGTTCGTAAGCAACTTTTCTCCGGCTAGAGGCCCCAAAGAGGACTTTCCATCATGGTTGGATCTTGTCACTTTTTCCGCCAACATACTCTGAAATGTTTTGAGACACATTCTCGAGTGTTACTGTTCTTGATGCTCTTTACTGATAATAAAGTCATCGGCTTTCTCTGCGTGCACGCCTACTCGCCTCTCTAGGAGAGTCCATCTGTCTTGCTGAGCCGTCAGACAGATCCGCTGTCTATTTTGAACGGATGCCATATATAATGATGCGGCGGGAATGCACAGCGACGGAGGATCCTCCAACAATTACACCAGACTGCCGTCCAAAATCCTGCACCTGTCTTCCTCTTTGCCGCAATGTGTCTCGTGACGTCTGTTTATAGCAGATGTCTGAATCAGGAAGTTGGATGCCATTGCTTGTTTGGGATTAGGGTTCTCGTGGTTATTAATTCCTACCTAGAATAAACCGTGGTGCAAAGGCATGACACATCAAGAGGTGCGCACTGTTGAGCGCGACTGCACCCTTTTCCCCCTCGCTCTCTCTCTCGCTCTCTCTCTCTCTCTCGCTCTCTCTCGTGTATTCTGTCTTATCAGGGGGTGTTTGTTTTCTAGGCTACGGTCCTCTCGGGGGTTGTTTTTTTTCTTTTCTTTTTTCTTTTGGCATTACCTGAATTTTCTCCAGGGTTTGCGTCCTCCCTAACATCTCTGTGAGAATTGAGGCTTATTGGATTTAATTTTTACTGATATGCACACAGCCTTGGGGACGGGGAAATTACCAATGCCGTGTCACGGTCTGCGAGCCCACTCTCATTAAATCAATGTTCACAATGAACACAGCACTTTGTGTTCCGAATTTCTATTAATTCCTCGCGCCTTGTCCCATCTAAATGTGATTGGACAGTTATTTATCTTCACTTTCCACATGCTGCCGATTGCCGCTCAAACGAACGACAAAATTCCTTCCTGTGAACGTTTCCTTTAAGGAGACCGCTGAGCCCTGCAGTGAGCCGCACAAAAACTGTTTGACCTTTTCAGCCAACAATGGATGGCTGTCATGAGTCACCTTTCAATATTGGCCGGCCACAGAGGTACGTTTGGACTGTGACGGCGTAGGGCTGTGAATGTGTTACAAGAATCTAACATGGTGGTGGGACGGCAGCTCGAGGGTTAAGGGAAAGGGAACGCTGGTTCCATTTGCTGCTGCTCCGGCTATAGTATTAGTATATAGTAATTATTACTATTAGTATTAGTTGTTGTGTACTTATCGTAGGTTCTTGGACAAAGAATGTCTACTTTGTCAAGAATGCATGTGTTGTAGCTGTAGCGTCTTCTAAAAATCCTGCATTCCATTAAAACCTATTGGCTTGATTTCTTTTGTTCGATTTGCCAATCGATAGACGTAAATAGACTTGAGACAGTTAAATACATCATTAAGGCATCATTAATATACCTGTCTGTGCCAACTATATTTTTAAAATGTCTTATCACTTATTGTTCTAGGCTTGATCCCGTGGAATCATTTCAAAAATACAGTATCTGAGGGACAGGGGGGCATTTACTGACTGGAGTGGAAACCAGAAGAAGGGAGGTGACGTCATCTTTAACACTGACTGCCGTTTCACCTGCGCCGAGTCAAGGGCCCCAACAAGACTCACATGTCAACCCCTCGAACCAGCCAGCCAGCCAACCAGCCAGCCAACCAACTAGCCAGCTAGCCAACCAACCAGCCAGCCAACCAGCCTACCTGCCATCCAGCCAACCAACCAGCCAGCCAGTCAGCCAACCAGCCTACCAGCCATCCAACCAGCCAGCCAACCAGCAAGCCAGCCAACCAGCCTACTTGCCATCCAGCCATCCAACCAGCCAGCCAGCCAGATACCCAACCAGCCAGCCAACCAGCCAGCCAGCCAGCCAGCCATCCAGCCAGCCAGCCAGCCAGACAGCCAGCCAGCCAGCCAACCAGCCTACTTGCCATACAGCCAACCAACCAGTCAACCAACCAGCCAACCAGCCAGCCAGCCAGCCAGCCAGCCAACCAGCCTACTTGCCATCCAGCCAACCAACCAGCCAGCCAGCCAGTTACCCAACCAGCCAACCAACCAGCCAACCTGCCAGCCATCCAGCCAGCCAGCCAGCCAGCCAGCCAGCCATCCAGTCAGCCAGCCAGCCAGCTGGCCAGCCAACCAGCTAGCCAGCCAGCCAGCCAGCCATCCTGCCATCCAGCCAGCCTGCCAGCCTGCCAGCCATCTGGTGTCAGATCAAACACCAAACTCCCACTCAGAAATCCCCTGCGATAAACAGTTCAGTGCCACTCTTTTGATTCCACCTTTTCAGCTTGGAATTTTAGAATGCGATGATTGCAGGCTTCGCGGGGCCCACCGCAATCGCACCCGGCCCATGCTGCGTCTTTTTTGAAATGGGTTTTGCGTTTGAGGTTACTCTGCCAGACATGACGCGCCCAATGAACCTGACGTGAAGCCGCCAGCAGTGATGATGGGACCGTTGGCAGGTGAAGCGTCCCCGCAGACTGCCAGACTGTCTACACCACTGACTTGGGGTCCCGCGGGCTGTGATGATGGCATACACTATAATAACGCCCGCTACTCCACTTTGCTCACGACATGCTGTGTGGTCATCAAAGGAGATGGGTCAGGGTGAGGGTGAGAGGGGTATTTTGAGCCCCCACTCAGTATTACCTTTTTGAGTCTTGTTTTATTTTTTTATTTTATTTGTATTTGTATGATTCTATTCATTAACTGCATTACGTTTTAGGAATCAGTTAGTTTCAGTTAGTTAGTAAGGTAGAAATTAGGTTATCTATTATGTTCGGTTTAGAACTTATTGTGCATAATCTCCGGGTGCGTTGCAAAGGCATTTCACTGCATATATATCAAAGTATGTATATGTATGTGACAAATAAACCTCTTGAATCTTGAATCAGTGAAGAGGGAATAGCTGGTAGGTACACAAGAAATGTCAACAGAATTTCCCTTAAACCGAACTACGGCCCTGTTGCCATAGTTCGCTAAAAATTACTGCATTTACATTTGTGTCCTTATGTTCACAATATAGAAAGTAGGGTAAGGACAAAAAAAAAGACTGGTCCCCACATTCAGTCACTTTTGATCATTTTGGCAGGAATTTAACTAGTACGCTACTGCAGGCTGGTCTAGGGACATACAATCAGTGCCGTCTTTTTGTTTGCGACTTCTCTGCTTCAAGTACCGTAAAAGTACAGTGTTGCTTTGCGCAAGGGAGCACATTCAAAAGCCGAAGCTGGAACCGACACAACAATTTCCCCTTGATGTTACATTAATTTTTGGTTTGTTTTCTTTTCAAACGCCTTCATTATCAGACAGATTTCTGGGAAAGGCAATACAACAAATACTCTCTTGGAAAACGGTGTTGATGGTATTTGCCAAATCCGGTTTCTGCATGCATAGGACCCCAAAACCGAAGCTAATTAAGAGATTTGTGTGTGCTTGGAAATGCATTAATCATGAATTTTTGCAATATTGCGATTAAGCCCAATTAACCGTGTACTCAACGGTGGGTGGGGGTACAATTTGACAGACTTGAAGACAACACTCTTTAGCTGTTTTTAATGAAGACGTGATGATACAGTACACACGACACACGATGATTATGCACCATATATTGTACAGTACTCGTATGAGTGGCATTCTATTATTACCACACCCTCACCCACACAGACTTGAATTCCCGTTGTCCCCTGTCAGACCACATTCAATTTAAAGCATAAATAATGACATAACAGTCCTATCTCGCTCCCTTCTTTAAATACGTCCCTATTGGCGGAGCTGCTGCATGAGCTACAGTGTATTGTGCGTCGTTCATCGGTAAGTCAGCGGAACAAGATGTGATTGCCGAGGTGTTGTGGCAGTTGCATCATGCTCCAGAGGAACGGTCCCCCGGTCGTAATCCCCGCTGGCCCTGGTGATCACCGGGCCATCGGCTGATTGCGGTGCCGCGGCCGCCGCCTCCCCACGAAAGCTCAGCTCCTCTTTCATCTCTCCCCGCATGACGCAAACACAGCAGCGAGTGGCTATCTGCGACATCTTCCCTTTTCCACAGGTGCTAGCAGTGCAACAAAACACACAGACACACACACATAAGCAAGAAATGAGCAGACACGACACCTCTCCCGAGTTGAGGACGCACAGTAATTATGGCACAGCTTGCCGTTTTAATTAAAGAATGTCATTAAATATTAACCCAACGAAAAATGATAAGAAAACACACTAAAGTACTTAGGCAGGACATGAGTTTTGAATTAACACCAGCACTCCCACATCTATCTTCAGTATTTATGGTCCAGTGGTCATTATCCTTCCTGTCTCATACAGTCATACTGAGTGAGTCGAGCTGGTGCATCACGCCCGGCTGTCTTTTATTGTTTGTGTCATAAAGCGAGCGCTGACACGGGCAGCCCGTATTGTCCGTGTCAACACACTCTTTAGCGGGAAACGCGACTCTACCGAGCAAATATCAAAAGGCTTTGACAGAGATCAGGCCCGCAAAATAAAGCTCAGCAGGAAGGGCTCATCACTGATGTTTCTTCAAAAAATAAGAATAAAAAAATAGGACCGATAGCGACAGCTTCGATATGAGCCGTTGTGTTGTGGAGTAGTTTTGTCTGCCAGCCGGAGCCTGACTCGCAGGCTCTGTCACGACAATTCCACGCTATACAATGTCATTGAAATAATTAAAATTTTTCCTCTGCTTCAGAAGAAGCCAATTGATAATAGGGGCCGCATCAAAGTCCAACTGTGAACCACAGCTTTTACGCCAGAAAACAAAGAAGATGAACAAACTTAAGATGCCACAATAACGGCTCTCTTTTTTTGATTACAAAAAACAAAGGAGTGTCTATGCTGGCTACTGTTTTGGGGTCTGTTGGTCAGAGGATACATAGCAAAAGGGAGAAACACTCCTGAAGACATTATAGCAGTCAGAACACCTCACATTTGTCTCACTTTCAAACATAATATATATATGGTGGGTTAATGCTTTTTGTACACAACTTTGAATATTTATTGAGTTGAAATGTATTTTTTTAAGACAAATATAGTGATGGTGAAAATGCATGAACAACCTAAAACCACGTAAAAAAAAACAAAAAACCCGGTGAGGCTGAAATGCCAGCTTTTATGTCCATCAGTTATTCCTTCCTCTGGTCTTCAGAATGCAGACAGGAACAAGTGTGCGGGTAAAAAGGGTGGTACAAGATCCATTCATTCCTCTCTCATCTAAGCCCAAAACCCGTTATCCACACTGCTTATAGGCCTTTGAACTGCAAAAACATCCTCCTCCACCTAAAACAGGGAACGCTATTATTAAAATACCAGGAATTCCTGGAAACCTCTGTAGACAATTGCTCATAATGGCATTTGGTCTTCTGGAGCTCAAACTGCATGCCAATGGTCTGATGACTATTGTTTCTAGTGATATTGTACCATTATTGTGCTATACATTCCAATCAATGGATTAAATTAACCCCATACGATGATAATGGTTTATGTTAAGAAAACAGATAGCTGCCTTAATTATTTAAATGTATTTTCTTTTGAGAAGGAAGAAGATCCACATATCCTGAGAAAGGACAAAAAATCAGGAAATTTAAGAAATACGGTGATGGCTGTCTCTCGTTTACCTACTTTAGTATAAGTCACAGGGGTGTCTCTCTCTTGTATAAGGCGGCACTGGTAGGACCCTCAAACTGCAGCTTGATGGCCTGTTTTAAATTGAGTTGGGGATCTGTGGTTGTCATAGCAACCAGGGAGTCCTCTGGCAAGGCACTAGCAGGAGAGATTGGTGTATAATTGTAGCAGGGAGGTGACAGAATGCTCTTTTGAGGTCCAGCATTCCAAGTTTCTCCCTGGGCTGGGGTTTGGAGCTGGTAGGGATAGCCTAATGGGGGACTCTCTCTGTTTTTCACGACTCTCAAGGGGCAATCTTGGCCGGGCATTACCCCTAATGAAGCCATAACTGAGTTCCATTTGCCCCCTCCGTACTGCACCCTGTCAGCTTGAAACAGGTTGGAGTTTTGGGGTTTAAAATTGCTGGGATACTCAAGCCCAGAGGAGAAGCATTTTTGAGACTGTTCACTGTTGTGCACCATGGCGGTTACCGTGCAGACGGTGGGCGGAGGGCTGTCCTTGGTCTGCCTACGGCCGCTCCTGTGTAGGCTGCCGCAGGCAGAGCTTCCTGGCGGGGGGAGGGTGGAGGGCCGGCTACGACTGCGTGGCAGTGAGTGCTGCTGGATCTGCTGTGTGAAACTCAGGCTGTCAGCTGGCACTGTCTGCACTGTAGCCAGGGAGTGGCAGGTGGAAGAGGTCTGCGAGCTCTGCATGGAATGGAAACGCTCAGCTGTAGAGCCTGGGGAGGATGGTGAAGACGTGGAGTTGGCAGCTGGTCCTCCAGATAGAGGGGTTCCTGAAGCACCACCTTCCCCTCCATTACTGCTGAAGGTGACAGAAGAGGAGTTCTTCATGTTGTTCTTCACAGGGGACAGGGGATTGGAGGGTGGTAGGAGGCCTGGGTATGGCTTGGCTCCATAGCTCTCTAAGAGCCGAACAATGGTAAAGTGGCCACACTTCCCTGCAACTTTTACTGGACTACGGCCATATTTGTCTATGTGGTCTGGGTTTGCACCCCTGTCCAGAAGGATGGCAACTATATTTGTGTTTTCTTCCTGGGCAGCAATACTTAGAGCTGTCGCCCCTTGTTGATGGCACGAAAGATCTACATTGATACCCTTGGCCATTAGTAAAAGTCTTCCCACTTCAACATGCCCTCTCCATGCTACAGAATGCAAGGGGGGCCTCCCTTCTGCATCCTGTGCATTGGGGTCAGCTCCATGCCGTAGAAGCAGCTCTGCTGCTTCAACACTTCCCTGCCAGGAGGCCACATGAAGGGCAGTTCGGCCCTCTGTGTCCCGGGACTCAAGGGGCACGCCTCCTTTTTCAATAAGTAGAGCTGCCATATTCAGATGACTTTCCAGTACCAGTAGGTAGAGAAGAGGCCGCCCCTCAGCATCCCGGACATCAGTATCTGTGCCTCGCCGCATAAGTAGTTCTGCCACTTCAGCATGGCCCTCCAGGAGGGCAGCACTAAGGGCTGAGTGACCGTCATAGGCCCGATGGTCAATAGGAGAACGTCTGTCCAACAAAAGCCTGACTGTGCTGCAGTGACCTTCCTGTGCTGCCAATATAAGTGGAGTACGTCCTTCGATATCCATCTCCCCCACCCTTGCCATGCTGCCATGCTCTGTTAAGGCTGCACACACAGCTCGGTGGCCCTCACAGGCAGCTGCATGCAGTGGTGTCCAGCCCAAGTCGTCCTTGTGGTTTTCGTCGAGGCCTCGGTCAAGCAGGGCCCGTACAACCTCCACACTCCCTCTTGCTGCTGCCAGGCTGAGTGCTGTCCTTCCTTCCCCATCAATGGCATCCACGGCTGCTCCCCAGAACAGAACACGCTCTACAGTCTTGATGTGACCCATGGATGCCGCTGCCAGCAGTGGAGTAACTGCAGCTGCAGCAGGGGCATTGGCATCAGGGCCGGCAGTCTCATCCACATCTGCCCCAGCTTCTAAAAGCAGTTCTACTATATCCTCATGGCCCTCATATGCTGCAAGAAGCAGAGGGGTCATTCCATCACGGTCTCTGTGTCCCGGATCTGCACCCCGCTCCAGTAAGAGACTGGCTACCTCCCCGTAACCTTTGATACCAGCAGCTGTAGGGACACAGAGGGCAGCCACTGACAGAGCAGTGCGCCTGTCACCATCAGCTAGATTAACTTCTGCATTGTAATCTAACAGGATCTCCACAGCCTCACGGTGACCCATGTAGGCAGCGGCAATAAGTGGAGTGCGGCCTTCGCGGTCAGCTTTGTCTCCCTGTGCCCCGTAGTCTAGCAGTGTAAGGAGGATCTCCTCATGACCCCCCCACGCTGCGGCCCTCAATGCAGTCCGGCCCTCGCTGTCACATCCATCAACATCTGCTCCTGCATCCAGTAAAAGACGTACTGCTTCACTGTGTCCTCCCCACGCGGCAGAACGTAATGCTGTCCAGCCCTCATTGTCTGCATGCTCCACCATCCTCACGCTCGTCTGCAGCTCCTGCTGTTTAGTCCAGTCAAGCAGTAAGGCCAGCAGCCTTATATGACCTTGCCTGGAAGCCAACGTTAGTGGTGTTTGACCCTGATGATCGCTGATTAGGGGGTCAGCTCCTCGGGCCAGGAGTAGGTTTGCTACATCTATGGAACCCACATGGGCTGCACTGGCTAGCAACGTCCGTCCATCTGTAGAGTTGATTTGATTCACGCACACACCACTGTCCAGCAACATTCTTACAGAGTCTTGTCTTTCTAATGCCTGTCGTACAATCGTCCCTGATCCCCCTAGACAATGCACTCCCAGATTTGGGCCTAAATCTGTAGAACAAGTTGGAGGAAAAATCCCACCTCTCATTAGGAGTTGAAGGACTTCTTGACTGACAAGAACAGGAGGTTGAGTAAAGACGGAATTACGGTCCCAAGAGGTGCAGCTTGGAACCCTAGGACTCAAGTTAGGATTAAGAGCCGGCACACCTGCCCATAGCATCCACAATGCCAATAGTGAAGAGTTGTCCTTGTGCACACCAGAGCTGACCAGATGGGTACCTAGCTGGCAAGTATCCTCTGTGTTCAGGTGGGGTCCCTGCAGTGTAAGAGCCATGGCCAGCATGCTATGACCCTCTGCAATGCTACACAGATACTTTTGTGTGCAGTATTTGACATCCATCAGCCACTCAGCAAAGCTGGCATGGAAAAGCAGTTTACTATCTCCAGGGCCATCAATCAGGATCGGGGAGAGGGTCTTTAGATTGCTTTGGAAGTCCTGGAAGCTGAGTGATGTGTCCTTGGTCCAGACTGCTGTGAAGAGCTGCCGATGAGTGAGGGGCCTGGGGGCAGCCAAGATTGCATTGAGGAGAGGCCTGACCTGCTGGAAGAGCCCACGGGGGAAGAGTCTTTGGCAGAGCCACAGGTAGAGGCCATTGAGCGTCCCCGGGATGTCCCGGATCTCCCGCAAGCCAACCAGGGAGGCCGCCACGCCATCCAGCACACGCTCTAGGAACAGGAA
Organism: Zeus faber; assembly: GCF_960531495.2. Taxonomy (NCBI): domain Eukaryota; kingdom Metazoa; phylum Chordata; class Actinopteri; order Zeiformes; family Zeidae; genus Zeus; species Zeus faber. Next base: position 8,354,745 of record NC_137210.1, read on the forward strand.
GCAGCCGCCACTCTTGATATGCAGCAGGTTCAGCATGTCTGCAGTCTCTGGGGTCAGCTGGCGGCGTAGTGGCCCCTCTTGGTCTAGCCTTCGGAGGATGTACTGCTGCACATCCCGCACTGGAGAAGGCTTACGCAAGTCATCCAGACACAGTTTACGAAAAGCTACAACAGGGAAAGAGAAATTGAAAAACATTCATGATACATTCAGTCGATCTATGCTACTGGAAAAAAATACCCAATAGATACGAGACTAAGCCTGGGTGTTAACAGGTTTGCGAAAAAGGATTTGTTTCTATGGTAACAGGTATGGCAAAAAAAATGTTTTTCGAACATAACATTTCATATTATTATCAGTAATCAACATTTCAATCCATCTTATTTGTTATTCATCTTGCGTGTTATCCATTATGTTATCTTATATTTGCATGACTTCAGTTCTTTGTGTGCGGGCTCAGATATTATCTGAGGCTTGCATACAGCAAGCATGACTCATACTATTATATATTTACTGGCATAACAAATACACTAGAATGCACCACATGTTTCTTGAGAAAATATAAATTATATGTGCGCTATTCTGAATTTCCAATGCTTTTTTCATGAAAAAATGATGCATATTTAAGACCACACCTGAAAACATCTTGCACACAACTTTATTCTGGCGGCGGACGGAGCACACTAGCAGCAGCCAGTCTGGCAGCAGGTTTTGGTGGCTTGCCAGGAGTTCGGCGATGGAGCTGCTCTTGCCCGGCGAGACTCCGTCGCCTGCCCCGTAGCTCCATTCAGAGTCCAGTGAATCCACCACCACCATCAGAGTCCGGCCCGGAGAGGGGAGATCCAGCAGGGGAACTAGCACTGCCCTGAGGATTCATATGGGAGAAGGAGAGAGAGAGAGAGAGTTGAACTAAAGTGGAGTGAAAAACAAAGAATGAAGCAGCCCAAGATAGTGAACAGGGAAATGAAATAAGACAGCAGAGACATATCTCCAGAGTCATCTCTCCCTTACTGCATCACATAGTTGAGTAAACCGTAGTATGTGAACAGGGACTTGAGATTATCTGTGCGATGAGTGGGGATCAAATTGTCAGTCTCTCCTTAAAATAGGACAAGTGTGGTCCATTTAAGTTGCCCAAGATATGCCAGTGTGCAGACAAGTGAGAAAGAGACTCCCTTTGAACAGCACACACAGTGACGTTCTGGGATGCCAGAATTTTCCTGCTCAGACCGGCAGACCAACCCAAGCCTCCCCGGCTCTATCAGCCTCCCACCCCCCCTGTGCTCTCTCCTTCGCTGCCCGGCCTCATCTCCTCAGGGCTGGGGAGTGAACCACTGTGATCCACTGATGACTCAGGTTGATGGAAGGTTTGGGATTTCCTGCTACGCCCTATAGGCACACACACACACACACACACACACACACACACACACACACACACACACACACACACACACACACACACACACACACACACACACACACACACACACACACACACACACACACACACACACACACACACAGCTTTCTGGATTGCACACGTTGCCCGGCAGAAAAGCTCCTACTGTGCTGACAGGCTATCATTCTTACTCATGACCAGAGCGAGGGCTGACTGGCTGCAAGGAAGCGCTGCAGAACTCCCTCACTTCTGCCCCTTAAAAAAAAACAAAAAAACCCAGAGGCTCCCAAAATATCTCCTCCGCTGACAGTTGTCAAGCCCCAATTTGTCCTTTCTGGTTTAAAGTTCATTAGTTGACTATGAATGTCTTCATGCCAAACTGATCATTTTTTCCAACTCCAGAATGTTTTTTAGTCAGCTCTTGGGTTGTCTCATGTAAAACTAAAGCTGTGGTTAATAATTTGTTACTTTTTTTTCACCTCTACGCCGGTAAATATAAAATAAAATAAAAAATACCTTGCATAGTATTTAGATATTTGAGATTAGATTACTGTAAAAATTGCCATATACTGTATACTCAGAATTTAGGAATTCTATGTTTGGTTTGACAATATGACATAAATAGTGAAAACAATATTATATTCCAGCATGTAGCATTTCAAATCAAGTTCCATAACCCACTTTTCCAGTTCATTGATCTTTGAATCTTTAAGACTTTTAAGACTTTTTTTTTTGGATAGAACGGGTTATGTGAACACAAATGCCAGTGTTCTATAATGAAATCATCTTGGCACGTCCTTGGACAGTATACTGTGCTTTTTTTGTTGAGGCTCAATGTTGTCTTCATCATGTGATTTCTACTTTTGAGAGTTTCCCTAATTTTACTCCCTGCTGACAATCTGACCAAAAGTAACACTTAAAGAAGGGTTTGTCTTTGTGCAAACATGAGATTCAGCTACTTAAAATGGAGTCTTCTTTTACAGAATCTCCTTAATGCTTTTTCCCCCCCTTTCGGCCAACACTGCAGAAACGCAGCCTTTTAAATGTCACTCCCAACATACACCAATGATGTCTCTGTTGTTTGCAATTTGTGCTGAATTCATTGCTTTTTTATATGTTTATAAAATAGCTTCATGACTTCACATGACTAGGGAAAATTCAAGGCATCTGAAGAATCAAGGAAGTGAGTTTATGTGGGTGTGTCTTCCTGACGGCTGATGAAAGCATTGTTTCTCCCCTGCCAGAGCCTTGCACGTCACCACTTGGAAGATGTTCTAAAGGAATTTAAACCGACTGGAAAGTGATCATCTGATGTTGCCACAGCATCGCTGTGGTTGATAGGCTGTAACACATTAAAAAAAACATCACTAAATATTACTTTACGTAAATCCCAAGCGCAAAGTAAAAATAGACACCTATATGAGAGCAAAGGAGAAATGTTGTTTCCATCACGCCCATAAATGTCCCAGACCTCCTATGGTGAGAAAAAGTCATAGCTTCTTGCAGTCATTCGTTTAGCCTGACTTGTACTTGTTGAGTGACAATGTCATGATGATAAGAAAAATGCAAATACCGAATCATCACCGGGCCAAATCGCACAGCAATAGACGCCTGTCACCGTAAGTAACCAGAGTTAATAATGGCTCTAATCTTTGCTATTGACAAGATGTGAGCTGAAACTTGGAGATTCTTCCAAAAAAAAAAAAAAAAAAAAGGCAAAGTCTCAAACCTAATTCAAGTTCATCCTGTGAAAAACAAAGAGCCATGGAGCCTCCTCTTTTCGTTTCTCAGACAAACTCTAAATAGATTCCGGGCAAATGTCACCAATGTAAAACAAAATTGGAGATACAGCGCAAACGGCACCGTGCACTAAATGTTGTTTTACAGGACATTGCTGAATCTACTTCATGCGGGTTTTGTTGGGGTTGAGAAAGGATTTATTGAACATGTCTGAAGAGGTCGTTTCGTCGTTTCATCACGGAAGCTACAACAATACAGCACGGTCCACCTAGCACTTGTGTCTTTGGCAGCGCTCCAAACATATCCATGTTATGGGCTTATCACACTTGTGTGTGCTTTAGTCATTTGGTGATAAAAATATGACTCTCCCTTCCTGGCCACACGCTCTGCACAGCGAGGAAGAGGATTAATGGGCCTCTAATTGCCCCATGAGGTTTTTTTCTGCTCCGTGTAGACCTCGTGGTCCCGACCATTGGACTTTTAAGCAATCTTTGACTAATTGGACATAATGTGCAGAGGTGTATATTACGACTGGACCCTCACAACTGGTTTTGGGGTTGCTAAGCATAAAAGAGACGTGTCCCACTGTGGTCACACACACACACACACACACACACACACACACACACACACACACACACACACACACACACACACACACACACACACACACACACACACACACACACACTTGTCAGACCCAAGACAAGTGGCCTCGTATTTCCAAAAAACGACCGCCAAGGCCGACCTGAATGGCTTTACAACAAGCAAAATGGAAAGCTTGTAAAAAAAAACACGAGTGCTGGAGCCATTGTTGACCGTGTTCCATGTAAAGCGGCGTTAATGACTCCTCGACTCCTCAGCAGCGGGCTACCAGCTGTTTTTGGAGCCAAAGAACCCGTGTACGAGCGCTTTCACCGCCGCTCCGAGCTCACATGTCATCTGTTTGTCAACGGCTGTTCGCGTCGCAGTGGCTTGCCCCGGAGCCTCTTTCTCACACTGGAGCTCTAAAGCACACACTGCCCCTGGCTAAGAGCCAGCGAGTGGGGAATGTGGAATCTATCTCTTGTGCTTCACACCAGAGAATAGCAAACACAAGGAGGAGAGCCCCGGGGGCTTGAACACATCGCAGAGTAAACAAGGCAGAAGGGAGCGAAGAAAAAAAGAAATAAAAATCTCCTTGTGAGAGAGGTGACCTCGCTGACCGGCACTGGGACGGCCGGCTGGAGTGGCTTTTTAGAGGCATTTCTTCACCCCTTTGTCCGCCCCCCTCCCTCACTGAAAGGATATTGTGTCGTAAATAGCATTGTAGCATTCATTCAAACTGGGGAACCATTGTAAGTGCACTGAATGGGCCGTATTATGACTGGAGAAATACATTAATATGGTAGCCAAGGGAAAAAGACAATCGCACTCCTTCTCCCGGAGGGGGGGGGGGGGGGGGGCGTCTCCGGCTCGCTTTGTTGGAATGATGGCTGCGCGGCTTCAAGGTGACAAACTCAGTGAAAAAAACGAATAACAGGGATGGTAAAAAAATCCAAGCAAAGTGAGGCCCACCTCTCCACACACCTGTAGGCAGCCAGGCAGTTATCAAAGGTGCGTGTGGAGCGTGGACACCAGCTGATGGCTCACATTGCACCTTGAAATCCACACACAGGAATTCAAAATGTACGTCAAGAATTGATTTGCTTGGCGAGGACGAAAGCACTGTACCGATGAAGGAGCGACGGACAAAAGAATACAAACCTTTTGAAAGTGTCATCGGGGTCCTTCTGGCAGTGGAGCGGCTCCAGCGTCGAGGACACGGAGGGGGCCGCTAGCATCTCCTTGTAGCCAGGAGGAAGGAGAGGTGAGGCCCTCAGCTGGTCCACCAGGCCCAGGACAAACCTCCAGAGCACCGTGCTTCGCTGGTCCTCCCGGTGGCAGAAGTGGGAGGCCAGGCAGCGGGGGGCCAGGGCGACCCCGTGGCCCGCGTCCGAGGTGGGGCACACCATCTCCGTGCACAGGGCGGTTTTCCCCGCGCCGGGGCCCCCGGTGACCAGGAGCCCCGGAGGCCGGCCGGGCACCGAGCGTGCTTCCAGGGAGCGCCGAAGCTTGTCCAGGGCCCATTCTCGGCAGTAGAAGCGTCGGCCCTGGAGCAGGCTGGGGCTGCTGGGGGAGGAACCGCAGCTACTCATCGGGCCCCTGCGATCAGACGTCCTGGCTGATACACACTGCAAGGCGCTCCTGGTCCCATAATTCACCTCCTCGCTTGAGATTTCACTTTTGCTTTTGATTTAGGCTGTGGCACTTTGTCTGCTTTGGGAAATGGCTGCCTTTTTCCCCCTCGGCCACACACACACACACACACACACACACACACACACGCACACACACACACACACACACTCACACTCACACTCACACTCTCACACAGACACACACACACACACTACTGTCAGGTCGTGAAAACAAGGTATGCGTCAGGCATACAACCTTCATCGGAGGATCTCCCAGGTAGTTTTGGTAGACAACCCCAGACCCCACCTCCCCTCGCCCCGGAGGGTGGTGAGGTAATGGTGAAAGGTTGTCAAGGGAGAGGGGTCAGGTAAAGGTTAAGTCCGTCCGCAGGAAGTTCATTCGTGGGACAAGTCATTCAGCAGCTCTTATCCCGTCCTTCCCACAGGTGCTTCCAATCAATCCGCTCCATCCAGCACCGCCTCGACTTCTAACCGACGGAGAGGAACACGGGCGGCGGAGAGGGAGTCAAGTCTCGCGGGTTGCAGCCACTCATCGCGCTCCTGGAGGTTTGGCGACGGAGCTGTCAAAAAGCCTGAAAGACAAAGAGAAACGAATGGAGTCGTTCCTTCTCTCACCGATACAACAAGGTCAATAATCACCACAGATCTTCCCCCTCCACTCCTGGTGGGCTGCCTACGTCTTTCAATTACTGCCACCGTCACTCTGACACCTTTCCCCCGTTCTGCCAAGCCTCCAATGGAATTCCCTTCTCTCTCTCTCTCTCTCTCTCGCTCTCTCTCGCTCTCTCTCTGGTTTTTCTTGTCTTTTTTCACTCCTCCCCCTAGTGTTTGCCGGCATGTCAGGACATGCACCGAGGAGAGGGAGCGAGCACTCGTATGCACTTGAGTAGTTCCAAAGGAGGCTCGGCGGAGGTTATATGGGGGTCAAAGTTCAACCACGGGGCCACGCTAAACCTCAATAACGAAGCACGAGAACAGAGATTTCAAACTGAGGTTTTCCCCTTTTTGCAGAGGCCGAATGGGGATTTTAGCGTCAAAATGTCAGGATTCATTCAGGTAAAACGTCTGATAGTGTTCTTCGATGAATGTGAATGACAGGCAGAGCTGCCGTCCCGACCGAGGACGCTCCGCTGTATATGACCCACCCTCCAGTGGGATTCAAGCTGATGGCTGTTGATGCAAACACGTCCTGGTTTTACAACAGGAAATACATTTTTATGGTGATTCGCATTGGATGGGTGGACTTTAAAGCCTGAGCGGGGAATTCAAGACTCAACGAGGCAAAAAACACCTTTGGGATTTCGGTATACACATATCATCCTACATGTACAAAATACAATTTTCAATTATTGTTATCATTAATATACTTTCCCTTGATTGGAGATCGAACTAAAAGCGTGTAACATTTAGAATGGCGCTTGATCCTTATTGTCACTGCGAGAAGGAAACGCCAGAATTCAAGGATTATGGATTTGCAGCTTAATGACACATTCATACAGTTCATACAGTTGGCTCATCAACAGTGACAGAAAGTCTTGACTCCTGAGAGTCCTGAGAATTTATTGTTTTTTGGGGTTTTTTTTGGCCTCTGGAAAACTCAGATTGGCTCTGAAATGACAAAGGCAGACATTAGTCGTTCATTATTTTGCGAAGATTGTACAGTAAGCACCGTAGAGGTCTGGTGGTCCAGTCTAGTTGGCGTTAAGACCGTACTGCAATTTCCTTTAGACTTTTACTGCTCTGATGAAGGTATTTTAATCACACCATCTCCTGGGGGTCATCTTAGTTCTCATATTAAACACCGTGAACCCAGTGGCCTGGATCATTACTTTGGCTGAGCTGAGGTACTGTAGTATACGGTTAGATCAGATCCTGTATCAATCTGTGTTGGATTCCAGAGCAGCCATCTAAATATGCCTCACATGGTTATTATTAAGCGGATGTGATCAACCCAAAACCAAAACCCTGTTGCTTTACGTAGAATGGAAACACGCAGAACCTCCAGCCTCCATGCTCAGTTTAAAAGAGCTGACAGAAGCATTTTATAGCTTTGTTTAATGGTGAAAAAGAAAGGCTGACTGTGCACGATCGAGTCGAGTCAAGATGCAGGACTTGAAAAGGAAAAGGAGAGAAAAAAAAAAAAAAAAAAAAAAAAAACACACACACAGGATGCGTTGGGGGAAAATTTTGTGCACGAGGCTCTGCAGGCCTGGCACCAAATGACTCCGGGACCCCTGTAAAAAAATAAAAAAGAACAAAAACCCAATGAGGCTCCCACAGGCATTTCGGTGGCTTCTGTGAGGAAGTTCTCACGGGGATGGCAGAATGCGCAGCATAGCGTGCATCATTAGCTAATTGAACAACGCCGTGAACAGTTCTGGTGAATTTAGTCGACGACAGCTTTGGGTCGTGTAATTCATCCGTGCATTGGAGATAACAACACCTCAGTGGCTGAGTTACTGTGCATGAGCAGCAGAGTTTTGCGTGCTGCAGAAGGCACACCGAGAGCAGGGGAAGAACCGATGCATTTGTTGAAAATGTTTAGATTGCTGGGTGGATGGATGAATAGGGGGCTTTTTCGCAGAATCTCGCTCTCGAAAACAAAGAAGAAAAAAAAAGACGGCGGCAACCAACGTTAATGAATGAAAACGGTTTAAAATCATTTACAACAAAAAAAAAATTAGAACAGGTCTACAAGCAGATGTCTACATTCTTGTAGTTCCTCTTGGCCTTTGCATGACCTCAGCAACCACCTGTCAATTACAGCTGTCTAAACAGGTACATCTAGGTCCAGGACGGAACCCACCTTGAGAACCAACACCTGATTGATGATTTACACTCATTCCACCAGGACACACACACAGAGACTCGCTGAGCACTTTTTTAAGAACACTATATTAATACCGGGTAAGGCCTCCCTGGCTCTCAAAACAGCCTCCATTCTTCTTGGCATGGATTCCACAAGGTGTTGGAAACATTCCTTTGAGATTCTGGTCCATGTTGACAGGATTGCATCACGCAATTCCTGCAGATTTGTCAGCTGCACAGTCACGCTGCAAATCTCCCGTTCTATCACTTCCCAAAGGCGTTCTGCTGGATTCAAATCAGGTGACTGGGAAGACCACTGAACACAACACTGAACTCATCATCATGTTCATGAAAGCGGTTGGAGTGGCTTTTGCTTTGTGACACGGTGCATCATCGTGCTGGAAGTAGCCGTTAGAAGATGGTAAATTGTGGCCAATGCTGGCAACAATACTCAAATGGGCTGTTGCACTCAAGCAAAGATTGATTGATATTAACGGGCCCAAAGTGAGCCAAGAAAAATATCCCCACACCATAACACCACCACTTGGCTCCATGGAATCATCCATTCAGCTATTTGTGTGCCTCAACAGAAATCGAGATTCAACAGACCAGGCTTTTCCAGTCTTGAAGTGGAACCTCACACGGTCTTCTGCTGTTGTAGCCCATCCGCCTCGGCGCTCCACGTCTTGTGGATTCTCAGATGTTTTTCTGCTCACCGGAAATGTACAGAGCGGTTATCTGAGCTACCGTAGCCTTTCTGTCCGCTCGAACCACTCTGGCCGTGCTCCGCTCTGACCTCTCTCATCAACAAGGCGTTTCCGTGCGCACAACTGCCGCTCACCGGATGTTTTCTGCATCGTTCTGAGTAATCTCTAGAGACAGTTGTGTGTGAAAACCCCAGGAGGTCAGCAGTTACGGAAGTACAGTAGTCAAACCAGCCCGTCTGGCACCAACAATCATGAAGTACTCAGTGAGTGCATATCACATGTTGCGTTTTCCAGTCAAAACGCAACATTTTTCAAGAGAGGACATCTCTATTTAGAGGAGTTATACACACACATAAACGTACAAACATACATACATACATCCACACACACACACACACACACACACACACACACACATACATACATACATACATACATACATCCACACACACACACACACACACATATATATATATATATACATACATACACACACACACACATATAAATAAATAAAAATCCACCTCGTCCACCATCATTCTACAGGTGCGCTCTCTGAGCCGCACCAAGCCACGCACGCACGGCCCGTGCACGTCGCTTAACTCGCCCAGTGCGTTATTTCCCATGTCGATATAAACAAGCTGCAGTAAAACAAAAATCTGGATTACGAACCTATATATTTCTACCATATATATAGATATATATATATTAAAAAAGAAAATACCAATTAATGAATGAATGAATGACTTGACTAATACACGTATTAATTGATAATTGTGTTATGAACTGACCTGAACCGTGAGGCGGACAAGGGGGGGGGGGGGGGAAGCGAAAGGGAAGCGGAGCGTCTGCCTTGTTCGTGTCATCTATCTGTACTGTAAACACGAACACGCTTTTTTCCCTTACCTGAGATCCGCGATCCGCCACCGCCGCCGGAGCAGACGTCGCTCAGCCGCGCCGTGCGTGTGAACCCGGCGCCCTTCCGTCGACACCGACGCGATCAGTAGAGCTCCGTGTCTTCATCGTGAAAGCGGAGTTTACGCCGATCCGTGGTTTCACTCCTTCGCCGGAGCGATCCCTCCCTCTCTCCCCAGCTCTCTTCCTGTGCATGCGCGCACACACACACGCACACGCACACACACACACACACACACGCGTACGCAGAAGCGTGCGTGCGTGAGTGTGTGCGCCCGTGTGTCTTTCTAGATAGGGTCTGCGCTTTCCTGTCCCCGGCCCACTGCCATAAAAAAGGATGTTGGAGTATTGTGTCTTACAAGGAAATCCTCTCAGGAACCAGACCAAGAATGAAGGGAAGGTGGGGGGGGGGGACTCCCAACACATGTGGTAATACACACACACACACACACACACACGCACACACGCACACACCCCTAATAGCGGGGTCGTCACTTAAATAATTCACCAGGTGCACCTACAGCCACACCATCGATCCCCTTTAAATCCCCGTTGTGGACCTAAAGCTCTTCTCAGACTTTAGATCACCTGAAGCCCGTGTCCGTAAGTTCTGCCACTGTTTATGGAAGAGCGCCACCTACTGGCCAGTAAAAGGGGGGATTTCTACAACATGAGCCCAGTTCGTCCGCCCGCACCTGTTTTCTTTCCACCTGCATTGTTTGCTAAACAGTCCGACTGTGCGCACTGGACCGACCGCTTTCGAGGCTCTTTTAAGAAACGGGTTCTTCGATGAGCCACTTTAAATTGGTAATCCGTGAGATTATTTGGTTAAAAAAAAAAATCCTTTGTTTGGTATTTGCTGTAGCTGGCATGTCATAAAGAAACATCAGTTCAATGTGTTTGCGTTGTGCATGTGCTGCGCTATAACATGCGCCCGTTGTTGGCGGGGTCCGCCATTCCTGGGAAGAAATCAGGTAGCGGGTTGTGGTCGGTAAACTGTCTATTGGTGAACATTAACAAGAAAGAAAATGGAATTCTGGGACTTCCATTAATATTAAACGCAGCACAGATGATGTTATGGATTGCCGCCTTAAATAACTGTCTGGTTTAACTCTCAGTTTAACAGATAAACAGCCAGATTTAGCAGAACATAGGATTGGTTTGAAAAGCTCCAAGGTAAAACTGGCCTGGGTTTATGTTTGGTTACGACCGTTGCCAAACACCTTGATCAAGAAATGAATATTAATTTGAATATGTTTTGCTAGATAAATTCAATACGGTTTTTGCACACAGCTTTTGGCAGATGCCGTACGTCCCCTACCGAGGCAAATGTCACTGCTACTGGCATCTATCGATATGACAGAAACATGACGGAGCTGGAAAACAAATCACGTCACGTCTGTATCATTCAAATTCAGATTTATTTTTTTGAGGATAGCAGTTTCATTTTTCCTGACGCAAACCTGAGGAAATTCTTTCATTGTCGGTTTCCTTTCTCTAACAGCTGTAGTTTTATACAAATAGACACTATCCCAACAATGATGACTAATTGTTGGCTTCCTCAACTCATCCGTGAAAATTAACCAACATAAAATAGCTCACTGATGGATAAGACGGAGAACAAACATGGAAGTTGAACTGTGTGGGAGTCTCTGCCCACGGGTAGGGCTTTAGGGAAGGAGACTTTCTGGCTGTGGTTTGCCAACACGGCGACAGTTTTTTATTATAAAGGTGAACAAAAAGGTCGCTGGCCAGAAGTATAAACAATAAAGAACAACGAATTTGGGCGCAGGAGGAATGGCGCGCCGCTCTCTGTCTTGGCCGGCTGACGAACCCGTACGCCGATCCCCTCTGTAAGACAGACAAACATTGAGAAAGCTCCATGCCCCGAGTTGGACCGCGAATCAGCTCCCGCGCGGTGCTGCTTCGGCTGATTCCAGGCAGCTTGGCGGCCACAGGAGAGGGAGCCGTGCTGCCCTCTGCAACCGTGGCTTAACCACGCCCATTGGTCTGCCACATACCCCCAACACCCGACTTAGGCCGGGGAGCCGTCCGGCCGACAGCCAACTCCTCCCCCCAAACCCCACGCCCCCCAGAGCGGGAGAGAAAGTCAGCCACGACCATCTGCGCCACCGTTCTATGGACCACCCGGAAGTTAATGGGCTCGAGAGCCAGGTACCACCAGGTGATCCGGGCATCTGTGTCCTTCATGCGGTGGAGCCACTGCAGCAGGGTGTGGTCCGAACAGAGGGTGAAAGCACGTCCCAGGAGGTAATAGCGGAGGGAACTGACAGCCCACTTGATAGCCAGACACTCCTTCTCCACTGTGCTTTACCTCGACTCCCACTCTGAGAGTTTGCGGCAGAAGTACAGCACTGGCCTCCCGGTCCCCTCCACCTCTTGGGACAAGACCACGCCCAGCCATCTGTCCGACATGTCGGTCTGCAGACAGAAAAGGAGAGAGAAGTTAGGGTCGAACAGCACTGGCTTCCCACAGAGAGCTGATTTTACCCTCGCAAACGACTGCTAGCACTTCTCTGACCACTTGACTGGATCTGGAGCACCCTTTTGAGTTAAGTCGGACAAGGGGCTGGTTAGCTCCGAAAAGTCGGCTACAAATCTCCTATAGTAGCCGGCCAGCCCCAAGAACTGTTTCTCCTCCTTCTTGGTCTTGGGTATCGGCGTGTTTGTGACCGTAGCGGTTTTATCAAGCTGGAGTCTGACCAGGCTTTCACCCATGTGGTACCCCAGATACCGTACCGCCCTCCGTCCCACGGCACACTTCTTTGGGTTGGCAGTGAGTCCAGCCCACCTCAGGGACTCAAGCACTGCGCCCACATGCTGCATATTCCGCTCCCAGGTGCGCTGTGAATGATTATGTCATCTAGGTAGGCTGCGGTGTATGCTACATGTGGAGGCAGGATGCGGTCCATGAGTCTCTGAAAGGTGGCTGGGGCACCGAACAACCCGAACGGAAGTGTGGGAAAGTGGTACAACCCGAACGGAGTGGTGAACCTTGATTTTTCCTTGGACTCCTGAGACAAGTGAATCTGCTAGTAGCCCTTGGTTAAATCCAGTGTCATGAAAAAATGAGCCATACATAACGACTTGAAAAGTGCAGAGTTGGACCGACCCATCGGGCTTACCCACCAGCACGATGGGACTAGACCAGTCACTGTTTGACTCCTCTATCATGCCCATTTCCAGCATGGTCTCTAATTCCGCCTGCACGATCTTGCATTTGTGTTGGGGCTGGCGATACGGTCGAGAGCGCACCTTCACCCCTGTGGTTGTCTCCACATGGTGGTGTATGAGGGATGTGAGGCCTGGCAGGGAGGAGAAAACATCAGAGAAGCAACGCTGGAGTGCAGCCACGTCCCCACTCTGGGATGAAGAAAGATGGTCACTTAACAGAGTCGCGGTATGATCAGACGCTTTTTGAACCCCGACCTGATCTCATCCCACTCAATAACCGACGTGACCAGAACTACGGACGCCCCCTCCATTTTTTTAAGAGAGCCATTTGATAAATCTGTGTCGCCCTCTGCCTGTCAGACCGTTCGACATCGTAATCGACCTTGCCAACCCACCGTGTGACCACAAAGGCACTTGCCACTTCCCAAGCAATTTAGAACTGAACATGGGGAGCAACACTAACACCTTGTCTCCCGGTGCAAACTGTCTGAGGTAAGCCCCCCTGTCCTATAAGAGGCGCTGACGTTTTTGAGCCCGGAGCAAAGTCTCCCGTGATAGCAGCCGAATCAGGTAAGGCAAGCGCTGGTCCGAAGCCGGAGGGTTGACTTACTTACACTCAGGACACGCAGTGCACCATTTACGCACATCTGCCCAAATGCCCGGCCAATATAAGCAGGCCATTATCTGCTGTTGTGTTTTATCGTGACTGTTCGTGATAAACAAGAAGCTGGACATGCTTAGTCCACTTCTCCGAGACATGGCCGAGATCAAAGCCAGCCTTGATTTCCTACATCACACAGTCGGCGAGATGCAAAAAGACAGACTCTTTTCTGGGGGATCCCAGGGAAGAACACTGAGTCCCCAGAAAACATGGTGAAAGACTTCCTCCACACCGTTCTGAAACTCCCCACGGACACCGTGAAGCAGATCACCTTCCACTGGGTTCACCGACTGGGACAGTCGCTCCATTATTGCCAAGTTTGAACACTTCAAGCATAAGGAGCTTGTTAAAAGCAAAGGACGGGAGCTGAAAGGAACCACGCTGGGTATGAACGATCAATTCCCCCCGGAAGATCAACGCCTGACGGAAGGTGCTGTACCCCATCCTGAAAGAGAACCGGCAAGGGTAAACGTGTATTGCTGGTTGTTGATAAACTATATATAGATGGTTTGTTATTCCGAGACTCCCCCACCACACCATGGTTATTCTGATAATTAAGTATGTATGTTGTATGTTCTGTATGTTCTGGTAATTATATACTGCGAGATGTAGAATTTAGCATTCTGTCTATGTCAGGATTTAAACTTTTCTCACTCTCATCATCTCACCTTCCTAATCCCCCCTCCCTACTTCTCTCATCATCTCACTTCCCTAATACCTTCCTCCCTACTTCTCCCATCAATCTCACTCTATTCCATCTCTCACTATATGTACTGTATGTCTAACTCTGGAATGTTCTATGTTTATCTTTGTCTATTTGTCATTTGTTTGTGTAGACACGTATCCCTACAAACATCCTGCAATACTAGGGCAGTAAAAAGAATGTAAAGGAGGAAAACTCAGACTTATCTATGGGAAAGCATGGGCACGTTAGTATAGCTATTTCCTTGGATACACTGTGCCATCACCCTCTAACTAACTTCAATGACACCCATTAAGTTAGAATGTGAGAGGCTTGGGCTCACCTGCTTAACGTTGTAAATCCTAGGTCACCTCACCAGGATGAACCCCAGCTTCTGTCTACTGCAAGAAACCCACCTCAATGCATCCGAGCACCTCAAACCCAAAGCTAAATAGGTTAATCATGTTTTCTGCATCGTACAACAAAAAAAAAGAGGTGTTTCTATATTGATCAATAAAAGTATCCCACATCAAAATAAAACCACAATATCAGACCCAGAAGGGCGTTGCATAATGATTAATATAATTCTTGGTAACATCAAATTTACCATAGCTAATATTTATGGCCCCAATGAGGACAACCCAAATTTCTTTCACAATATATTTTCAAAACTCTTAGAATTCTCTGACTCAATTATTATATTGGGAAAAGACTTCAACACAGTACTGGATCCAAGTTAAGACCGTTCTCAAACCAGAAATAATCACAAATCCTGGTGTTGGACATTATAAAACAATATATGAGTGATCTTGCTCTTGGTGATTGTTGGCGATCAAATAATCCACAGAATAGAGAACGAGTGATTCGGATTCGACTTGCCTGAAGGACTCGCACCCCCACACCCAGCAATTTTAACTGCAATTGCCAACAGCACACATTGAGCACTGGAGTTTTCCAGGGTGGCGGGTCGCTAGCGGGTTCGTGTTGGGGCGTGGTTGGGTGGGGGGCAGCCGGATGGGCCCCCCAACGGCTGGGCTGGAGTCCGGGTGGCTTGCTCCTGGTGGCTTAAAGTGTGCTGCGATGTGGAGGAGGTGCCCCTGGGGGGTTGCTTGCTGTTGTGGGTGTGGGTTGGGGTGTGGGGGTGGCTGTCGGCTTTTGCTCCTGCTGCGGGGCTTCTCTGCGGCGGGTGCCCTGGGTGTAGGGGGTGGTGGAGGGCCCATATATTTGGCGGCCTGCTGGCGTCAGCGGGGGGGGGGGGGCTTACACCCGGGTGCCCCGTGCTGAGCACACTCTGCTACATGGATGGGCGCTTGCGGCAAGGTTGGAAGTCTGCTCGGCTGTGGTGGGGCGGGTCTTGCGCAGGGTGTGGTTGGGCATAGGGGTCCTGCCAGTTCGCCTGCGGGGCAGGGTATGTGTTGGCGCGGGGCCTGGATCCGGGCCTGCGGTCCGTGCCTGGTGCCCGCAGTCTAGGTTCTGTGCCTGGGGCTGCGTCTTGTTTCTGCACTTGGGGGTTGGGTATATGTGTGCGCCCCTGGAGTGCGGGGTCTCCTCGTGGTACCTGGGACTGGGTTATGCTCCTCGGGGCCAGTTGTGGGGGTTGCTCCGTGGGCCTCCGGCTTCTCTGGGGACCTGGGGGTCTTCTGTGGCTGCAGGGCGGGGTGCTCGGGGCTTTCCTGCAGCCGTGGGGTGTCTATGCAACTACAGAGCTTGGGGGGGCTTCAGGGCCCTTTCCGCTGCTTGGAGGCGCCAGGACATAATACCGACCTTATACACCAGAACCAATTGGAATAAGTCCTGTACACTCACAGGTAGACACCTTACACACACACACACACATACAGGCAATCCCATCACACACACACGCACACACCACCACACCTGCTTCGAATGCACCCAGCACCCCCCTGGTTGCATTCCTCTCCTTTCCTCCCTCATTTACTGCCATAATTATGACAGGAAGAGACCACGTGCCCAATCATTGTTCCAGTTTTCCTGGACCTGATTAACTCTGTTTTTCAATACACGTTGTCGTCCAATGTTAATGTTTCCGTATAAATGTTGTTTGGTTCTGTGTTTAACTGTCTCACCTGTGGTGAATCTTCCCTTCTTGGAGTAGTGATCAGTTCTTTATAGACCCAAACATGGTAAAATAGTTCTCCAAAGAGGGTGATTGATGGTGGTTCTGTATAACCAAAAACTGTGCTCTTATCATCTTATAGGTCATCCACAGGACAGAGTTATTGCAGCAGTTCTTGATGATTTAAGAATTAATAAAGAGTTGCATTGCTGGTTGAGAACTTGAACTTCACTTGCAGACTAACTCTGTCCTAGATTCAATGGCATACAAATACTCTGTGTTGTATGCCCAGCATGCTGACAGCACAGGTAAAAAGAAAAAACATATACTGTTTTAAATTGACATGATCCCAACTGGTCTTGTTTTTAATGGTGTTTCTGTGGTTGTGGTTTACGAGGCTCAGTAACAGGTTGGATGAGGCCGCCGTTCCATACTGGAGCTGTTGGAGTTTTCATTAGAGGGCAAAGTCACCGGATTAATTCAATTGGTCCAACTGGGAGAGTAAAGCCTGATT
Organism: Zeus faber; assembly: GCF_960531495.2. NCBI lineage: Eukaryota > Metazoa > Chordata > Actinopteri > Zeiformes > Zeidae > Zeus > Zeus faber. The sequence continues at coordinate 8,371,683 of NC_137210.1, forward strand.
CACGCCTAATACGACAAACTACAAGAACAAGGCAGAAGTTAATTTGATGCGTGTAGCAGTTCCGCCTGCCACACGACACCCAAGTGGTGTTTTCAGGGCCCTCCATCACAGAGACACAGACGATGATGGGTTGTAGACACCAGTTCATTATAGGCTAGGTGGAAATAGCCAGGAGCAGATGGAACATGTCATGACAGGGCTCCTATCCTGAGTGTGTGTGTGGATGGAGGTTTTAACCTGCTGCTCGTTAGCCCAACCAATATGCAACTGATATGTAGCCACCCTGACCCAATCACCTACAGTATATCCAGGTCAGGTGTGGCTGCTTAAACCATCCAATCCAAACACCATACCACAATGCGGAATTTCTGCATCCGATCGAGGCTCCGGTATGCATTGAGTCCAGGCATCCTCACACGAAACTGTCTGATGCGATTACGCATTCGATGTGAAGCGTGCTTCCCAGTGGGAACGTATTGCATCATGTTTGGGGTTTTTATCCGTTTGCCTCCTGCTCGCTCAGCTGGATTCCCCTTCTGTTATCAGCTTCCAATCATCACGCCTAGCCTCCCAATCTGAGAATAACACATCATTGTTGATAAATTTGCTTTTGAAGTACTCTGATGCTCGTAGTGATACTGAGTAGCCCAAAAAAATAAGAAATCAAGAATTATTTCTCTCAAGAGATAAAGAATCACCTTATCTCTGCTGTTGGGTCGCTGCTGGATTGAGATGTGTTTTGTCTTTTTTCCACATAGTTGCAGATCATTTTTTTATTTATACACATTCTCATTTCATCTTCAAGTGACATCTTTCATCATTTCAGGGGCGCTTCAGTTATTCAAGCATCAAATTGCGGTTCTCTTCCAAGACAAATCAATTCCCACCCCTCACACACACACACACACACACACACACACACACACACACACACACACACACACACACACACATAATTTCCCATAAGTCCTTGTGTTCTGCTTCAACTTCCTCCTTCTGAAGGTTAATATAAAAGAACAGATCACAGTGGATGCTAGTTGCGGAGCAGTTTTACATAATGTGACCCCCGCTGGGATGTCAACGCACCGCTAGGGGTTAAAGCTGCACTGCAGGTCATGCAAATAGAAAAAAAGGGGGGGATCATGTTTTTGCCACCATGTGTCAGTGATGAATGCATTTTACTGTGTGTGTGTTATGAAAATGTGATGTGTTTCCTTTTGTGCGTGCGTGTGTGTGTGTGTGTGTGTGTGTGTGTGTGTGTGTGTGCGTACATGTATGTATATATTTACTGTATTGTGGTGGATGGGGTGGCTTAAGTAGCCACACCTGATGGTTGTTGGTTGGGCTCATGAGCATCAGGTTTAAAAACCCCGTCCACACACTGAGTCAGGATAGGAGCCCTGTGTCATGACATGTTCCATCTGCTCCTGGCTAATTCCACCTAGCCTCATCTCTACAATAAACTGGTGTTATCAACCCCCCGTTGTCTGTGTCTCTGTGCCGGAGGTCCCTGAAAACCCCACTTGGGTGGCATATGGTGGTGAATCTGCGAGCTATATATATATATATATATATATATATATATATATATACACACACACACACACACACACACACATACACACACACACACATAAACACACACACACACACACACCTTGGAACAATATAAATGATTTGTTGTGGACAACGATCAGACTCGGAATGAGTTTATTCCGCCAGGTGCATTTACATGTACAAGGAATTTGTCATTGAAATTTTATATTTCTATATTTAATACATTTTTTTAATAGTGATTAGTGTTTCTACAGACAAGCATAAAGAAATCTTAAGTCTGACAGAATTGAATATTTAAAAAATAAGACAATAATATAGAATAAAAATAAATAAGGCTCTTCTTGCAGCTGGTTCTATGTGGTTTGTATAACAAGGTCTGGGTGCTAATATTTTAATATACGCATGCAACTTATATTGCATAACATACAATGGGGAAATAAAAAAGAAAGAATTTTATCACACGCCCATTTATTAGCACTACTTAACCCACGCCCCAAAATTATGGAAATCCCTTGATGAGAAGGGACCTGTGCTGTGTATTTTGTTCTTCCCAGGAAGGCCTGATCTGCTACAAACGGCTTTTGGACTTTCACAGCGAGACCAATCACTGAGAAAAAATTGATAACTCTGTGGCGAAATTTCACCCTTGTTAAAAAGTCATTTATTTTGACCTCATTTGTAAAAAAATAAATAAAGGCTTGACAAAACACTGTATGCATTTGTTTCCTTTCTGAGTTTACAGTGTAAACATGTGTTCTCATGTCAAAACTGGTTGTTTTACTTTACGTGAAAGCAGTAAATTTAAACAAGAGCGGCTCTTGGGAAACAAACAACTCTAGTCAACAGGTACAGTCCCCCACTTTTTCAGAGATTATATAAAGACTTTCCCCTTTCTCATCTCTGTAAAATGTTCCACTGAGGTAACCATGTGCTCCGCTGGACCCCCGGGTCAATCACACACAGTTCTACCCAAAACCCCCCACGAAAAACTCCCTTTGTCCAAAAAACACTATCTAAAAACACTAACTACCACAGAGACTTTTCCACAGAAATAGTAAAGTACTTACATACTTACTTTTACATACTTAGTAAAACTCATCGGCAGTGATCTCCTCCGGCCGCGATGCACTCCTGGATATAAAAATTTCCCTGAAAGAACAGCTTTGGGACTTTGTATTCGCGGATCTAGAGTGGCCCCCGGAGATTTTACGGGCCAATGCTTTCGACAACAACAACAACAACAACAACAACAACAACGACAACAACAACGGGTGGGCCCACGGAGGAAGCACCGCGGTAAACGTGGCCGCATTCGGGTCATAATGAGGACACAACCTTACCGTCCACCTCTGCCAAGCATCATTCTTGCCAATGTCGAGTCCCTGGAGAACAAGATGGGTGACCTTCGAGCGAGGATTACATTACAACGGGATACGAGAAACTGTTGCGTCCTCTGCCTGACAGAGACATGGCTAAACCTGCTGGTGCCGGATGAAGCCATTCGTCCAGCCGAATCCGTCTCCGTGTTCCGCACCGACACGCCAGAGGTGTCGGGGAAATCCAAGGGTGGAGGCCTCTGCCTCATGATACACAGCCACTGGTGTAACCCCAACAACACCAAGACACTCTCCCGCTCCTGCGTGCTGAACCTAGAACAGCTGACCGTCTTATGCAGTCCATTCTACCTCCACCGGGAATTCAGCACAGTCATCATCACAGCCCTTTATATTCCACCGCAAGCAGACACCGACACAGCACCATATGATGTGTTGTGCGGATTTCAGAACGAACATCCCAACGCGGCTGAGGTGGTGTTGGGGACACTAACAGGGTAAACCTTAAAAAAGTTCTGCCTACCAACACATCACATGTGCCACTAGGGGAGTTAAAACTTAATTTAAAAAATTAACTGTTTCTTCAAGTCTTGCTCCCTGCTTTTGGGAAATCGGATCACGCGGCCATTGCTTTAATTCCTGTTTACAAGCCGTGCATCGTGCGTGGAATGGTTGTGACAAGGGACGTAAAGCGATGGTTGGACCAATCAGAGGCCACGCTTCAGGACGCTCTGACTGATGTAGACTGTGACATGTTCCAATCAAGTTCCAGTAACTTCAGCGAGTTTACCAAAGTAGCTACAAGCTTCATAGCTATGGTAGCAGACAGCATCGTTCCCACAGTGAAAGTTTGGATATTTCCTAACCAGAAACTGTAGGTGGATAAATCCATCCGCGGCGTTCTGAATGCTTGCACGGCCGCTTACAACGCAGTCTTGTATCCGGAAATATTGACAAGTATAAAGCGGCGTCATACAATCTGCGGAGGGCTATGAAGAACATTAAACAGATGTACAGAGACAGAGTGGAGCGACAGATGGCACAACAGGACACCAGACTACAACAGCAGCTCCTCCCCAGCCACGGGTGTGGACACCTCCCTAGCCAGTGAACTGAACTCCTTTTTTGCACGGTTTGAGTCTGGCAATGACACCTTTAGCTCACCAGCTAATTGCCGTTACACCGCTGGGGATGAGCACGCACTCTCAGTGTCCGAGCATGACGTCAGGAGGGCTCTGATGCGGGTGAACACCAGGAAAGCTGGTGGCCCAGATGGCATATCTGGGTGAGTACTGAAGACCTGTGCTAACCAGCTAGCCCCGGTCACTAGGATATTCAACTCCTCCCTGGCCGAGTCCGTGGTCCCGTCCTGCTTCAAGAGGTCGACAGTCACCCCTGTCCCGAAGATCGCCTCTCCTGCCTGCCTGAATAACTACCGTCCGGGGCCCTTCACCTCGGTGGTCATTGAAGTGCTTTGAAAGGCTGATTAGGGATTACATCTGCGCCTCCCTCCCCTGCACCTTGGACCCGCTGCAGTTTGCGTACCGGCTGAACAGATCCACAGGCGACACGATCTCCCAGTTACTACACACCATTCTCACGCCACTGGATGGCCGGAAGGGGGGGCTATGTGAGATTGCTGTTCATCGACTATAGTTCAGCTTTCAATACCATAGTCCCCATCAGACTGGCTGTCAAGCTACGGGAAATAGGACTGAACACTCCGCTGTGTGCCTGAATCCTGGACTTCCTCACAGCCCGGCACCAGGTTGTTAGGGTGGGAAGGCACACGTCCAGCACCCTCACCCTCAACACAGGATCCCCCCAGGGCTGCGTCCTCAGCCCCCTACTGTACTCCTTGTACACACATGACTGTGTGGCCAGGTCCAGCTCCAACACCATCATCAAGTTTGCTGACGACACCGTCATGGTGGGCCTGATCGATGATGGTGATGAGAAGGCCTACCGTGGGGAGGTGGCTGTCGCTCTGGTGCCAGGACAACAGCCTCCTCTGGAACATCAACAAAACTAAGGAGCAGATTTTGGACTTCAGGAGGGGATTACAACCAAGGACGCACGTGCCGTTGGTGATTAATGGGGCTTCTGTCGATAGGATGAGCAGCCTCAAGTACCTGGGAGTCCACATCACGGAGGACTTAACATAGACTTTACACACAGACACTCTGGTGAGAAAGCCAAGGCAGCATCTTTACCACCTCAGCCATCTGAAAAAATGCAGGGTGAAGTGAAGTGAGGATCCTCAAGTCCTTCTACTCTGGAGCAGTGGAGAGCATCCTGACAGGCAACATCACTGCCTGCTTTGGGAACTGTACTGCTCAGGACAGGCGGGCCCTGCAGAGGGTGGTGCGTTCAGACGAACGTACCACTGGAACTACCCTCCCCTCCCTGCAGGACTTAAACACCAGGAGGTGTAGTAGCAGAGCCCGCAGGATCATGAAGGATCCTCACCACCCCAACAACTGACTGTTCCAGATGCTGCGGTCGAGGAAGCGCCTCTGCAGTCACGCAGTGAGGACAGAGAGACTGAGGCGGAGTTTCTTCCTGCAAGCCATAAGGACTGAACTCACCAGGGGTCCTAACTGAAACACTCACATAGGCCCCACTGCCTTACTGTACCGTATGTTGCCTACTGTACTGCATACTGTATCACTGTACTGGGTTATAGCATACTGTGCTGTATTGCTGTTTTGTTCAGTGTTACTGTATTGCTGTGATGTACTGTCCTATACTGTATATCTCCACACACACTACCTCACTTTATTCACATGCCACTTTACTGCACATATCTGTATATACATAATAGTTTATTCCTTTTATTTCTATTTTGTATTTCCATTCTGTATATTACCTTTTTACTCGTATTTTATTCTATTACTAACTAAATTACGTTTTAGGAATCAGTTAGTTCAGTTAGTTTAGAAATAATAAACAAATAAAAACAAAAGAGAAACAAACAAACCATATTACCTCTTTCGAAAAAGGCATAGAGTAGATTCATCTGTTGGCTGGTTGCTTTAAAGGTAAAGAAAATAAATAAATTATTATTAAATACAAATAAATTAATAATTTTGATTATAATCTCTAATTATAGTTTATTACTGTCCATATGCGTACACATATAGACACACTTAACAAAAACATGTCACAAACACTTTTACCTATGAATTGTATTGGCACCTATTTGACTATTGGTCCTCCTGATTTATTCTGTATGTTTAATTTTATCATTAATTCTACCTTTTAAAATTTGAGCAGTTTGGTCATTGCATTACAGAAACAGCCATGACACCATTTACTCTGTGTTGAACGCTTGCATACAAACCTGGCCGACTGCACCCTTACAGTATGTCACCCATTGTCCACTATACCCACCCGCCCTCAGCTCCACCTCACGGTGCCGTGTTTTGAATTGGCAAGTCAAATCATGCAAATCATTAATACAATATTCAGTCAAACTGGTTCTATTAATTCAGGCAGGCAACAAATAAAATGGATGTAATGGTAGAAATCGACATAATGATGACAGAATTAATTAATAACAACTGTGACTCGAAAACAGTTGTCTAAAAGTGCAATACAACACAATTCTTGACATTGGTCTTACTGTAGATCTAGAAATCAATGTATTAAATGTGATGCTGGCGACATTTAGTAGGGTTCATTGAGGTTGAGCCACAATTCTGCCAGCAGCATGATTTGAGAGACATAGGATCAATAATTACGCAACTTTTGAACCGCTTGATTTGCTCTTTCATTGCCCACCTAAAAATAATTTCTAAACCATGTTGTAGTATGTTTTTCCCCGGAGAAGTTCAATATATTGAAAGCATCATGATGTATATTGTTGAGTTCTGAAAAAATATTATGATTAAAAATGTGTATCATATGCTACTTACTTATCTACTTACTTACTTACTTGTCCACCTACTTACAATACTTACATAATACCTACTTACTTACTTATCTACCTACTTACTTACTTACATAAATATCTGCTTATTTATTTATTTATCTACTTTCTTAATTTGTTATCTACCTACTTACTTACATACATGCCTACTTACTTACTTATCTACCTACTTACTTACATACATACCTACTTACTTACTTATCAACCTACTTATTTACATACATACCTATTTACTTACTTACTCATCCACTGTTAACTCGGTTCTGTTAATTCAGGCAGGCAACAAAAAAAATCAATGTAATGGTGAAAATGGACATAATTGTGACAGAATTAATCACAACCGTGACTCGAAAAACAGTTTTTTTAATTGTGCAATAGAACACCATTCTTGACATTGGTCTTACTGTGGATTTAGAGATCTATTTATTCAATTGGACGCCGGCGTCATTGAGTAGGGTTCATTGTGGTTGAGGCACAATTCTGCCAGGAGCATGATTTGAGAGACATAGGATCAATAATTACGCAACATTACTCACTGTTTGCAGAAACATAAACTTTTGAACCGCTGGATTCGCTCTTTCATCGCCCACCTAGAAATAATTTCTAAACTATGTTGAAATATTGTTCACCCTGGAGAAGCAGCATGATTTATATTTTTGATTTCTGAACAAATATTATGATTAAAAATCTGTAGCATGACTTACTTATCTACCTACTTACTTACTTACTTACTTACTGTGGCAGATGAGGGGGCGTGGTTAAGCCGTGGTCTGGGGGCTACAGCGTGGGCTTCGTCCTGTACCGCCGCAGCTGTTCTGGCTCGGCCGATCAGCCCGTTGCCGCTGATTGGTTGGAGTCAGGTGGGAGAGTTTTCTTATGTGTTGTTTGTCTTGCAGCGGGGATGCGTGGTGCATGTGACCCTGCGGACCAGATCGCAACCCAAAGGACTCGGATTAATTATTGAATAGACTTTTTGTTCGAGTGTTTTATACTTTATTTATTTTGTTTTATATTTATATTTTATATAATAAAAACACAGCCATGTGGGCACCTCACTGCCACTCAGTTTCTGCCTCCCTCCCCGAATCCGTGTATGTGCACGGAACAGTCTACACTTACTTATCTACCTACTTACTAACTTACTTTACGGACTTAGATACCTACTTACTTATTTATCTACCTACTTACTTAGTTCGATACATACCTTCTTACTTATCTCCCTAATTAATGACTTATCTACCTACCTACTTAATTAGTTACTTATCTACATACGTACCTACTTACTCATCTACATACAAACCTACTTACTTATATACCTACTTACTTACTTACTTACTTTTCTACCTACTTATTTACTAACTTACATACATACTGTACCTACTTACTTAACTATCTATTTACTTTTTGACTTATCTACCTACCTATAGTACTTACTTAGTTATTTATTGATCTACCTACCGACTTACCTACTTACTTACCTACTTACATACTTACTTACTTATCTACCTACCTACATATCTCACTATTTACTTACTTACATACATACCTACTTACATACTTACTTAGACATACTTACAGACAAGTTCCACTTCTCTCAGGACGGCACCCAGAGAAAAAGCCTTGAAACCCATCAAAAGCCTTGGCAAGACCTTTGATTGCACCCTAAAGGACGCTGCATCCATCAAGGCATACAGCAGTGGAAAAATCTAATTTAAGGCCTGGATACATCAGCACGGTGTCCTCCCCCGATTCTGTAGCCCCTGCTAGTGTACGAGTTCCCGATATCAACTGTAGAGGGCTCTGAGAGGAGGATCAGCCGTTACCACCGCAGATGGCCTGGCCCACCACGAGGCCTGAGTAGCATCGCTCTGTACGGGCAGAATAACAAACTGAAGCTCCCCATAAGCAGCCTGAATGAGGAGTTTATGGTTACCCGTGCAAGAGAGGTGCTGCAGTACAGGGAATCCAGTGACCCGAAAGTCTCCCAGGCTGGCATTGTAGTCAGGACTGGGAGGAAGTGGAGGGTGCAGGAGGCAGTCAAGCAGGCTGAGTCACACTTGCGTCACAGCGTGCTGGTCGGCCCAGTGGCATCTGGACAAGCAGGGCTTGGTAGCCTTCCAAACATGCGCTACGACAAAGCCTTGGGCAAAGACAGATGCCGTCTAGTCCAAGAGGACGTGAGAGCTGGTGTGGAGGAACTGCGTGCTAGCCAGATGGTGGGGATGCGACAGCAAGGCGCATGGACGAAATGGGAACAAGCTATGTACTATGGACAACTTGACTCCGAACTTTGGCAAGCTGAGCCTTACCTTTGTGTCTTAGAAGAGGAATGGTACAGCACATCCTCTGTTGTCCTAAAGCCCTGGGAGAAGGACGCTACACCCGGTGCCACAACCAAGTGCTGAAGGCGATAGCAGAAGCCATCTCCAACCACATCACCCAGAGCAAGCCTCTCCGACCAGCAAGGCAGGCGATTGCCTTCGTCGGAGCAGGAAAAAAGCCCAAGCTGCAGCCAAAGGGGACAGTGGGACTCTTCGGAACCGCTGCAGACTGGCAGGTGAAGGCTGACCTGGGGTAGCTGCTCCGATTCCCAGACCACATCTCAGAAACCACCGTGAGACCAGACATCGTGCTGTTCTCAGATTTATCAAAATAGCTGGTCCTGCTGGGGCTGACCGTTCCCTGGGAGGAGTGGATGGAAGAGGCCAATGAGAGGAAGCGTTCCAGGTACGCTGACTTAGTGGAGTAGTGCCGCAGGTGGGGGTGCCGTGCACGGTGTGTGCCCATGGAGGTAGGCTGTAGAGCCTTCGCAGGTCGGTCTCTCTGCAAAGCATACAACCTACTGGGCATCACAGGTGCACGCCAAAAAAAAGGCCATCAAAAACACCACAGAGGCAGCTGAGAAGGCCTCTAAATGGCTGTGGATCAAGAGGGGCGATCCGTGGGTATATGCTACTTACATGCTGAGTCGCCTGGGTGAGGGTGTATGATGTTGAAAAATCTGAAACACCCAATGACCCCAGGTTCCATCACTGACGATGTGTCTAAGTGCATCAGCAGATGTATGTTTCACTACTTATCTACCTACTTACATACTTACGTATCTACCGACTTACGTACTTACGTATCTACCTACGTACTTACTTATCTACCTACTTATACACTTATCTACCTGCTTACTCACTTATTTATCTACCAACTTACTTATTTACTTATCTACCCACTTAGTTACTTAGGTACCTACTTACTTACATACATACTTACTTACTCATCTGCCTACTTAATGTACTTATCTACACATATACCTTCTTACTTACTTACTTACTTATTACCTACTTACTGAATCACTGATCTACCTACTTACTTATATACATATCTACCTACTTATTTAATTACTTACATACATATAAAATATATCAAATGAATACCATATATATATAATAATACAAACAATTCAATTCAGGAATGGCATTCACTTGAAATGAAATGAGACAACATCATGTATGTAGTTTACCAAGATGCTCTCCCAGTGCTAAGAGAGAAAAATAAATACAAACAATTTAATAGTAAATACTCATTGTTTATTTTGGAAGTATCTTTTAGGATGAAATGATTCATGATGGATGGAGCACTGAATCAACATAATCATTTCATCACAAACTTTTTGTTTACCCACTAGTGGTGACCTTTGCTGCTTACATGTCAAATTAATATTCTTCGCATGACACAGTGTCGCACAATGCTTCTTGATAACAATAACATTTCATAATCTGTAGATGTCAATGATGATTTCTTCAGATTCATTTGCCATGGTTGGTTGTAAATTCAATCAATCTTCGACAAAGTTCAAAGACCATGAAACACCCACCCACAAACACACACACACACACACACACTCTACTCCCCCTCCTCCTCCCCCCTTTGCCAAATGTGTGTCGACCCACTTGGCCGGGTTATAAATGTCAGCCGCAGCCCCCAGACCTGCACCTTCTTACCCAGCCTGGCCTCTCCTGGACCCAACCATGAGACAGCACCCTCACACACTGTCTCTCTGCCTGGCCCTGGCTCTCAGCCTCGCTGTCGCGTGAGTAGGCCCACTTAATCTCAAATAGTGTGGAATAGCTGCTTCTGTATGTGTGTGTTTAGAAAATTGTATTGGACGGAACATTTTTCGCAATGTAATGTTTGATGATGTAATGTTTAATATCGTAGTCCATACAGTTCAACGTAGCTTCTATCTGGCGGCCACATAACAGAAAGGAGTTAAATTATTTATTATGCCCTCTTTTCATCCAGGCATGATGATGGAACTGGTGAGTAAAACAATTTTAAACAATAAAAGTTCACTATTGTAAAATGATATAATGTACGTTGTTAATCTGCTTCCATTACTGACTTCTGTTTCCAATTCTTCTAGTACATTCCCATCCTCATGACCATGCTGCCCATACTGCAGAGGTCCTCGACCGTTGCCAGGGACTCGAAATGGACGCTGTATCGGTGAATGAAGAGGGCACTCCATACTTCTTCAAAGGTGAGTTCCCTCACATTGAGGCGTAACAGGGTTCGTCACTTTTTACTTTATTTCATAGGTTTAACTTGTTTAAATTGTTTGTCCTTTTTGCTCAGGGCGGTTCCCTTGCAAAATGTGAGCATGTCAAAATGAACAACAAGGTTGCAGATATCATAAACATAATCATAAAACTTTTAAAAGCAGGTAAGCATTTTGTTGGTATTGTTGTTTGTTAGGTGACCACTTGTTCAAGGGCTTTGACGGCAAAGCTGAACTTTCCAACAAGTCCTTCTCTGAGCTGGAAGACCATCACCACCTGGGCCACGTGGATGCTGCCTTCCACATGCACTTTCTGGACAGCCCCAATGAGCACGACCGCATGTTCCTATTCCTGGTACAGGGCACCCCTCTCTGAAGGTTCTCGCCTTCCTCTCTAGAAATTCACAGATAGTCTGTCGCTGGACAAGCTTCAAAGTGTAACTCTCTCTGTGACACAGGACCAAAAGGTGTTCAGCTACTACCAACACAAGCTAGAGGACGGCTTCCCCAAGGACATCTCCGAGGTTTTCCCCGGGATCCCCAACCACCTTGATGCCGCCGTGGAGTGCCCCAAGCCTGATTGCGAAGAAGACTCTGTCATCTTCTTCAAGGGTATGTGCATGTGCGAGTACATTACTTACAGGCACGTTAGAGGCGGAATTAAACTCCTTCCTTCCCTCCTTCTGAATCGCCATCGTCCTCCGACAATCTATCTCTTCCCTCTGAAGCTGATGACATCTACCACTACAACGTCAGGACCAAGGCGGTGAGGGAGAAGGCGTTCAAGAGCATGCCGAACTGCACCTCGGCCTTCCGCTTCATGGACCACTACTACTGCTTCCACGGCCACCAGTTCTCCAAGTTCGACCCCGAGACGGGCGATGTGCACGGCCGCTATCCCAAAGAGGCACGCGACTACTTCACCAGGTGCTCCGAGTTTGGTGAGTGCTGAACTGAAAACAAATAAACCTTGGGATGAGCCTTGTTTGGATGGAGTACGCTGCGTACTGATTGTGTAGATAAAACAGCGGCATCATTGCATTGGCATGTCCCCCCCCCCCCCTCTCTCTAGGCAAAGGCAGCGACCACCTGCAGAGGGAACGCTGCAGCCGCGTGCACCTGGACGCCATGACCTCTGACAGTGCTGGAAATCTCTACAGTTTCAGAGGTGAAGCAAGCAGTGGCTGCCCAGGGATGGAATTCACTGCCTAGGCTGATTCCTGAGCACTAAACTCCTAAAATAATTTTCAATTATATAGGACCAATCCAATACTTCCAGCCATTACCATTATAATGGAACAGTGTAGAATAAGGCCTAGTTGTAATTAGGATATAATGATCAATATATAATTCATTTTCAAATATCACCTAACATGCCTCTATGTGTCAAGACTCACTTTTCTTGATTATCGGATATTTGGAACTTATATGGCCCTTGGTATCAGATTGTTGTATTTGGGATATTCACTGATAGCAATACTTTCTTTCAGATAACCTGTACTGTGCATCCCTCCTCTGTTTACGAGCTGGCATTGCACCATTACCCAGACAAAATACCAAGAAAACACTTATAGACGGCGATTACGCCTCCTTCATTTGTTCTCTGGTTGATGTTTTTATTTTTTCAGGCCACCACTTCATTCATAGAGATGACAAGAACAATCTCACGTCTGATACAATTGAGAGTGATTTCAAAGAGCTGCACAGCAATGTGGACGCTGTCTTCTCCTATAAGGATCACCTTCACATGATCAAGGTCAACAATGCACACACACACACATACATACACACACGCACACACACACACACACACACACACACACACACACACACACACACACACACACACACGCCTTCACATATTAAGTATCCATTTCCGCTACACTACAGGATGACCAGGTGTTTGTTTACAAAATCGGCGAGCCCCACACCCACCTGGAGGGCTACCCCAAGCCTCTGAAAGAAGAGCTGGGCATCGAGGGCCATGTCGATGCCGCCTTCGTCTGCGACGACCAGCAAGTCGCTCACATTGTGAAAGGTAAATACAGAGTCAATAGGAGAATATAATTTGGGGATAATGTACGCTCTGCACAATATAAGGCTACACCACCACCTCACACGTCTTAGGGATATACCATTAGAATGAATTGGTCTTCTTTGACTTTGACTTCACCACGTCATCGTACTCCTCTCAAACAATGGTGTTTGGTAAATGGTGTACTTCTTGATAGAAATGCATTTTGCTGGAATAGATGCAGGACCTTTACCCCCCCCAAAATATCAGCCAAAACCTATTCACTTCAGCCTGGGCATTCATATTTTCAGATCCAAAGTGGCTGTCCGAAACAAACACAATCTTTCCTTGCCACCCATTCAGGTCAGAACATCTATGATGTGAACCTGGAGGAGAGCCCTCGCGTGGCGACCAATGAGCGGTCATTGTCTTTCTTCAAGAGGGTGGATGCCGCTTCGTGCGACAAAGACGGTGTGAAAGTGGTCGTGGGCAATCACTTCTACAGCTTTGACAGCCCCATGATCATGATCACCGCCAAGTCTGTGCCCGAACAACACCGTGTGTCTGTGGAGCTGTTGGGCTGCGACCACTAAAGGCCTCCAGGCGTTTGGGGTTCACAAACGGAATGTTATGAACATGGAATCATTACATCATATCCTACAGCTCCAGTAACATTGTCCAAGACCCACCAGTGCCGCCATGACCCCCGACCCCTGATCCCGCTCCTGTTTTAATACGTCTGAGTCTTCTAACTCAGACTTATTCTCATTTCTCACACTGCCATGGCAGATACCTGAAGTTTTCGGGGGGTGGGGTGGCGGGGCTTCACAAATTTCGATGTTATTCATTTTATTCCCTGCAGTTGTGAATAAATGTATATGACACGTAACCAATTTGTTCTCTGTCTGGATCTTTCCTTTAAATACTCATTCTGGACAAAATGTGGGGGCTACATTTTTGCCAAATATTAATACCCAGTCATTTTCTGAAGTATTTATATTAAGTCTAATTTAACTTCCATGTTATTTCCTAAATGAGTGAACTAACTGCTGCACTACTAGTTATCTATCATTAGGGGGCACAAGAGTTCTATTTGACCCATGTATGAATGTGCTGAGTCAGGGGCGGTCTTAGCAATTTGGAGGCCCCAAGCAGGACCAACATGAACAAAAAATATTAAGAGACCACGTGACGAGATTACAAATGTATTAAATAGTATTTTAAAATACTATATTAATTGATTTCAGGGACGGGTCGGGGGTCAGTCCAGCAAAAAAAGCAATTCACTCATTTTGTTCCCGACTTTAACTGCAGCGACTCACAGGCTGAAGTGAGACTCCGATCCCGAACCAAAAGAGCTGAGTCCCAAGTCCCTAAGTCCCAAAGAGAGGCCAGGACACCCGAACCGTGAGCCGCTGATGGGATCTCTATACCAGACAGAAAGTGTTCAGACTCTTTTAGCAATTGTATTGATACTGTTAGTACCTCCTTACGAACGGATTTATCTTAATAGAAAACATTGAAACGCTATTTTTCTGTTGCCTCATAAATATATCATTTCAAATGGAATCAAGGACTTTTTATTGAAGACTACACATATTCTATCATGGGAACTCCATCATATGTAAATTGTGCCTTCTTACTGAGGATAATCAGGAAACCCTGAAGTGTTTTTATGTCTTTTATGCTTTTTTTCTTGTTTGCTATTTCTTTTTGTTTATGTTACTGTACATCTGCCATGGATGATTTCCACGTTCTACCTCATTTGGTATGTAAACATTACCATATACCACACCTATAGACAGGTAATGGGCAAATTCCTTCATTCATTCACAAAATAAAATTCTGTCTGACTGTCTGTCTGTCAATATGTCTGTCTGTATCTCTATTTGTCTGCCGGTCTGTCTGCCTGCCTATCTGTCTGTCCATCTATATGGCTGTCTGTCTGTCTGTCCGTCTATCTATATGTCTGTCTATATGTCTGTCTGTCCATCTGTCTGTCTACATGTCTATCAGTCTGCCTGTCTGTCTACATGTCTGTCTGTCTATATGTCTGTCTGTCTATGTGTCTGTCTGTCTGTTTGTCTGTCTGTCTGTCTATATGTCTGACTGTCTGTCTGTCTGTCTATGTCTGTCTGTCCGTCTAAGTGTCTGTCTGACTGTCTATATGTCTGTCTGTCTGTCTGTCTGTCTATATTTCTATCTGTTGGCCTGTCTGTCTATATGTCTGTATGTCTGTCCGTCTGTCTGTCTATCTATATGTCTGTCTATATGTCTGTCTGTCCATCTGTCTGTCTACATGTCTATCAGTCTGCCTGTCTGTCTACATGTCTGTCTGTCTATATGTCCGTCTATCTATGTGTCGTCTGTCCGTCTGTCTGTCTGTCTGTCTGTCTGTCTGTCTGTCTGTCTGTCTGTCTGTCTATGTGTCTGTCTGTCTATATGTCTGTCTGTCGCTACAGGTCAATACAAATGGATTCATTTTAATAGAAAACATTGAAACGGTATTTTTCTGTTGCCTCATAAATGTAATTCCAAATAGAATTAAGGACTTTTTATTGAAGATTCCATATAATATAAACAGGTAATTGCCCAATTCCTTCACTCATTCACTACATAAAAATCTGTCTGTCTGTATTTCTGTCTGTCTGTCTGTCTGTCTGTCTGTCTGTCTGTCTGTCTGTCTGCCTGTCTGTCTGTCCATGTGTTTGTCTATATGTCTGTATGTTTATGTCTGTCTGTCTGTCTGCCTGTCTATCTATCTATCTGTCTGTCAATGTATCTGTCGGTCTATATGTCTGTCAGTCTGTGACTGTCTGTCTATATGTCTATCTGTCTGTCTGTCTGCCTGTCTATCTATCTATCTGTCTGTCAATGTATCTGTCTGTCTGTCTATATGTCTGTCAGTCTGTGATTGTCTGTCTATATGTCTGTCTGTCTGTCTGTCTGTCTGTCTGACTGTCTGTCTGTCTGTCTGTCTCTCTGTCTGTCTATCAGTGGTTTGAGAAGTATCAAAGCCCTGACATAAAGTGGAGGCCGAATGTGAAGGCCCAACGTGGAGGCCCAAAGTGAGGCCCAAGATAGAGGCCAAATGTGGAGAACAAACGCGGAGGGGGAAGGTGGAGGCCAAAGGTGGAGGGAGAAGGTGGAGGCCGAACGTGGAGGCCGAACGTAGAGGCGGAACGTGGAGAGGCCGAACGCACGACGCACGACAAGGAAACGAGCAAACAGACTCGGTGCACTTTGGAGTCACATGGAATCCCATTCAACACAGTTGAATTCGTTATCAATTCGATGTTACGAATTTTTGTTTGAATAAAATCAGCTGTGAATCCCTGAGTGGAATTTAATTGTATTCTATCAGGAAAGTCAAAGTTGAAGAAGATTGATGAGTTGCCCAACGTGGACATGAATCATCAACTGCCAAACATTTCGGGGCCGTTTTTTCCCAAAGTTGAGGCCTGTTTAATTAGTGTTCGTTAACCAACAATTTATAACCAAGTTGCTGTCGCACTGAACATTGTTTTGCGTGACATGCCGACTTTCCTGCGCTCCAAGTCCAAATGAAGGCACAGTATATAGTGATTAGAAGTCAGTCTGTGTTGACTAAAAACACAGAAAAGACTGAAAGAAGAGGAATGAGAAGAAAAGTTAAGTGACCGGTGAGCGTGTTGTATTACTAACAACATTGTGACACATTGTGGCTGGATATACTATCAACTAATATCATAACACATGAATGGTGGGACATGGGAACCGTAATATTACATTATTTAAAAAGGGAAAATTATATAGCAAATGGATATGGTGTGACATGAATCCAGTGCGGACTATTAAACTAACATTAGGACATAGCTAGCGAACTATAGCCAAGGTAACGTAAGCTACTGTACCTCTTTCCCACTGCACCAAAAACCCGCGAACACCCGCTAACATCGGCATTTGTCATTAGTGGGGAAAGGTTACACCCGGGTTTCAGTCCCAGGACAAATAACTCTGCAATAGACCGGGGTGTTAATCGGCTCCAGCTCCGATCGGCTGTGACGGAAACATGCCACCCGCACATTTTTGCCCCTTTACGCGGTGCGACGTGCGTCGAAGTTCGGGAAATAGACAGGAAATAGACAGGAATATCCGTGCAGTTGTGGGCATGGATACTCTATGCTGCTTCAACTGTTTTTTTCCCAATCACACTTCATCAAACATACATATTTTATTGCTGGGACTTTTAAGTTGGCTGCCCCCTGCTGGGAAGGACAACAACGCCACAGCTTCAGGACTTAACCCACTGTGGAGTTGTAGTTATTTAAACGTGTGCACTTGTGTTATTAAGTCCCTTGTTTTATAATATTTAGAGTTAATCATTTTTGTTTCTGATATTTCTTTCACCCCTCTTGTGCCTTTTTGGTTTGGTCACGTTCCTATCTATGTTCCCTCCCGTTTCATCTGATCAGCTCGGTTTGCTTTGTCCAGTTGTCTTTATGTTGACTCCTGTTTAAGTTCTTTTTTTTTTACCTTAGTATTTTTCATCATACTTAAGTTTTTTTTTTGTTTGTTTTTTTTCCACCTGCACTTGTTTTGCAAACCCTCCTAAGTTGATTCGATTTTAAATGGTCAATAAATCCTTATTTTGCCTCAATCTACCTACGACACCTGTGTCTGACGGCTTGGTCCCTCACCACGTTAGCAATTTAACTATAGACTTTTTTAAATCTGTAAACCAGCTTTTTTTTCTTTCTTTGACAAACTCAAGCTAAATGTACTCAGCCACAACATTATAACCATTGACAGGTGAAGTGAATTGCATAGATCATCTTGCTCCAATGGCACCTGTCAGGGGTGGGATATATTAAGCAGCAAGGGAACAGTCAGTTCTTTAAGTGGATGTTTTGGAAGCAGGAAAAATGGACAAGTGTGAGGATCTGAGCCACTTTTTTTTGTGACTAGACGATGGGGACGGAGCATCTCCAAAACAGCAGGTCTTGTGGGGTGTTAGCTAGATATGCAGTGGTTAGTAGCTCCCAAAAGTGGTCCAAGGGTCATGGGCGCCCAAGTCTCATTGATGCGTGTGGGGAGCGAAGTCTAGCCCGTGTGGTCTCATTCCACAGAGGAGCTCCTGTAGCACAAATTGCTGAAAAAGTTAATGCTGCTATGATAGAAAGGTGTCAGAACACACAGTGCATCACAGCTTGCTTGAGTACGTGAGCGTCCATGACCATGGAGCAATGGAAGAAGGTGGCCTGGTCTGATGAATCACGTTTTCTTCTCCATCATGTGGATGACCGGATGCGTGGGCGCTGTTTAACTTGGGAAGAGATGGCACCGGGATGCACTGTGGGAAGGAGGCAAGCCGGCGGGGGCAGTGTGATGCTTTGGGCAGTGTTCTGCTGGGAAACCTTGGGTCCTGGCGTTCATGTGGATGTTATTGGCATGTCCCGTCTTCCTAAACATTGTTGCAGACCAAGGAGCCATGGTGCCAGACACCACAGGACACCTTCAGAGGTCTTGTGGAGTCCACGTCACGACGGGTCAGAGCTGTTTTGGCGCCACGACGGGACCTACATAATAGTAGACAGGTGGTTTTAATGTTGTGGCTGATTGGTGTTTTAACAACATGCAAATAAAATAGTGAAAATATAAAAATCATAGTAAAAATAGTGTCGCATAGGCAGACCTATCGCCACACTGTGTTTTAGCGCTGTGCCAGTGCTGGAGCTGTTGTTTCACATGGAGTTTGAAAACGGATGGCAGGCTTTATACTAACAACCTACATCTGGTGAGTCAGACTACAGTAAGAATAAAATGATGTAATAATAATTGTAATATTATTATAACATATTACAGTAATATAGTATATAATTCCATCACAAAAAGAATAGTCTTGGCACAAATGGTGATGTCATTTTAATTTGCTTGCCAGCTGTGACATAGTTGAAGCAGAGCATTTTCTCATATTTTCTGTTTATTTTTATTTATTTTTTCATTACAGATTCTTGGGAGGATGCAGTGAAAATGTAGGAGCTGTGCTTTCATCTCTGATAAAAGAGGAGGTGTTTTAAAGAATTACCGTTTAAGATGTGGTATTGGAAGACTACTTTTCTGTGTCTTGCAACACGATCAAGTTTTGTAGCCTGATCATTTTGGATTACGTATGTTTGTATTTGACAGCTGTACAGGGAGTCCAGCAGGGTTGTGGACAAAAGTCTGAAGTAGGCAAAAGTCTGCTTCAACAGGCACAGTCCTCATCTCCTCAACACTTTCAGACCAAAGAGAGGGAAGGGATTGGACATATTTTGACACAACTGTTACAGCAAAGCAAGGCTGGTAGATAACCATTATGTACCGACCGTACACTGTCCTATGCACGTGCCACTAAATCATATTGTCGCCTTTTACAGAAAGTGGTGTCTGCCATCCGATTTCACCAAATGGCTGCTTATTTAGCTTAGCTGTTGTCTAGACCATTACATTCTTATGCTGTGGTGTGGGGATGGGCTGGTTCGAGCGGCCACACCTGACCGGAATCCAGGTGATTGGGATCAGGGTGGCTGCATACCTGTTGGTTGGTC
>NC_137210.1:8399139-8434139 GCF_960531495.2 Zeus faber
GTGTGTTTGTGTGTGTGTGTGTGTGTGTGTGTGTGTGTGTGTGTGTGTGTGTGTGTGCGTGTGTTCAACCACGTTCATCACATCAATATATGTGCATGAGAATCTGTCTGTGTTTTTTTTAATGAGAACTTGCACAAATACAAAATACAAAAGTATTTTTGTTTTTGATTTCGTGCGTGTGTATGTGTGTGTGTGTGCGTGAACATGTGTCTGAAACCACTGCCTGTCAGCCTGCATTCTCACTTGTACGCAAACGTTTGTATCCGCGTAATCACCTTTGTGTCTTCTCCTGTATGAATTTGTGTGTACTACTGTGTGTTGTATTTTGTGTGTGTGTGTGTGTGTGTGTGTGTGTGTGTGTGTGTGTGTGTGTATGTGTCCCTCCCATCCTGAGGGAAATTAGCTGTCTCTACCCTCTGTGACTGGGTCCAGCCCTGATGTTTGGTGCCCCCCACCCACCCCCACCCCACAGGGCCGTGCTGCAGCGGAGAGCGGCTAATTGCTAAATACTCTGGCTGTTGTCTCAGATAGACGTTGTCTGCTCTCACGTCGGTTCCGTCCAGATTTATTAAGTCAGGAAGTCTCATTTGCCACAGAGAGATGAAAAAAAAACCCTACATATACAGTACAATCACAAACGACGCAATTCAATCACCTCAGTCACACACACACACACACACACACACTAGCTTAAACAATCACAAGTTCCATTAAAATATTACGGCAATTAACTGTTACGGTAAGTCCCGCCTGCCTTAATTACTGCAGAATAGACGCATTGACGAACAAGTCCCCCAACGGCACCTTTTAACCGTCACCCGGTATTTTGAGTCAACGAAGACTGTTCATTCACTCACGAAAAATTGATCGGAGGAAATAGTCAAACGCTGTTTCGCCAAAAGGTGACTTCCGACTTTAAAATCCTCCGTGCTTGAGTGAGTCTTATTTCAAGGTTCAAGGAGGTCAAGTGCCACAGGCTTCCACATCCCTGTATATGTCCCACCGGGCTCAACGGATCGATTTAGTCTTCGACACTCAGTTAGATCATCATCTTTTTCGCAGGGCTTGAGGGAAGTTCCACTTCCCGGCAACGGCTCAACCCCGCCCTCCACGCGCTCTCTTATCGCTTGTTTGTTCGCGCCGGGGCTTTCAAGAAAAAAAAAAAAAAAAGAAAAAGACGCGAATGCCGCCGGGAGAGAGCCGTCAATCCTCGGCAGTGCTGAGCACAGAGTGTCTCCAGCTTTCAGCACCCTGGAGAGAGGAGACGGCAGAGGGCTGCAAGGAGATGGAGAGAACAACGAAGGAGGGCGGGTGGGGGGGGGGGGGGCAAAGAACAATAGAGCAGCTAAAAGAGAGGGGGAATGGACGGAGAGGCAGAGCGGTGGTGGAGAAAAGGACTCCGGCGGCAGCTGAGGGTTTAAAAAGGTTTAAAAATGGAAAGAGTCTGTCGCTCGTAAAGAAACCCTTTAGTTATCAGTGTTTCTCTTGGTTCTTTTTTTTTATAATATTCTTAACCCCGCCTTGATGTGTACAACCAAGTTTTCAGCCCCAAACGGTTTGTATTATCCTCCTCTTTCGCACAGAGTGTGCTTCAGTCAACCTAATTGTGCCCAAATGTTCACAAACAACTGGCTCCCATGCTAAACGCACAGGGAAGCCTCTGTGTACAGTATGCTGACAGTACAGGGGGGACAGTGGTGAGCCTGTGGCACATGCCCGATGAAAGAAAGAAAGAAAGAAAGAAAGTGAGAAAAGAAAGAAAGAAAGAAAGAAAGAAAGTAAGAAAAGAAAGAAAGAAAGAAAGAGAGAGAGAGAAGTCCCAGCATTCATACAGCAGCATAAGAGGCTCTTCTGTTCTGTCCAGATGCAGGTGTGTTCCGTATCCCAGGGTTCTTTGCAGGAGTCCGGGGCAGTGTTCTCCTCGTCACCATGGCGACCACCACACAGCTGTGCGTGTGTGTGGTGGCGTGCGTGCGTGTGTGTGTGTACACGTCTGCACACACATGGCCCCACACACACACGCGCACACACACACACACGATCGTATTGGTATCAAAGTGAGGTCTGAGAAAGCACACCTGGTAAGTGACGACCCATGTTTCTGTTGCACTTCTAAACCAAAGAAATGGTCAATTCCGAGACCGGTCCTCACAAGTATAGTAAAACAAACACACACACACACACAGACACACACACACGCACACTTGTATGTGCAGGCCTTGATACATTATGCGTTCTATATGGCATTCATCCTGATACACTGACACACATGCCCGCTGTCTGGCCGGAGACAAAAAGCAGAATGGGTGTGAAGGCTGAAGAACCTTCTTTCTTCCCTCTTTTTTCTTTCTGTCCTGCTGTGTCTTCACTGTGTTCTCTCTCTCTCTCTCTCTCTCTCTCTCTCTCTCTCTCTCTTTCTCCCTCGCACACACAGAGGCCTCTCTCTCTCCACCCCTCCTCGCTCCAATAGCGATTCAATAGTCTACTGTCACTACGACTGTATGGTGAGCAGATCTTATTGTGCTTGCACACACACACACACACACACACACACTCGTCCGTCTCAACTCCTTACGTAGTCTCTCGAGATGTGGAGCTCTGTGTGTGTGTGTGTGTGTGTGCGTGTGCAGTAAAAAGAGCTCCTCTCTCTCTCTCCTTCTCTCTATGAGGCCTTCTTCATGATATCACTCACCCAGAGAAGAGCAGTTTCCCGTCGCTACTGGACGCTACAATGCTGGCCCCTGGGGTGCGACAAATATGGTGCAATGCCCAGTGGGAGGGAGGACTTTTTTAGGTTTCGGGTTTGTTCGGGGTGGAGTTTGGGGAGTCGGGGTTGGAGTTAAGGGCGCCTGGGCAACAGCGGGAATATGTGTGTGTGTGTGTGTGTGTGTGTGTGTGTGCGTGCGTGCATGTGTATGTGCGTGTGTGTGTGTGTGTGTGTGTGTGTGTGTGTGTGTGTGGTGTGTTTGGCACAATGTTTTTACTGTGGGGGCGCGCAGACAGATGGCCCGGACACTTGTACGTCCGTGGCTGAACAGTTCTTCCATTGTCCCGGCCACAAATGGAGCGGATTGTTGTGGCGGCCCATTACACTGTAGTATCTATAAATCTGTCACTCTCACACATCTCTGTGTGCAGCGCTGCATTAGCACACACCCTCTGGTTTTCACACCGTTCTTAGTTCACCCCCGTGTTCACCGCTCCTGCCCAGTGATGTCAACCTTTGTCAGGGTGTGTGTGTGTGTGTGTGTGTGTCTGTGTTGGGATTAAAACGGTGACGGGCTGAAAGGGGAGGCGTTGGACACGGCGCAGCAGACAGGCGGAGGGAGGTGCTGCACACAGCCGCACTGTTGAACGCCAACCTTTGTCTCCGAGACTCAATGGAGGCCTGTCTGAGTCCGAGATGCCGGGATCTAAGAATGGCGCTGGTGGAACACCCCGACCGAGGCTGTCCCTCGGCGGTGGTCCGAGGGAGAGGGGGGAAAAAAACAAAACTTTATTTTTTCTTAACACTGACACCTCGTCGCGAAAGTGTACAGATGGCGTCCGTAAACAAAAGAACTTTGAACCAATTATAATATCTCTCTCCCTCTCTCTCTGTCTCCCTCTCTCTGTCTCTATGTATTCACCCCCACGATTAGGATGCGGGAGCTAAATCGGACGATTAGCATGCTGTCAGGGAGAAGTCTAACTGCTGTTGTGTTTCACAGTGTGAGAGACAAAGCGCTGGCTGGCGCGCCGACAAGCCTCCCCGGCCGGCTTACAGTAGACCGGTAAACACGCGCGTCTGTTTGCCTCAGCGGGAGACGACAAACACCCGCCGAGAAGCGAGCGGGAAGACGGGGAGACGGGGGGGGGGGGTTGGTGAGGGACTGTTTTGACTTCTCAGCCCTGCTTGTGGTTTCTTGGCACCGCCGCGTTCCCCGGGAAACTCGGGAAAATGAGTCCAGGAAGAAGTTTTGTGGAAATTCTCAGCCAGGCAACTGCTGCAGGGAGAGATGTGTGTGTGTGTGTGTGTGTGTGTGTGTGTGCGTGTGCGTGTGCGTGTGTGTGTGTGTATGCGTGTGTGTACTTGTGTGGGTGTGTGTGTGGGTGTGTGGGAGTGATTGGGGGGGTGTGGGGGTTCGGTGGGGGAGGAGGGAGGCGTAAAAATACCGCTTCCCTCTTTTGTAACCTATGCCCACCCCTCTCTCCTCTACCTGTCTCTCCCTCCTTGGACCCAAACTCGGACCCCGCACTGCGTGACCTTCCTCCTCACTCGTGTATTGTTTCCCAGACATTTGGAGGGCGTTCCTCCCGTAAAGGTGTCCTCTCAGCGTGGCCGAAGTTCTGGGCCTGAGCCCGTTCGCTCCACGCCTCCTAACCGGGCCAACATGACCGGGCTGGGCTCCAAGAAAGACGGCGGGCTCTGGAATCTGTCAGCGGCGAGTCTGTTTGACAGAATGCAAATGTATGCAAATGAGGAGGAACCAGCCACGAGGCACCTGCACGCAGGAGGAATGGGCCGTGCCCTTCCCATCAGAGGGAACAGCGCCGCCGCAATCTCTGGGTGATGAACGCAAACAGGCATGCGCGCAGCGAGACAAAACACACACAAACAAGCGCACACACGCGTACTGTAAACTAAACACACACAGCGGCAAGACCCGATACCCCTGGATTTCTCCTGTCCCCCTGCCTCTCCTCGCCCCGCGCTCCATTTCGCCCTCCGTCGCTCAGCCCAGCACTTGCTGAGAGCAGCGCTTTTGAGTCGTGTCTGTCAAAAGTGTCCCTACTTGGTGAAGTAAGGTAAAGTGTCCAATGTCGCTGCCCGTCAGCCACTTGAAAATAATGCCAAAAATGCTTTTTGGCTCGCTTTTTTCTCCTGGAATGGTGGTCCGTCTCCCATCACAGGTGCCGGAAGACCGGGCAAGGAGGGCCTGACTTGGGTTTTACTAACAGTGCAACCTGTCGTCACCTTTAGGACACAAAGGAGTGACGCAACGGACTGTCATCAAAGGAACCCCGATTCCATTGAGTTCTGAGGCTAAGGCGGGTTAAGTCCACCGCTAATGAACGGCGTAGAAGTGCGATCAAAATGCAGGGCGTTGCTTGGCCCTCTGCTCCTCCTCCTCCTCCTCCTCTCGGCGGTGAGGAGTGTTTTGACTCCTTGCTTGACCCTGCCGGATGGTTTTGGCATTCCGGCAGCCTGGAGGAGCGGAGCACTGAGCTGTGCCCCCTGGCCCTCTTCCTCTCACACACACACACAAACACACACACACACACACACACACACACACACACACACACACACACACATACACACACACATGCACACACGCACACACGTACACACACACACACACACATACACACACACACACACACACAAATCCACGTATTCTTGAGTACACTGTCCTTGGGCCGAGGTGTTTGGGGTTTGTGCTGGTCAGCAGAACGGCTGTGTGACGGCTGGGGGGGGGGGGGGGGGGGGGGCTGTCAGATTGGCCCTCAAGAGGTTGTGTTTGCGAAGAGTGTATGTGTGTGTATGTGTGTGTGTTTGTGTGTGTTTGTGTGTGTATGTGTGTGTGTGTGTGTGCGTGTGTGTGTATGTGTGTGTGTGTGTGTGTCCCTGTGTGTTTGGAGGTAGCTGAAGTGCGATGGCTCTCGTCCAGACCTTGTACCATGTCTGTAATCTGACTAGACACCCACCCGACCACCAACCCCACCCTATTCCCAAAACTCATATTGATGCGCACAGACACACACACACACACACACACACACACACACACACACACACACACACACACAGACGCTGTCTCCCTTTGCCCTTGGCTGTCTGTGTTTGTATGTACGCCAACAGACGGACAGATAGGCGGACGAGGGACGCTGCTCTGAGCCGGGACCCAGGGAGGAACGGGAAGGGGAAGGGCAGGGGCGCGAGGGTGTGTGTCACTCACACGTACAGCCCGGCGCCCATGTGGGGCTCAGAGGGGAGACACCGGGGCCAACATCCAGTCTCGAGATGATAATGAACCGGGTTGGAATTGGCAGGATAAAGCTTATAGACCATTTCGGAGGCCGTTGTAATTCAACCGACAGTATTTTACCTCCCTCCTCTTTTTCTCAGTGTGGATGGTCGGACCAATTTAACAATTTCAGGAAATAAAATATGTCTTCAACTCCTAAATTAAGCTCAGATGGTAAAATTCTAATTCATTTGGACAAACACATCTAATTTCACAATTCTGACTGTTCTTTGAATGTGGGCCTGTAAAGTCCTTTCAGACTATAATTATGAGAGAGAAATGTTTTACTTACTTGACTTGGCTAACTCCATTAGATATTGAAATTTTTATAATCATTGATTATTATTATTATTATTATTATTATTATTTATACTTGTTTTTGTATTTTTACTGTGTTCTTATATTTATACTTTCTCTCTTCCGAATATATAGAAAGAGAGAAAGATTCATCAAGCTCTGACGCTCTAAAAAGTGTTTACATTGTTTATATTCCATTCGAAGCTTATATATTTCAGAGATAGTATTTATCGACATAAAGTCTCTATCTATATGTGTGGAGGTGACATTTTGTCACGTCATAAATGTCTAACCTTACTATAAAAGCAGGAATCTCTGTCTGTCTGTCTGTCTGACTATCTGTCTGTCTGTCCTTCAATTATCTCGACAACCGTTCATCCGATATACTCCACACTCAGTGGGTGTATCGCTGGGGACCCAAAGACGTGCAGTGTCGAATTTTGTGCAATTTAGACACGTGACACGTGCAATAATAATAAACTTTCAATAAACAGCGAACAGCCAGCGGGGGGCAGGGAGCGGGGCTTCAGGGTTCTGCGACTGATTCTTTCCCGGGTGTAGGACTTTAATCGACAGTTACATCTTCCATTGTGAAGCAGGACCGGACGTTGACATTTTGTTGAACTGTGCAATTTTGACCGGGCATGCAGTAGTATCACCAATGGCCAATCACATAGCAAATTATAGAATAGAAACGTATCAAGATTTCTAATTCATTACATGAATAGTATTCTAATTAGAGTGATTTAAAATAACAACGACAATACCAATGATTCTCCTGCCTTTTAAAGTTTGTCCCTTGTCCTGATGATTGATGACTTCACACACAGGGTGTTTGCTTGCTCCTTCAGCTGACACTCCACTCCCGCACGGAACAGATATTTAATGTATTTACTGTGCACTCCAGAGCTCTCGGCCTCGCAGTACCGGTCAGATTCTCAGACAAAGAAAGAAAAATGGTGACCTGCTTCAGGGCTTCAAAAGAAAACCTATTTCATGTGACTTTTCCAGTGCATCTGTATTTTTAATTACAGTAATTATTGTTATATTATATATTTTTTTTTGTTTTTTTGGGGGGGCATTTTTAACAGCAGTTTTTTTTTTTTACGGAATAATTAGCTAGCAAAAACTGAGCTCAGATTAGGAATTTGTTAGGAATGTCTAATCCTGAAACTTTAAATAATGCCATTTTCCATTTTCGATAATAATTTTGATTCAATTTAAAAAAATATATGTAATATGTAAATGTGATTTATAACAATATATAATACAGAGTAATTATATAATGTGCAATAACACTGGAATTACACCATACTGTAATAAGCTAGTAAGTAATAATTCATATTTATAATTTATACCCTATATATCCATAACAATAATTTATCCTGTGCATAATATCACATTTTGTATATTCGGTATATCTTTATATATCTGACTTTTTTTTTTTTGGGCTATTTGTATATATTTGACAATTGTATTTATTTTTAGTCCCATTTTTCAGACTGTTAAGCTTTCTTCTTTTTAATTGTCTGTGGGGAAATGCACAAAACCTTACCAGAGCAAATTCAGAGTGAATGTACCTGATTCTGACTCTTTTTTTTTTACATGTTTTTGGCATGTCTTCAATTCATGATCAAATAAGATCATTTTTATAGCGTAATGGTCAACTGTTTTGTCCTTTAAGTGAAAAAAAAAACATAATTCCGTGTCTGCGGCCCCCTCCTCCTCGAGGCCATGTGCTCCCATGTGGCACTAACGGTGAAAAACTAACCCGTCTCAGCCGGGGACAATGGCTGCAGCGCAGCCTGTGTGTCGGAGCGACGCCCCCGCCCCGCGGACTCCCCACGTAGACGGCAGCGTCTGACGGGCCCGCCCGCCACACAACTCAATTAAGCAGAAAAGGAGGGAAGAAAGAGAAGCCCAAACAGAGGACGGGGAGCAAAGGAAGGCAAGAAAGCAAAGCAGGACAGGGGGAAACAGAGGAGGGGAAAAAGGCCGGTGGCTGTCAGGGCCCTGTTGACACCCGGGTGACATTCGGGTGGGGACAGATACGCCCAAAGACGAGAGAAAAGAAGAAAAAGAAAAACACAGGCCTGTGATGTGTTAACTGGAATTCCTGGCTCCAGGGCCACCGATGGTTCAGAGGGCAAACTGAGGGCCAGGGGTTCATTACCACTGTGACACACACACACACACACACACACACACACACACACACACACTGAGAGGGAGTCAACCGGTGTGAGTGTGGGGAACTGTGTGAGTGTTTACTTTCCTCTTTAAACGTGACATGCAATAGGATAGAAAGGACCAGTGAAGACGTTAAAAACCCATCACCAATAAGTTGTATTTACTATGTTATATCACAGGGCTTAAAAGCAATCGGTACGTTCCGAGCAGAACCGGTATTTGTGACGTTTCGTTAATGGTTGTCCCCCAACCCAACGTTCCAAGACTGGCGGGAACAAAATAAGAAAAAATTGTTAATAGCGCTTATTTCTACATTTTGCTTGGTTCAGGAAGACACCGAGAGACACATGGATTGGACTGAATAAAGGCAGAGACGCGATGTAGAGTGCGGCGGTAAAACAGAAGTAGTTGGCTTGACTTGAAGAGAAACAACATTTTTTAATAGACGTAGACAAACAAAAAAAAGTACACAAAAGTAAAGTCAGAGGAACAGTGTCCGCTCTGGAACGGTGAAATACCGTATGATTTTGTTTTTAAACTTCATAAAATATTGCGTGTTTCTGGTTTTGTCGTTTCCGTTCCCCGACCTGGTGCGGAGTCCTGGCTCCCGAATTATTCACATATCAAGCAAATCGGCCGAGTCACATCGTCAGTGAGTGTTAGAAACAAACCTCGCGAAAAGAAATAATCCCGGTTGGTGGGAATGAAATTCCATGTTGTAAGTGCTGAAATGATGCGTTTGGGCGAGAGAGCGAGTGTTGAGCAGCCCTGACTTGGCTGACTTGGCTGACTGGGCTGACTGGGCTGACTGGGCTGACTTGGCTGACCTCGTGCCCTGGACGGTGTCAAAGGGCCGCTCCGTGACAAAACTCTTTCCCACCGATAAACCCTGTTTCAATATGTGTGAAGTCTCCCGCCGCCGTGTCCCAGCTCGTCTTCACGCTTACAGGACTGATGGAGATGGGGGGCAGTGGTAGTTAAATGGGGCGGCGGCGGGGGAGCTTGTAAAGTTGTAACGAGGTCTGCGGCTTGTGAATGGCACCGAGGGGCTGAAACGGGTGGGAGTGGACGTCGCCGCTTAGCGAGCCGGGGCCCGCTGGCGTCGCCGGACAGAAGGAAGCGGCGGCGTGTCGGGGGAGGTATATCGGAAAGGTATAGTCACCGTTGGGTTGGGTGGAGGGGGGTGTTTGGGCGAGGGGGGGCTGGGGTGGGCGGGGTCGGTCAGGAATTCCCGGGGACGGGATTGTACAGGAGGGTCTAATGTTATTTAGGGCAGGGCTGGAGAAGGAGGTAAAAAAAAAAAAAATAGCACGGGGTAGAAAGTAAATGAGGGGTCCTGACCAAGCCCTCTGCTCTGCTCATTGAAGGAAAGGAAAATTTATGGCTCAGGACTTCCTAGGGACCCGAGGACTCCCCACGTTGACTGGTTAAGTGCCCCGGGGGAGGGCAGTGGGGTGGGGTGGGGTGGGGTGGGGTGGGGTGGGGGCTCTCTCCTGGATGAGAGGCTGCACAAGAGAGAAAGAGAGAGCGGTGAGACGCCGGGCAGCGGGGGGAGACAACATGGCGGAATGTCAGGCCGCGGTGTGGCCACGCTATGGGGCCGGTCTGTCATCGGGGTACAGTGGAGAGAGGAACAGAGCTTTATGGTCGGGCGGATGGAGGAGGGTGGGGTGGGGGTGGAGGGGTGGGGTGGACTCCGGCTCCCACTGACTGACACCCTGATTGATGCTGAACATAAAAGTACATTGATGCACCCAGCCATCAGCCACATTGCAATGGTTTGCTTTTTCGCCGATCGGGGGATGAGCTCTGCACCTCGTTGGCATGGCTTTCAGCTCCCGTTGCAAAACAACGTCGCGTTTGGATACATATTGAATTACTGGTTTGAGGATAAACTGATATAAATTGTGGGGCCCATTTTATCCAAGGAATGCAGAGAATCTATTTGAACCCGGCGTGCCCGAGGAGTCTGTACCTGTTTTACCAGGAGTTATACAACGCAGACTTTTCATGACTTTACGTCAATTTAAAATATATACGTGATTTAAAAGAAGATGGCGAACAAAATAACCACTGTTCATGATACTTATACAGGAGGTAATATGTGTATGTGAGAGCATTTGTATTGTTTTCCCGGTTTTAAGGTGTTTCCATTGTATCCTAGAAATAGAAATATAAAAAAATATATAATAATAATAATAATAATAATAATAATAATAATAATAATAATAATAATAATAACGTGTGTTGGATGCATTTGCTTGCTTGCTTACCAACCCCATCGTCAAAGTTCCCATATTAGCTTAGAGGGTGATATATCGCATATGCTCACACACCCGTAATAACTCACTGCGGGGGTGCCGGAGCCCCTGGGCGGGCAGCGGTGGAGGGACTCCCGAGGAGGGAAAGATAAATCTGAGAGCCGTGTGTGTGTGCGCGGGGCTGAAAGGACGAGCAGATCGGCTCTCACATTCCTCCATTCAGGGCGCAGGAAGGATAGATGGCCCTCAATCAGTCTTGAACCAACTGGGTAATTTAGCGCCTCCCCATCCCTCCCTCCTGCTCCGCCGCTGGAACCCACACATGGGAACGAGAGAGAGAGAGAGAGAGAGAGAGAGAGAAAAGAGGGAAGAATAGAGAGAAATGTAGGATTTGTGACGGAGGGATGGTCGTATGAACGCAGAGGAAATGAAGCAGAGGAATATTAATATTTACAACATTTGTATTCAGCAGCGTTAGAGTTAATGAAATGTGTGCTTATATTCGTGTATAGGTAACAATTTATGATAAATAAATAAGTAAAAAAATAAACAAACAAATAAATAGATAAATACATACATAAATAAATAAAAGCTATAATAATAAAAAACTATAACAAATATACAAGTATATCAACTTCTCAATTTCAAAAAAAACAATTAATTAGATAGCAGGTGCATTTAGCTTGCTTATTGAGGCATTTTAGACACCAATGTTTTTTTTGTTAATTAATAAATTAATTTTGTAGAGTATTTTCTTGATTTTATGAATTTCTTATGAATTTTCAACAATTGTGCTCAGGTTGTTCGGAAGTTTAGAGGGTCCCCAGTCGCAACCAAGGGCGACAAAGCTCTAACCATCTGGAAAATAAAGTTAATAGACCAATTCGGAGCAGAACATATATTAGAGACCTAAAAGGGAACGAAAAGAAACAACAAGATAAAAGTGGAGGTGGAGAGTGAGGGAGACTGGAGTTCTTTGTTTGGCGACTGAATGACACGCAGCTCTTATCTCATCTCTGTGAAAGCAGGTTCCATTTGCTGAGCAGGCATTCCACTATTTGACTAATGTCCTGGTTACCACACAGGTAGACGTAAGACGTAAATAAATATATCTGATATCTAGGATCTGTCTGGCACTGAGAAGCCCTTTGTGTGTGTGTGTGTGTGTGTGTATGTGTGTGTGTGTGTGTGTGTGTATATGTGTGTGTGTGTGTGTGTGTGCTCGCGCACGCGTGTGTGTGCGTGTGTGTGTGCGCGTGTGTGTGTGCTCGGCCAGCCAGGCTGATCAGCGGTGATGAAAGGGAGATGAGTTAAAGTGCGAGCACTAAGATTGACCAGACCCCTGCGCTGCTCCAACAATGCGGCCACCAAACACAAGAAAGTGAGAGGCTCTTAGAGAGAGAGAGAGGGAGGGAGGGAGGAAGGGGGGCCAGAGAAAGGGTTGAGTGTGTGTGTGTGTGTGTGTGTGTGTGTGTGTGTGTGTGTGCGCATGTGCACGTGTGTGTGTGTGTGTGTGTGTGTGTGAATGGAGCGTGGGTATAGGTAGCGAGAATAGAAGGCAGCCAAAAGAAAGCAGCAAGGTAGCTAATCCTTTGGAAGACGTAGGCGGACATAAAGCAGCTATATGTAAATGAAAGCCATGAAGTTTGAAAATCTTTCTTTGATCTGCGAGTGGGGCTCTTCCTCCCTCTCTCTCTCTCTCTCTCTCTCCGTCCGTCTCTCTGTCCGTGCTCCTCCTTCACTCTCGCCCTCCCCTCCCTCCTCCCTTGTAAGAAAATCAAGCCTTATTAGGCTTAATCTCACTTAATGGCATCTAGCTCGCCCTTTGTCCTCCCCGATGGCTGACAGATTCCCTCCTTTTCAGCCGATCGCCATTCACACGTTCGCCACCGGTAATCCCCTTATTCCGTCGGGGTGGCAATTATTTTGAGCATTTTATCGGCATTATGATTATGATTATTTCTCATTGGTATTATTCATGCAGGCGGCGCTAAGGGCCAGGTTGTGTGCGGAGGCTGCCTCGTGGGTTGAGGATCCCCCCGCCCGCCCGCCCCTCCCTCGCCTCCGCCGACACCGCTCATTCCCACTCGCATAAAGGTGCCCTGCTTTTCTTCCAGAGGGGTGGCCAGTTTGGCGGAGTGAACCCCATTCAGCGCGACACATTTTCTGGGCGTTTGAACGTATTGTGAAGTGAGTGTAATAAGTGGCCGCCGAAAAGCACCCGTCCGGGCCCTTTAACACAGAGGAACATCGAGAATTTGATTAAAGACGAACAAGACGGGAACGGGAAGGAGGTGGGGGGGGGTAACCAAAAGGCCGCCCTTTATGCCGAGCGGTAATTACACGGCCGAGGTTTTGATCTTTTGCTTGTTGGTGTGATGAATAGGGGATGAGATGGGGGGGGGGGGTGTTAGAATAGGACTGTTTCACTATTTTGGGGTGAGGTGGAGAGCGGAAGACGCCCTGCAACTTGGCCCTGCTCAGCATCTGAGCCATATCAGTGATTATGATAATCTCCCATGAGAGAGGACAGCACAAAGCCAAGGCACCAAGAGAGGCTGGGCTGACCTGCTAAGATGAAGGTACACACAAACATGCACAAAGACACGCACGCACGCACACACGCTCACACACACACACACACACACACACACACACACACACACACACACACACACACACACACACACATACTCACAGATACACACACACACGCACAGATACACACACACACGCGCACACACACACTCACAGACACGCACACGCACATGCACACACACACACACACACACACACACACACACACACACACACACACACACACACACACACACACACACACACACACACACACACACACACACACTCTCAGATACACATGCCTTTTATGTTACATATTTTCAGTTTTGCACACACAATATGGCATTTCTATCTAACTCAGTGTGTCTCTCTTAGTCTCTCTCTCTCTCTCTCTCTCGCTCTCTCTCTCTCTCTGTCTGTCTCTCTCTCTCTCATGCACACATCCACACACACACACACACACACACACATACACCCAGACACACACACTCACACACACACACACACACACACACACACACACACACACACACACACACACACACACACATAAACATACACACACCCAACCAGCAACAGGTTTGGAGAGACTTCCATGATGTATTGACATATTTGGGAATAACAGCATCATGAAGGTCATAAAATACAATTTATTTTGGATATTAACAGAGAATAACTATATGTAAAAAGAAATATGTTTAGGTAAACAAACAGAAATTGGTTAGAAAAATAACAATTCCCACAATTCCTGTCATTGAGTCCGCAAATTTATCAGTCCACTCTGTCCACCAAACGGGGCCCAAGCTGTCACTTGGGAAACCTTGGAGCTGAGCTGGAGTGGCTAAACCTGGGCAGTCTGCACATGCTGCAGGGGCAGAGGCTCCCCCCTGGGGCTCCTGCAGAGCCCCACTGCACAGGGGCCAACGCAGTATCCACGGGGCTCGGGGACAAGAGGGGGCATTTCGCAGTGGCGGGTGACATGGAGGAGGAAGAGGAGGAGGCCGCGGAGGTGAGGAGGGATTCTGGGGTGAGGAGCAACTGACCGGGGCCCGAGATCAGGGGCCACCCTCCTGCCAAGAGCAGCCTGGGAACGGGCCCCGCTCCGACCCCCACACCCACACTCACCTCCCCAAGAAGCCGTCGCATCTCCTGCAGGGAGGAGCCCAGCAGCAGGATGTAGTTCCTGGCCAGGACCAGGGTGGAGATCTTGGAGAGCCTGCGTCCCGGCGGGGCCCCTGGGTGGTGCGAGTGGGAAGGTGAGGAGGACCCAGAGGAAGGGGAGGAAGAGGCGTAAGGCACCATCACCTCCCTCAGGGCGTCCATGGCCACGTTCAGGTCCTGCATCCTCCTCCTCTCGCGGCTGTTGATCTTCCTCCTCAGCTCCTGC
This sequence comes from Zeus faber, assembly GCF_960531495.2. Classification (NCBI taxonomy): domain Eukaryota; kingdom Metazoa; phylum Chordata; class Actinopteri; order Zeiformes; family Zeidae; genus Zeus; species Zeus faber. Next base: position 8,413,866 of record NC_137210.1, read on the forward strand.
TGCTCCTCGGGGCTCAGCTCCCGGTGCGGCTTGGCGGCTCTATGATGAGCCTGGAGGCCGAGCATGGACCCTGGGCTGAAGCCAGAGTGGCAGCGGGGGAGGTCCTGGACAGATCCGGGGCCACACAGGGGATGGGACGGCTCCTGGGCCCTGCCCATGGAGTTTGACAGGACGTTCATACTTTCCTCAGTAGTGTGCCGTTTGTCAGGGTCGAGGAAGAGCTGTGACGTCTTCTGAAACGTCTTTGGCGAAAGTTGAGTAATCAAAAAAGAAGAAAAAATAAATCTTCTATGTAAAAAAATCGAATCGTTTACTCGTCTCAGCTCCAGAAGTTTTCCAAAAAATACTCAAACAAACCTTGACTTCCTTGTGATTTTTTTCCTCCCACAACAGGTGTCGCAAGGGCCCTCTTCGGCTTGATGACGATACCGACCATTCAGCAAAAAAAAATAAAAGCTATTCACTTTTATGTATTGGCTTAAGAGGTCTTCATTTGGTCAATGTCTGTACAAGTGTGTGGTTCCCTTACGTGCCAGCTCAGTTTTATCTCATTAGCACAGCGGCCATCTGGAGAGAAGACCAGCTCGGGCAGAGGAGTAGTGAGTTAAACACTCCCCTAAAATACCCCTACCTTAACCAGACTCCTCCCAGGAATGCAAACTGTGTTTCCTATCATCACACTTGTGACACTGGACAGAAACTGGTCAGAAAGTTCTTTAAAACCCTGGAAATTTTACAGTTAAGTGAGAAAGTATATACAATATGCAGACTTAATGTGATTTCCGACTTTCCGCTTTCCAAATGACTATGTAAGCATTGGATCGGTCCAAGAAGGAAGACAAAATGAAAGACGCGTACACAGCAGGCAATAATGTCAAATCAGAAACGGCAGCCACTTGAGGATCTCAGGGGATATCTATCAAAAATAATACACAATGCAATGGTCCATCTGAGTAACTCAGTTACCACAGGGACATACAGGGACATCGTCATTCTTCCAGCAAGCAGGTCGCACGACGGCGATGACAACGTTTTCGTTGACATTGCAGAATTCTGCCGCTTCATAGCATGTCAAACGATAAAGTGTGTTTAGGATAGTTCAGAGTCGTCAAAAATAAGGGACATAGGCTCCCAAGAGAAGCAATAGACTGACTACTGGCTGAATTGAAGTTGATGGAATGTGCCTCTCAAGATTCAAGATTCAAGATTCAAGATTTTTATTTGTCACATACATATACATACTTCCATACATATATGCAGTGAAATGTAATGCAACGCACCCGGTGATAGCACACAAGAAGTCCTAGGAAAGTCTCGGGACCTTTTGCCATTTTGTCACTCGAAAAACATCACAAACCAAGCCCATTCATATTCCTACCAGCGGACAGAGAGTATGCAGGAACACTAAAAGCATGGGCATTAGGGCTGGGGCATTGAAATAAACCATTGCTGGCTACCGATGAATAGATACATCATTGTGTAGGAAGGGGGCGTTAATTGACACCATTGAGGTTGCGGTTATTGTTGCTGGGTTCTGAGTGGCCCCCGCTCGCCAAGCGGTCTCACAGAGAGCCTGGCTGGGCTCCAGACTGGCACACAACAGGCCAATTGACTCCGACCACAGGTGAAGCAGGCGTGTAGCACCGCGCCAGGCTGGAGGGCCTCAGACGTGCCATTCATCGGGGCTACAAGAAAAGGCCTCACACCATCCCACCCAACGCACCAGTAAGCCTTGCCACCCCCGGCTTCCACACACACACACACACACACACACACACACACACACACACACACACTGGGAGGTGGGAGGAAGGGAAGCGATGAGGAGGCGGAGGGGACATAAGGCTAGCACAGATACACACAGAAAGCAAGTTGTTTGTGGTAAAGGCTGAAGGAGACGCAGGAGGGAGGAAGACCCCTCCCCAGACCCTTTATCTCTTGTCTCGCGCGGCGAGAAAGATGCGTGTGGAGGCGCTTCCCGGCTTCCCTTCCCCGCCAGCGGTCCGGTGGCGTGCGGCTGGTGCTGCGATTGAAGCTGAATGGAGGGCTGCAGACGGACAGGAAAAGGAGGCGGCCATGAAAGGGGGCCAGGCGGATGGCTCCAACACCTGCAGGAGAACAGAGTGCAGGCAGCCAGGATGAATGTGTGCACATGGACGTGTTTGTGTGTGAGCGTGTGTGTGTGTGTGTGTATGTTTGTGTGTGTGTGTGTGTGTGTGTGTGTGTGTGTGTGTGTGTGTATACATCTCTGTGGTTTTGCTGTCTGTATTTTCTGTGCGTAATTGTGCTTTTGTAAATGTATGTGTCCGCGTTTAAGTGACGCTGTTTCCTTCCTTATGTGTGCATTCAATTTGAGTCCCACAATGAAAAAGAAAAAAAAACAAAACAAAAAAACAAGCACTGAATAAACGGGAGCAGTCATTGAAAGTCTGCCGTGATGTCTGGGGGGGGGGGGGCTTTGACCCCCTTTTGGAATCCATTTTATGTGTCAACAGAAAGAAGACGACGGCTGAAAAAAGGGACACCTGCAAGGAGCCGCGCATACAGAGAAAAGAAAGAACCTGGTGTCCACCAGAAAAAATATACACCTCCCCCCAGCACTTTGCTCAATCCACCTCTTACAAGGGAAGAAAAGTGAGCTTGATTCCGAGCTAAAGGGCCAGCACATCCGCCTCCTGGCCCAAACGGGCCCCGTGGCTTCCAGGGTGCTTTTGATGAGGCGAGGCCAGGGCACGGGCACCGGTGTCTCTAGGCTCGGGCGAAGACTAGTGTCTTTATGGGGGGTGGAGTGCTATCCATCTGGCCAAAGCTGTCCAATGGTGGGGCCGCACCTGGGATCTAAATGCCTCGCCTGTGTACTACCACTTCCTGAGGGGGGTGGGAGGGAGGGTTTGGGGGGGTTGGAAAGAGAGGAAGACATCTCAGCCAAATTTGTCCAGGGTCAAGCCAACCATACAGGATGCGTTTTACTCTGAAAACCGATACCGCCACTTGAGATACTGATGAAAAACCGAAAAGGAAAAGAAACAAAAAGGTCTACGCTTATTTTTCTTCATTTTTTTTTGCAGCTTTTTTTTCCCGGTGTAAAATCATTTATTTAATATCTGTCGCATTTCGTCAAGACAAAGTGGAAAAATGTCACACCTCTGCCGCTGATCCTCACGATACAAAGAGAGAGTTTCTCAGCAACACGGATAAACTCCAGCCACAGACAGGTTGTTTCCTCGACTTAATGGATTCAATTTAAAATAATAAGTGTCTAATTGAACTCCTTTTCTGTCTGACTTGACGATGTTGGAGTGTAAATATATCTCTTCACAACTACAATCCCAACTACGTCCATCTATGTCCATCTTGTCATGGGCGTGACATCAGAAACATGGGCGCCGGAATAGGGGGGGACACCGGGAATTTTTTGCCCCCTCCACTTTCAGGTATTTTGGAAAATGTTTTTTGGCAAGAATGTCTACGCCAAGTATTACGGTAATAAAACGCTGGCGATAACGTCTAACGCCTATCGCTATTGTTTGCGGCCACACAATTTAGCGTGTGTTTTGCTCGCTCAGCTCCGCCTCCACCAATCTGCGCCCACGCCCCGCAATTTCCCCTCGCCTCCCTCCTAACACACGAATCAACACATCCTAAACGGTACTCTGTTTACAATGTGTAAAGAAAAACTAATGAGAAATTAACAGATGCCAATGAATGCATTTCTCCGGGCATCCCTGTGGGCAAACAGGTGCAGGCGGGACAATGGAAATCCAGCAAGCAGGGTCTTTTCAGAGGGAAATGGCCGCGCTGCATCAAAGCTGGAGCGCAGGACACACTCGTCTGTTCCCCTGACTCATGGTCTATGTGGCGCAGCCAAGGATATGAGAAGATTACAAGCTGTTAATAAGGTGGAACCAATCGGCCGAAGGCCCGCTTTTGTACCTCCCAGCATGCTTTGTGAGAGTTGGCCTGGGATAGTGGGCATTTGGTGCTTATCACAGGGTGGCAGGGGTGATAAAGGTGGGAGGGGCACAAAGGGTTACCCCTGGGGTGCTTTGTGAAAGAGACCCAAAACGCTTGGCCCTCAATAGCTGCACACGCTCAGTCAGTCATGGCTGTTTGAATCCACATGGGCTTGCGACATTCATAATTTCTGCTGTTAAACACTCCATTGACATTGCCGGCAGATTTCATTCATGATTTTTGACCTATTTGAATTTGACACTGTTGCATCTTTTGTTTCTATGACATCAACGCATTGCTTGTCAATCCAATACACACGCTAAATATGTATAATATCTTTTAACACACTTGATCCGTTTCCTTTGAATATCTCTCTTCTTTAGGCTCAGATCATAATAATCCAAACCTCAATGTAACCTTTAATTGGTCGATGCCCTATTGTGGGAGCAGATGTCCCTGTCTGAGACAACACCTAGGGGGATTTCTGGGGAGGCAGTTGACGGGAGTGTTTGTTCAAGCGCGGACGGGCCCTGCAATCCCACACAAACTGCCCTAAAAGGCAGGTCCTATTTAACCGTGACAATGATGGATTCACGGGCACCAACAACAAGGGGAATCCTTGTCCATCCTCAAAATAAAGAAACCAAAAAACCGAGAGCTTCTTCTCACAAGGAAAACCAAGGCTCGTCCAGGGGCAGGCCCAATTAAGTTCCTATCGCCCAGTGTTTTTTTTTTGTTTTTTGTTTTTTTTGAGGGGTGGGGGCTGCCGTGATGCTTTTTTTTGTTGGCTGACATTCACAACACAAGGCCAAGGGTGGGTTCTTAGAGGTTGGTCCTGTCTGTAAAAGGAGGGCGACACAGCTGGGCTTAAGATCCACCGCTTAAGTGAAAGCCAAGGGAGGTATGATGGATGAGGATCCACACCCCTGAAATTTGACGTGTGAAAACAGAGCAGGACAAGAAGGGCGGCTGGGGAGGCGGGGGCCGGCCCTGGAATGCCACAAAGAGATCGGAAGCGCACCGGAAAAAAATTGGTCGTTGGGGTAAAAGCGGAAATCGTCTTCTCTCACTGTATTAATAACTTAGCCGCTGAGAACTGATTGTGTTTGTGAGTTTGCAGCAGTTTACAACGGTGCGTTCTGCAACCGCGGCCGACTTCCCACATGTGCCAGCCCGGCCTGCTCCACCCCACGAATTTCTTCGGAGAGACGACCCGGCGTCCTCCCTCCCCACGCCGTCTCCCCCGGTGCTCCGGGAGGATCCTCATTGACCTCCCACTGCGCGCCTCTCCTCGGAGCCTCTGAGCCTTCCTCTCGCTCCGCGGCTTAATCCCCGCTAAGACCTCGGAGAACAGGCTGCCGGCTGTAATAGCTGCCACTCTCCCTTTTCTGTGCTGCCTGCACTCCTGTCAACCTGCAGCGGGATTCTCACAGATGCTGCACCCAAGCTTTTCTGACTGGCCCCCCGCCCCGCCGCCGCGAGCCCTCTAACCCCACCCCTCACAGCAGGGTCTGTTTATTATTCTTTAAACTCCCATTAGCTCGTAGTTGTTTGATTAGATCGAGATGGGGTCTCGCCGTTTGACACCTTTTTTTAAACTGGTGGCTTTGCTTGAGATCCCCTTCGCAATACAACTATAAAAATCATGTCTGTTTGTCTTACAAATGTACCATTGTACTGCGACACCGTGATACCATTTTAGGAGTGGGGCTAATTTGATTTATAAATTATTGGGCTGGGGGCCAAGCAATTTTGAGCCAGAACATATGCTGCAGTGCAACATGATATGAGTAGTCAGTAAATGTTTTCTTAAAAGGCCCCATACATTCATCATCGCATCTAGCCAGGCAAGTCAACCCCCCGAGTTCGCCGCAAACAATTTTGAAACAGAAAACAGTCCAACGGAGCCGGACCACTGTGAGTCGTATTCCTGACACGTACATTGTCATTGTGTCCCATGCGATGTGTCTTTTCCTGTTGTGCTCTTGGCTTGCCGTGCCTCCTGTCATGTTGTTGTCTCTTTGTCCAAGACTGTCCCAGCTGCCACCAACAGTCCCACTCCGGAGTTGGCAAGTCCGCCGAGAGGTGACAGACGTGTGCGCGACATGGTCACCAAACCATATGGGCCGTCGCCTACATGCGATCTGATGGTCCCTCCACTCGCACGTGCTCAAACACACACACACACACACACACACACACACACACACGTATACCCCCACACATGCACTCCCAACACACACACACACACCCACGTACATAAGTTCACTTTGCAGCTGTTTTCAGATAGATAGATAGATAGATAGATAGATAGATAGATAGATAGATAGATAGATAGATAGATAGATAGATAGATAGATAGATAGATAGATAGATAGATAGATAGATAGATAGATAGATAGATAGATAGATAGATAGATAGATAGATAGATAGATAGATAGATAGATAGATAGACAGATAGATAGATAGATAGATAGATAGATAGATAGAGAGATAGAGAGATAGATAGATAGATAGATAGATAGATAGATAGATAGATAGAGAGATAGAGAGATTTCTTCCTCTTACGGGGTAATAAATGCTACATTGGGTGTGTACCAAATTGGGGGAGAGGGCGGCTGTATGCCACACATGATGCTCCTGAACACCGTTTAGGGATCCCCACCGCTCACCACCTACTACTCAAATAGCCCCAACTGGCCCCCGCTGGACCCAGGCACACCCCTCTGAGACCCCTCTGGTCGATTCATGTCCCGGTCCTGTGGTCCCCGGATTCACTTTGATGTTTAATCCCATCCTGCCTGTGTCCCTCTTTCATTACTGCGAGCCGCTCTGCCAGTCATGAATATCCAAAGGTTCGCTTACTTGACAGGATTATCCCCCTTTTCAAAGCCGTTGGGGACAATTCTTGGGCCACAAAAAAAATACACTCAATGGAGATCCTTTGCACTCTAGTTTTCTTTCTTTCTTTCTCCGACTCTCCTTTACTCTCTCACTCTGTCTCTCGTTCTCTCTCTCTCTCTCTCTCTCTCTCTCTCTCTGTCCCTTCTGTCTTTGTCCCTGTGGACCTTTCGTAAATACATTGATCCACCCAATTCAGGAGTTCATCTGCTGCTCTTAATAGAATTGTGGACACGCACTCACGCACGAACGCACACACACACAGACACACACACACACACACACACAATCACGCGCACACACACACACACACACACACAGAGCGTACACCCTTATGAACGTTTTATTTTTGCTAAATGATATCACTGTCTTCCGTGTAATCCCATCTCATCCCATTTCAGAGCCTTGGTGTACATTACCACTTCTTTCTCCTGGGTTCATGAAGCCTCATCTTCAGGATTATGGATTCACCTCATTACAGCGTCGCACAATGGACACAGCTCACGCCAGGCAGCTTTATTTGTGGGACCGGTTCATTGTTTGTTACAAAGACCTACAGTAGGTGCTGGTGGTGAATCCTCTGAAACCCTTAAAGCGAGTTGGTGGGCGCAGATATCTATAGACATCACTGGAGGGGGGCAATGTTACACCTGGTTCCAACTTACAACCATCAACGGGGCACTAATGTTTTTGCCGGTTTTGTCTCTGATCCACATACATTGTAACCACTGGTGTGTGTGCCTGTGTGCGTGTGTGCGTGTGTGTTCATGCCCAGCCCTTGTGCCTCGTGTTTGCTCAGGGCCGGCGGATAAGGCCCCGCCGAGGTAAACAGGGCTCCCATGGGAAGGAGTGGTCTCCGAGGCCCCCGGGCTAACGACCTCGCCGATCTCGCGTTCGCGTCGGCGATGTCTCTCTTTCTCTCTCCTTATTCACATGTGAGGTTTCAGACCTCCGGCCCCATTGTCTGCGTGGGCTACTGATGCAGGTCCGCTGTTTGTTTATCTTCTTATTCCTCCTCACTCTCTCTCTCTCTCTCTCTCTCTCTCTCTCTGACGCTCCGCCACCTTTGATGCTTCGTCTTCAGCCCTTTAGAGCATAATCCTTTCGCCTAACAAAACACGATGCGCGGGGCTGAATGGGTGTACATCTGTGCAGTGTTTTGGGGGAGCTTTAAGTCCAGTGTAAGTTGGTATAAGGGAGCGGACGGGCCCTCCTTCTATCCGGCGTTATGAATATTCACATTGTCGCGAGTCTCGATCTGGGAGTTGAGGATCAGCGGATCTGTCGCCGTGGCACCGGGCCTGGTTAAGCAGCCATTTAGGCCGGTCGCCGGGAGGCTGAGGCCGCTCTGTAATGGCTGCAGTCCACCGCTGAGGCCTGCTGGGAAAGAAGCCACCAAAACAATTCCTCACCTACTTTCGTACAATGCTTCTTCCAAATCCATACTGCCATCAGCGGATGACGATAATTGGGTATATAATAGCAATAGCAGGGAACAATATATTTTTAAATGTGGCAATTTCCTCTTTTCTCTAATGATTTTATGAGCATTCTGTTGAAAATGACGGGTTCTTTGTTTCAAAAAAAACAAAACTTTTAATGCATTTTTGTTCCCAGAGCTGTGTAGGTATACTCCTTTATTAACGACACAAGGAGGTTTGAACGTATGTAGGTTTGTTATGTAATCATTGCGGCTTGGTCTTTGTAATTGGCCATTTCCACAGAGCTGCTGAAGATATAATTAAGAGAAAAGGAGCCTGTCTGTCTGTCTGCCTGACAGGCTGGCTGCCTGTTGGAGGTGTTGAGAAACAGGATGGAATAATGGGGGGGAATGGCCGGCCTAATTAATTTTGAAACGTGATACCTCATAATCCCCGTTAACCGCTCTGGTAATTATGTTTTGCGTGGAGCAAATGGCGCTCGGTGGGTAGGCCGCTAAGAGGAAAGTGGCATAAAGCAGATGTGAAGCAAAATAATAACCTCGGCAATTTTACAACCTGAGCCTTTTTCCGCGGCGTCAGAATCATCCTTCACGGAAAAGACACACACACACACACACACACACACACACACCACTGTCACCCCATTTTTTCTTTTACCTCTATTTTTGTACCTCTGTACCTCAACAAAAAAAAACACACTTGTCTTTTTCAGGGCTTTTTGCCCCTACCTTTGGGAAAGTCGACGCACACCAGTCGAAGACCTCGTCAGACCCCTTGTAAGAACTGCTCAAGATGACCTTGTGTATTTAAACTCTTTGTGGATGTGGATGTTGAAGAAAACAGAACTTTTTCTTTCGTCCTTTTTGAGCTTTTGAACTTTTCTATCCAATTCGGAGTATTTGGTAAAAGGTCTAGGATGTTAAGTAGCTGGCCAAAACCGTTAAAAAAACGTGTGTAAAATATTTTAGTGAACCTTTAAACTCAAAAGAAAAACTATATAGATTAGCTGAGCAAGTTGGGTTGCCATTTACAGTAGTTAGAATTCACTCATGACCATGGGTTATATTGTCACAGCCTCATCCTAGTCTCCCCTGTCTGTTACTGCATCCAAAATGGTGTACCATATACATACTACATACTACATGTTGGTACCATTGTTCAGCAAGCTTTAGTGTGTAAGTAAAACAAAAAGACATTCTGCATCGTCATACAGTATAGCTGCTCGACTTCCTTTTGGCACGTTAGGGGTTGATGGCGACACTGCATCGGAACTTTTACCGCCTTCTTGCCCTCAATACAACCAGGACACCAAGGTGATGAGTCCTGAAGGTGAGGCTGTTTTAAAAAGCATGCACGATTCCCTTGGTATTGTTAGTGAAAGAACTAGGCTTGAGTTGTGTTGTGCACGTTTGAAATAACAGGGTCCTGGTTTCTCATTTTTTTCCGGTCCAGAACCACAACTTAGTGTTTGGAGAAGACGGTGCTGCAGCACATGAAGTGAAGTAAACATCCGTCCCTGAAGTGAACCTTGAAGTACGTGAGCAGAGGGCGGCACCAAAACCTGAGCGAGGTTTTAAATGAAATACCAACCGCCTTCCCTTCTCAATCAGTACGAATGAGCCCATTGATTGTCATTAAGGTAAAGGTGATTTTCTTTTCCAGACGTTCTTTTCCTAACCCGTGAAGTGTTGTTTATCCCAGAATACTAATTTTCATTAGAGCCTATAGCCAATATCAACCTGATAGGGAATAAAATAGGAATTTGCCTCTATACCTTTTAGGCTGCAGATTGCCAACTGGTACCTTCTTCATAATATACTTCAATATCAGTGTCTTCATGCTCAATTACCATATTACTGAAATTTAAATTAGAGACAAATACTTTGATCAATATGTTATTAGTGCATGTTTAGTTCTAATGTTGTGGATATCAGAATGGCGAGCGTATCATTGAAGATCCACATTCTTTTACTATCGTCATTGGGAGTCATAATATTTTTGTTCGACTTGGAAAAGCTTTTTTTTTGTTTTTGTTTTTAACAACAAAGAGGTGGTCAGTTCATGCCGAAATATCCTAAACAATTAAGGACACTTTGGGGAGCTGCTTGACAGCGACAGCCTAATAATCATCGATTGGTAAACGGTTTATTATTGATATTTCAAAGTTTCCTGCGCGCCAACTCTCTCCAACGTCCTACAAACCCCCTGAAGGACTTTTACATATTTTTTATTCACGCCATTTGAATAATTTAATTGTAATAAAGAGACGAATAAACAAATGCGCGCATGAATATTCAGAAGTCAGCTTATTCCATGCCGTTCCAGCTTCAAAAGCCTTTTCGGAAACATTACAACAGCATGCACAATCTGGTATGCAGCTGCTACCTTTTCATAATGTATACCGGACTGGATTCATTTATCCGCGCGGAGTTGGTGCGTATGTCGGAGGGATTGTTTGCCCGCACATTCCGCATAGCTCTCCAAACATTAATGCAGCCTGGAACATACTAATACCCCAAGGTCTGAATATGTTTTCTTTTTCTCCCACCCCTCCACCCTCCAACCACCCCACCCCAAACTCTTCAGGAGGCAAAAAGGTCCGATTGGACTCGTGCCTAAATAATTCACGCAAGCCTGCCCGTGACAGCGAGGCGCTCCGTGCGTGAGACGCGCGCGCACACGTCAAGCTTTGGTGCCAAACAGTTAAAGTCACCTCACGCGCTGCTGGGGTGAAGGAGAATGAGAGTTAGAAATGATTTTTTTATTATTATTATTATTATTATTATTATTATTATTATTATCCATCTGATCTGCAGAAAGCAGGCCACGCTGCGCACACGGACACATCGATTATTTGATTGGGTGGCAGAAGAAGGGGAAAATATACTGCGTGTATCGCGCCCGATTGTCTAACGTTGATGTGAGCAATTTTGTTGGGTCATATTGTAAACGAATGGATGTCACACATTTTCATAAATCCTTCTGCTTTGAGGAAGGCCGTCTTGAAGTGCTGCGTGTTTACGAGCATTCTTAGATATTTTCTAAATATATATAGAATATAAATGTATATAGAATATATTAATATCTATATATAAATCATTTGTTTTTAATATTTCTGTATTCTGAAATATCTTGTCTCAATCAAGATCATTCTTTTTTGGAAATATGTTTTTCAGATTAAATTGCCAAAGTTTAGATTACCAAAACAATTATAAATAGATTATTTAAAAATAGATTATATTTTCATTGTTCCTTTTCATTTCTTGAAAATAACACATTATGGCCAGTAAAAACCTGGGCAATCTATTTATATATAAATAAAGTTTTGGGAAAACATGTTTTGCGCTGGTATGTGTGTGTGTGTGTGTGTGTGTACGTGTGTGTGTGTGTGTCTGTGTGTGTGTGTGTGTGTATAAGGCTTATTCTCTTTACATTTCAAGTCAAAATAATTGCATTTAGATGTGAGAATGTGATTAATCTACGATGCTAATTTACTGTAAGTAATGTATGGATTCATAAAGTCAGTTAAACTATCGTTTTGCACGACACGCTGCCCTGAAGCGTGAATATGTAACTCGAAAATCACAAGAATAACAAACATTTTAACAAGTAAACTTTTTTTTTTATTATTATTTTTACATTTAAAATCCCAACATAATCACAGAGTCGTCTGAAATCCCAGCCAAAATAAGTAAATAAATATCATTTAGCGCATTTTTTTTAATATATATAAAAAAATAAACAAGTGGTCATTCTTTGCGTCGGGCAGTGAATGGCATGTTGGCAACGAAACAGTGGAAATTCAACATTTACATGTGGAAGAAGGAGTTCAGAGGAATAGAATAAAGCAGGTGCAGCGTCAGAGAACGGGCTGAGCGTGATGGGGGTGGCATCCCAAACGACTTAACATACAGTCATTAATAATATAAAATATATGGTACTATATAAACAGTGTCATCAATCTACATATTTACACTCTACATGTGTGTTTTGTGGACTTCATTTGTGCTTTCTCTCCTCTCGGGGCTCGGAGCGTGGGGAGGCCGAAGATGATATATGATATAAATAAAAAAGATTGGAATGTGAAAAGAAAATGAGGAAAAACCGTGAATTATTATTCCCATGTGAAAAAGAAATATCTAATCGTAATCCGTATTGAACACCAGCTGCAGCGATTTAAAAATATATCTTTAGAAAGGCAGCGGTTCACCAATCTTTTCACTAATAAATTTCAGTTTGTTTTACCGGCGAAACAAAGTCAGCGTTGGTGCAGATTCCCACTAATATCACAATGGGGGAAAATGTTCCTGCATCAACTTGAAAAACTTGCTTAAATAAGTCAAATCAACCATTCTTATGTTTGAGAAAACCCACAAAAATGAGAAAGGTTTAACAAATTAAAGCAACTTTTTAAACTCGATCCAATGACTCCGATCCAATGGGGTTTTTTTTCAGCGCACTGTGAGAAAAATCAATGCAAATATATTGGCTCCGTGGACGCAACAATCACCAACACAGATAAATACAAAAAAAAATAAAAAATAAAACAACTTAAAGATATTGGACGAGGAAATGGTCGCTTTTTGCACCCATATAGTTCATTTTTTTACAGTGGGTTGAGTTCCGTTCACTTGGAGTCGCCCAGCCGCGGCAGGCTGACCGCGCTCATGCCCGGCACGTGTGGAGGGGGCACCTGGCACACGCTGCACGGGCACGGCATCCCGGCGCCCACCCCCCAGTGTTGGAAGCCGCCGGCCAGGGGCCCCGCCGCGGCGCCCGGCGCCTTGAGGAGTCCGTGGTGGTGCGGTCTGATGGAGGACGTGACGGCGGAGATGCCGGGCGCGGCGAGGGACGCGGTGGACACCGCCGGCGGCGGGAGGAGCGGGTGGTGCACCACCTGGTGAGAGGCGTGAGACACCGCCGGGTGCGCGGCCAGGGGCCCGGCGTGCGTCATGGTCCCGCAGGCGGCGGACGGGTGGAAGGCGGGGTGGTGGCCGCCGCCGCTGCCGTAGATCTCGCTCACCAGCCGCTTCATCTCCTCCAGCGAGTTGCTCAGCATCAGGATGTAGTTGCGCGCCAGCAGCAGCGTGGCGATCTTGGAGAGCTTGCGCACCGAGGGCCCGTGCGCGTACGGCATGACCTCCCGGAGCCCGTCCATGGCCACGTTCAGGTCGTGCATCCTCTTACGCTCGCGGCTGTTGATCTTCAGGCGGATGGACTGCAGCTCGTTCTCCGACAGCAGCTTGCGGTCCTTCTTGGACAGCATCTTCAGGGTCAGGGAGTCGTCGTCGTTGCTGGAGAGGCTTTGCAGGTCGGCGGGGATCTCCGGAGGCGAGTCGCTCTGCGTGGAGGACACCGCGCCCGAGAAGCCGTGGACGGACTTCTTCATGGCGGACAGGAAAATATCATCCACCTCGGGGGAGCAGGGTCGGCTGGACACACGGCTGGTATCGGAGTCCATGGTCCTCATTCAGCACAAGCTTCTGACGAAAGGAGAAGATAAACCGATTAGGAAAGAAACCGATTTTTCTTTTTTTCTGCACAATCAAACACACAATTATTAAATTAAAAAAACAACAACAACAACAACAACAACGACGACAACAACAACAACAACAACTTACCGAGATGTTGGTGCGCGAGAGAAACGGTAAAGACGCTGGATCCACTTGTTACTCCAAACAGCATCTGACAGCCCATGTGACACGGTGGGTTGGACCACAGCGCTTTATAGAGGGCCACACCATCCAGGGCCCCTGCCGACGAGACAGGAGCTGCCGCGGTCCCCGCTGCCTCCCTGCGACCAATGGGCTCCGTCCGAGGGTTGGTGGTGGGCGGAGGCTGCAGGGGGTGGATGGATGGAGAGCCCTCCGAGCTGATGTGATTACACAGAAACCGTATCTTTATGAAACCAATTAGAAACAATCACACATATGCTTTCCTGGGAAAATGCTGCTGGCTGCTGGCGGTGTGATTTTGGTTGGAACGAAATTGAAAAAAGTCAATCGTCAAGCCGAGAGATTTATCTCGTGTTTATCGACGATGTTTTTCAGTGTCCGCTTTAAATTGTTGGATCAAACTGGAATTTATTTGTGGACGAAAGTTATATATTTTTTATTATATATTATGCATATAATATCTATATGTATTGTAATTGTATATGTAATTGTATATTATGTACAGTATATTATTATATGTTTTTTTTGTTTTATCAAAATATTGCGCTTAAACATGATTTACGCATAATTGTGTAGTTTGCGGCTGAACTACTATTTAATGCAGTCTGAGTCTGATACCATAAATATTTGTAGTATTACTATAATAAACTTTGATGGTTAGAACATTATATCTTTATAATGTGAAATATGTCTTGGACTCTGCATTTTGGTCTCTAAAATTAAGATCGCTATATCAAATGTATACAACAATAATTAATCCAATCGAATTATATTACTTATAATAAATAATTTAAAAAAAATTAACATTCGAATAATTATTGTTATATAACATATACATATAATTATATATTATTTTGATATAAAATAACGTCTCCCTGTAAGATGAATAATGCATTTCCAAGCCGGTGTCCGTGCTTGAGTAAATGTGGTGGTTATTATTTTAACCCGTCACCCTGCAGCTGACTGGGTGAGCCGTTAACGCGCACTTTAAATGAAGCGTGCAAAATGTCTTTTAACGGTTATGATCTGAAACATTTCAATTAGTCCAATATGGCCTCGCAGCGACGTGCCCTCCGTTGGCCTGACATCAGGACCAGAACCGATCACTGCTATGGAGCTAAATGGAGCTGACAGGATCATTGTGCATGCGTGGAGTTGGAAACAGTAATCTCTAATTGCCCCTCAGCCTTTACCTTTTCCTTTACTGGTAAAGCAATATAAGCCTTTATTTATAGAAGGATTACTACACGCTTGAATAAAATAAATACCACCATCTCCCAAAATACACAGTCTAATTACCGAGAGTCTGGATTAATTGGATGGACGCCTAAGGGAATACGAAATGGCCCAAAAGTAATCGAAAATCCACCCAAAACTATACCCAAATAAGAGTCATTGTCTAAAAATAAAATTAATTTAATTCAATTAAAAATAAATAAATAAATAGATAAATAACTATATGCATACAATTCAAATAAAATACAAATAATAAAAAAAAAAAAAATAAGGACTACAATTGCCCCTATACATTTTACATTTTAAATTGCGATCCATTTTTCCTGTTGTAGGCCTTGTATGGGAAAGGACCACTAGTGGAAATAACATTTTAACTATTAATAATTATTAATTAAACAAAGACTATTCTTCCAGCCCCAATGTACCACAGGCCACTGTAACACTATTCAATCAAGGTCCTTGTTTTTTTTTTACTGTTTCTCTCAGTTTCTTTTCGGTTGTTTTCTCTTCTGGGCCCCTTGTGTTTGCTTGTTTACCGCCGCTAAATAAGATTATGATAATGAGGATAAAGCAGCATTTTAATTCAGGAGATTCCGCCACTTGCTTCATTAGACATTCCCACAATCTCACTGAGGCTGTTAGTGGAACGAAATGAAACGGACTCACAGTGGGATTCAACAAGGGTTTCTCATCCTATAGCATCATTATTTTAAATGTCATCCGCTAAGCAGTGATTGACAGCCGTCATGAGAATAATTAGGCTGCAGGACTGGACAGAATTACAACATGAAGATATTATCTGATATTGTCCTGCAGAGAACAAGCCTCCGAGGATTAAGTCCATGTCCGTGGCATGTAAATGCGCAAAACAAATGTTAGCAGCATTAATTACACTATGCACTGCAAAAAAATGTGGTCATAAAACAGTGATATTTTTTTAACAATGAAACGAATCAATCATGACATATTTCCCCCGTTGTACTGAAGATTCAGTGATCACAGCCAGAGAACGTTCTCCTCTCTTGATATCAGGGAAATGTTCCAAAAGATGGTTAAAGAATTGGCAGAGAGACTCAGCAATTACACAACATGAACAGGGGCCAGGGAGTGAAGTGCTTTCCGAACTAATCAAATTATACGACGCGGAAAATGCTTTTGCCACCTCTAGTTGAATTTTTCTCATGGCGATGCAGAGTAGATTACATCCACCGCCTAATGGATTTATTAACACCTGTTGACAATGGCCGCCCCTTTCCTCTGACCTCTCCCACCTGTATGAGATAATGATGTTTCTATCCACTTGATAATGCAGAAAGACATGACAGAACCGTTTTTTGTTTACCTCACATATATATATTTTTTAATTTCTTTATATACCAATTTTATATACATATTCATATTTTGGGGAAAAAAAATCCATAACTTACATTTACAGCATAATTAACTTAAAGCAATTTCATTGTGAACAACTGGGTGTCAACAGGTTTTTATATGATATTTGTACAGTTTCCACACTGAGTGGAAAGCTTAGTTTACTCTAAATAGTTCAAGTGTGTGTGTTCCAGTCGTGGCGGCCTGTCCGTGGCCCTGTGTGACGCGCTGGGCCGGTGGCGGGGGGCCATCTGTGAGTGTGTGGCCAAACTTTACAATGCTAATTACAGCGACGGGAGACCAACGGAGAAGACATGACGTCTTACAAGCGCCTCCCTCTCTCTCTCTCTCCGGGGCTATTTATTCATTTTCTAATCCCGTCCTCTGTTCCAAAAGTAAACACGCATATCCCAGAGACGGAGAGGAGAGGGGAGTGCGTGTATGTAGCTCAAATTTGTGTGGGTGGTGGCAAGTGAGACGGAGACAAACAGAGAGGTGGTTGGAGAGGGTTTGATAGTGGCAACACAAGAGGGAGAGGTTGCCTGAGAGAGAGACAGAGAGAGAGAGAGAGGGTGATGGAGGGAGAAGGCCTGGGGAAAGAGAGACAGACAGTTCTATGGGTTTAGGAGACACAAGAAAAAGAGAATTTGTTGGGGGGCGGGGGGGGGGGTGCACTTTTAACAGACCATGGTTCATAAGAGGAAAAGGTAAACCAGGGACAAGTGTACACTTTATGGCGGTCAACAATTACCTATGGTCATTACAAGGGTTAGTAGTCAGGAAATTTGAAGTAGACTTGATTTTGCCTCAAGTTCTTCATAACTTAACCTCCCTCCAGCTCTGACTCAACCTCCCCTCACAATCTTTCTCTCTCTCTCTCTCTCTCTCTCTCTCTCGCTCCGTCAGTCTGGGTGGCAGTAGGCCCGGTAGCTGTGGTGAATACCAATAGTGAGGGGGAGCATATGTGGGCCATACTTAATCCTGCTAATCTGCCTCCGAAATAAAAAAGAGAAAGAGAACAAAACGGGAGAGGGGAGAAAAGAGTAGAGGGTTTGGAAAAGAGGGTGAGCGAACATTTCTCTCTCTCTCTCTCTCTTGCTCTCTCTCTCTGTCTGGGGAGCTGACCAGTGGTGGCCAAATGAATTGGGAAAAAAAACCCCAAAAAAACATGAATAACGTACCAGTTCTCTCACCCCGATCTCTTTCTGTGAGAAATATTGGAACGAAATGAAGCAAAATTCTCCCCTTTTGTCCCAATCTAGAGAGAGAGTGGAAGAGAGCGAGGGAGAGAGAGGAACGTGAGGTGAGGCCTGTTGCTGCTGCTGGTGGCATTTGTCTGTTGGTGGTTGTATGTTTATGTCTGTGCAGTAGGTGTGTACAGTATATGCGTGGGTTTTGCGTGCGTGTTTGTGTGTGTGTGGATGTGTGTGTGTGTGTGTGTGTGTGTGTGTGTGTGTGTGAGTGTGTGTGTGTGTATGTGTGTGGGTGTGTTTGGTGACTGTGTGTGGGTCTGTGCGTGTGTGTGTGTGTGTGTGTGTGTGTTTGTGTGCGTGTGTGTGTGTGTGTGTGTATGTGTGTGTGTGTGTGTGTGTGTGTGTGTGTGTGTGTGCGCGTGTGTGCGTGTGTGCATGGGTGTGTGGTGGAAGAGGTAGAAGAGGTCGAAGATATAGAAGGGGTTTAAGAGGTAGACGAGGTTGAAGAGGTAGAAGGGGTACAGGAGGTTGAAGGGGTATAAAGGGTAGAAGGGGTAGAGGGGGTAGCAGAGGTGGAAGGGGTAACAGAGGGAAGAGGGGTAGAAGGGGTAGAATGGGCAGAACAGGTAGCAGGGGTAGAAGGAGTAGAGGGTGCAGCAGAGTCGGACTGGGTAGAAGAGGTAGAAGGGTTATAAGGGGCACAAAGGTTCGAAGAGCTTGAAAACGTAGAAGGGGTAGAAGAGGTTGAAGATGTAGAATGGGTAGATGAGGTAGAAGTGCCCGTCTCCTCCCTGGCAGATGTCCCTCATCCGGATGGGGCAGGTTGCTACTGTAGGACCGGGCTGAAGGAGTACGCTCCATTCCTCGCCGTCCCCAGGGGGGTGGAGGGCGGCCGTCTAGAGGGGTTGAGCTGCGCTGGCCGGGGGCTTTATCGCTACAACAGCTATTAGGAGGTAATTAAGTCCTAACACCAGCGAGCCTCCCATGGTTACTATAACACAACTGCAAATGGAAAGCTTACAAGCTCCTTTAGACGGTGGGACAAATTGAATGGAACTCATTGGGCTTTGGCTATTATTCCAGCGGCCCCATCTGGCTGGGAAAAGATAAAGGGGATTTGCTGGAGGTTGTGAGGGGTTGAGCCTGCATGGGCGATGTATGCGTGTGTGTGTGAGAGAGAGAGGGGTAAGGAAGAAGAGAGGAGTGGGCGTGTGTGTGTGTGTGTGTGTGTGTGTGTGTGTGTGTGTGTGTGTGTGTGCGGAGGGGGGGGGGGGGTGTCCCACGATGGGATAGTGTTTTTAAGGGGGTCCAGGGGGGATTTTTTTTTTCCTCCCTCTCAGGTCCCATTCAACAGGCAGCCTGAGATTTGCTTTGGCCAAATGTTACAAATGTTTCGACAACCTGGTCTCTGATCCTCGGGGGTCACCCAGGGGGGGCGGGGGGGTATGTGGTGCGGGGGCGGGGGTGGGCGGGGGGGGGGGGGTGTACAACGTCTTTACACCATCGGATTTAACAAAACAGCATGGAGATGAATATATTCCCCGGCCGTATTCACTCGCCGGAGGCCTCCAGATGCTTGTTTTGAGAGAGAAAAGGGGGGACCGGGAGGACCCGGCGGGAATACCCGGCCGGGCGTCAAATCCGTGCCCACGGTGCGTCGCCGGCGGATCTCGTGCAGACAAAGGGGCATCATGTTGGCTGAAGTGAGGCTGTAGACTGTTGTTGAAGAGCAAGAGTGGTCAGAAGACGGTGAAAGGATTTGGAGGAAAAAAAAAGTCAAAACACGCACTGAAGGGATTACAAAGTATTGAGGTAGCTCGTTCGTAAAAAATGTACCCACTGCATATTCTGTATCCTGCTTATATGCCCCCTATTGAATGTGTAAAGTAGCATAATAGCACTGTTCCTGAACACTCCTAGGATTAATAAAGTGTATTAAATGATCTTGTCTTATCTTGACTAATCTTATGTTATCTTATCATTCCATGGCACATCAGCTCTTGGTGTGCAGATGGTTTGTCGTTTCCAAAAATATCAGGGCGTTTTGGGTGCGAACTAAGCCTAGGAGTCTTAGACTTCCCCGGAGTCTTAACTTATATTTGACGGGTTTGTTTAATGACATCTGTTTCATCAGAATTCACCGTAGTAGCTCAGATCTCCTCGGCCTCACACCTCGATGCTGCTTAAGAACATTCAGTGGGTCAATCTTAAATGGCTTGAACATATCGTATCTTATCGACCCCCAGACCCCGGGCCATTGACATGCACTCAGCTACCAGTGAGGAGCACTTTCTGGAATAAGTAGTCACTATTGAATGACATCGATAGACCTACAGTATCCTTGGTGCTGCGTCACAATGGGACTCAAACAGGCTAATGACGGGAGATCTGTTGGCCTTAACAGGCCCTCTTTCAGATGGCCATTGTCAGGGGGCGCAGAGACAATGGGCGGAGAGATAACAATGGGGCACACAAGCAGCCCGGGCAGCAGCCATGGG
>NC_137210.1:8439139-8569139 GCF_960531495.2 Zeus faber
CACCTAGCTACTCCACTCCTGGCCCTCCCACCCAGAGACAGTGACTTACAATGGGCTGTTGGGTTCTCTCTCTTTTCACTAGGCGTTTTAATGTTAAAAAAGTGTCAGAATCCGAGCATGTGTGTGGTTGTGTGTGTGTGTGTGTGGTGTGTGTGTGTGTGTGTGTGTGTGTGTGTGTGTGTGTGTGTGTGTGTGTGTGTGTGTGTGTGTGTGTGTGTGTGTGTGTGTGTCTGCGTGTGTGTGTGTGGGAAGGGGCTGTGGGTATTCAAGTGGATAATTGTTTGTGAGCTTGTCACCGAGGCATCAGTCCCAGGTTGGCAAGAGACACATTGATCTGCCCAAACACCAAATCTTTTTCCCATGCTGTCGTCCTCGATCACTGTCTTTTCCACTTCTTACTTCACATATAAATTTATTGTCGGTCCAGGGATGCAAAGTTGCGACCCCCTGGCCATAAAGTTAGCCTCTTTCACCAAGGGATGTGCATTGTCGAATTTCCGTACATGGCCCGGAAAGCTGCGATCGAGCTAGCCAACTTATCACTGTGTCTTCCTTTAGACTGCACTCTGACCTCAGCCCGACCTCCAGATGACCTTTGAAACGCACCCCACATTTCAGGGTACAAGCCCTCCCAGTGACCTCATCAATTACTCTCCCCACCGGCCGGGGCTGCAGGTTCAGCCTATTTCTCCAAAAGTGTCTTTGTATTGTCTTCTCGCTGTCTTTCTCTCCATCGACGTGCCACCAGCGCTCCCTCGCTCGATCTCTCTCTCTCTCTCTCTTTTTCAGTTGTTCCGTCGCCACTGCCTGGGGCGAGTCTGCCGGTGATTTTCTGATGGCGAGGGCGGCGCACTCGACGGATCACGGCCTCCTGCGTGTGACGCCCCTTCCCTGTTTTCATCGCAGGCATCTCTTACTGCTTCCACCGGCGCTGTATGCTCGCAATCAACACCTTCACCTCCACACCACCCCACCGCCCCTTGTTTCCTCTTCACAGCCAGGGCTGTCCTGCCCCCACCCACCGCCTCCATCCCACATCTACTCTCCTCTCACGGGCTCAACTTGTTGTCCTTCTTTTCATACCATCTGTCCAAGTACAATGGCTACAAATAACCAGACTCTCTCCGTAATACACAAATGCGATTTTGGGATTTGATCGGCTCCACTCCCTTTCACCGTACGGCTCGATCACGGAGTTAGAGTGGGCGTAGAAGATGGGCAGAGAATGAAACGACCAGAGCGCTCGTCTACTCTTTTGGACAATTCCTCCGACGGCAGTTGCGTGGCCCTCGCTGTCTTTCGTTTGAAGTGATGTGAACCCACCGGCCAGCGTTCCTCTGCGGTTTCCCGGACCAATCACATCCCTCGAGCGGGGCATTGTCCGCAGCTTCTAATCTGGTGTCCATGCTGGGACAAAGCCATGAGATCATAGATGATTCTGGGGTTCTGCTGTGAGTGTGTGTGTGTGTGTGTGTGTGTGTGTGTGCGCGCACGCGCGTGTGTGCAAGTGAATATTTTGTGCACATGTCCACCTAAATGTGCACGCAGGTGTGGAGGAGGCTCGACCACGTATAGACAGTTAGATCGCACATATGTGCCCGCTAACGATCCGTGCGGCCCACCGTGTTTCTGTCTCCGAGACAATGGGAGCAAATCCCTCCGACTCTCATTTGTCCGCTGGTGAGTCTCTCTAAGACTCTATACGAGTGTAAGAGGAGGGAGAGAAAGCCCTGCTCAGGCCTCACTCTCTATAAACGCTTGATCTCTGTTTCTGTTGAATATGTAAATCCCCCCTCCCCTGCCACCTCTCTCTGTCCACGAGACCCCCACTGTCCCACTCTCCCTCCCCGAGTGAGGGGGCCGGGGGGGGGGGGGGGGGGGACTAGGCTACTTTAGAGGAAGGTTTAGCGCACCCAGCCACCCCCCCCCCCCCTCCCCCCCAATGCCCCTCTGGTTGATTGTGTGGCATGGAGAGAAAGAGGGAGAATGAGAGGTGCAGGATATAATCCTATTGTCCATCCCTGTACCATATGGTTAACGCACTGGCCTCTCCAGCGGTACAGTCCATGGAGTGGCGGGGGCAGCTTGGCTCTCCAATCAGGGCACATTTTTCACTAAGCCTGTGGCCTCACGCTCTTATGGAGGATCACTGGTGTAGAAAAGAGGCAGTCCGTTTTGTTGGGTTGTCACAGAGATGGGTCTTAGGGAAGAAGCACTTTCTCCGATTCCAATTTTCATCACACACTTAGAGCAGATATTCTGTTCCGACTGGGGGAGGCTTGCGTGCCATGCTGTTTTCTTTCACTTAGGCATGAGTATCCTAAGTATCCTTTCAGGTATCGACCTGCCCAATCAATAGGATACAAAGTGGAATTTAATTGGGTATGTATTCGGTTGATGTAATAGACAGATGTTGTTACTCTTTGGCACTGTATAGAAAAGTCGGAGCTTGTATCTGTGAGCTTCTGGTCTATTCTTCAGCTTAGCACCACATCAAAATCAGCAAGTGGAAAATGTGTGTGTGTGTGTGTGTGTATGTGTGTGTGTCTGTGGTGTGGGGGTGGGCGGGGTGGGCGGGGTGGGCGAGGTGGGGGTGGGGGGGGTCAAGATCATGTGTGTGTGTGTGTGTGTGTAAGTGTGTGTGAGGGAGTGTGTGTGTACATGGGTGGATGCCAGGGGGTTCGGCCTTGTGGCAGCAGCAGCTCGGACGTCTGTTCCCTTACGGTGGAGGTTTCCGGACAGCCGGGGGGGGGGGGGGGGGGGGGCTGTTGCCCCCCTCACAACCTCAACCTCAACCCGGCCATGTCAATCGGCATCTGGTTGATCCAGCCCCAATGGGTTCATGTAACCAGAAAATGCTGCTTTTCAGCGGTGGGGTGAGGGGCCGATGGGCGGGTGGGGTGGAGCGCAGTGGTGGGTCACCATTCTCCGTCGAGGCCTGGCAGATTAAGATGTAATGTCGCCCTCTCCCACCGTGACAAGGGGAGGGGTGGCCAGGCAGGAGAGATAAGGCGTTGGGGTGTGGGGTGGAGGGGGGCACGATTAGGGATACATGAGCCTTTAGGAAATGCCCTGAGGGGGCGAAGAGAGAGACGGGTGGTGGGAGGACTGGACACGATGGTGTGAAGGGATGAGTTTCCCACAGCCACAGTTGTTATTCTGCTCCCTTCCATTCACAAGTGGAATGTAGAGGCATTGGTGACAGGAAATGTAGGATTTCTGGGCGACACCAAGAAATCCTACATTCTCTCGCTCTCTCTCTCTGTCTCTCTCTCTCTCTCTCTCTCTCTCTCTCTCTCTGCTCTGCTCTCTATCCACATCTGTCTCCTCCACCTCCAAACCTATTCTGGATTGTATTTCGGACGGCGCAGACCTCATACTACATCACTTCAAGTGGTCGTTTCCCGCTGCTAGTGCCGGTATTGTGCGTGGAACCTCACCAGTATGTGAGGACCGGAACCACCTGGGCTGCCCCCATAGTTCCACTGTCCATCATGGTGCATACTACGTTGCTTGCGATCAACACACACACACACACACACACACAAAAGCCGTCAGTCTCCTTCTCCCTCACCTGCTCTCCGTCTCTTTCTCATACTCCTGCCCACACGTACACACAAAACCTGTCACCTCTCTGTCAACCTAATCTGCCCCCGACATGCAGCACTGACACGCCCTCCTCTAATGAGAACAAATCTCTCTCTCTCTCTCTCTCTCTCTCTCTCTCTCTCTCTCTCTCTCTCTCTCTCTCTCTCTCGCTCTCGCCATCTTTGCCTTTTGATACCACGGCCCTGCTCCCCCCGCCTCCAATTAGCCATCAATAACGGTATGTCGGGGCCAGTGAGACAGGCGGCCGGCCCGGATGATCCACCGCCACTTGTGTGGAGTGGAACATGGGGGATGTGAGGAGGGACGCGATGCCCTGGAAGCATCATGGGAAAAAAAACACGGGAGTGTGCTTCCAGTGTCAGGGGGGGAAATGAAACAGAGGGTGTACAGAGGTAGAGGAGCTCTTCAGCCACTGAGTTCGGGAGCCGACGTTGACGTGTCTCAAAAGTCGTACAGAAGTTGATTGATTTGCAAATCCAGCGACAAGTCAAATCTGCATGTTATTTTTCCCCAACTGTAAACTTCATCACCACAGGAGAGCCACCTCCACCTCCACCCTCGAATGATATGGAGCGTTATTCTGCTAAGAGTTGAATGTTTTTCGACTTGGGGGCGTGATAAGATTTACAAAAAGCCACCCCTCTCCCCCCCTTTGCCAACTGTTCAAAAGCTCCCCGTCTGAGACAGCCGTGAAGGTCCGTGAAGCAGGTTGGTAGAATGCAGCCATTGGAATGTGTCCTGAGATGGCGGTTGAGGACGTGCGGCGTGTGTTGCAGGGTCCCCGGGTCCAGAGTGACTCCCATGGTCACATGGTCTTCCTCCAGGTCTGGGGAGCGCTGTGGTCAGCGGCTCCATCTTATTTAGGTTAATACACCATTCAGACCAAACAGAGCTCAGGCGCGCTCGACCCCATATGTCTGTCTGCACGTCCGTCTGACGGCCCTCGGCTGCCTGTCAATCACTGTCTGTCACCGCGGCGGAGAGAAAAGGCTGAATTGTCGTTTTTGTCTCGACCGCGTCCCGCTTCCTTCCCTCCTCAAGAGCCTCGCGTTTCAAAACAACGACAGTGGGGCGGCGGAGACCAGTTTGCTTCTTCGCTGACCTCTACAACCGTACACACTCACTCGCACACTCACTCGCACACACACACACACACACACACACACACACACACACACACACACACACACACAGCCTCTGTTTCCAACAGCGACTACTGTGTCATTAAAGGAGGCCATTGTTGCTGATTAATTAATGAGCGGTTTTTTTTTTTGTTTTTTTTTTTGTTTTTTTCTGGTCTGCCATAAACTGGGATTAGCATATTCATGAGGGCGGACAGCTTTCAGACAGCTTTGAGCGAATCCAACGGGCCTGTTTTCTCGCTGTGTTTTTATTTTTGCCCATACGTAACCCCGTTTGTCGGACGGAGTCGTACCCCATTAGCTCCTGTGATCCTCCGTGTCACAGATGCGAAGAGAGAGAGAGAGAGAGAGAGAAACGAGACACAAACTGCTCCATTTTCACGCTCGAGGGAGCACGCCCCCAGGATTACAGGCTAAATTGGTCCGGGTTACAAACTGATTACCATGTCATGTAACATCTTTATTCTCATACATAATAAACAATGAGATACTATTAAAAACACGTTGAACTCAACGCTCGCCGTGCCCGCCCCACCCCAAAGCCCCGAACCAGACCAATCAAAGCGTAATGAAAACCAGTAACAGCCCAGCACCCCGCAAGGACGCCACATAATCTCAACGTACGATATTTTGCAATTAGAAAGATTTTCAATTCAAGAACTTTATTGTCATTGTGCAAGCGCAACGAAATTGCAATTGTGTGATCCTCAAATGGTGCATGTGTATTAACTCCACACAGTTTTTGAATTTTTTGAAAAAATGAATTAGACACAAATGACACAAAAAAAAAATGTCAGCAATAAAAAGTACAGAATCTAAACAATAAACTCCCAAATATTAGCAATATAAAGTATGAATACACTGAGCAATAAAATACTACTGTAACTACAACGAGGGTGAAAAAGCATCAGAAGCAGCAGCAAAAGTACGGTGAAGGTGTGGTGGAGGGATATGGAGTAACGTGTGTGTGATGTGTGTTTGGGTGTTGAATGACGTGTGGTTGGCGTCAGAATATTGCACATAATCAGCGGCTTGAAGTGACATGTAAGTAAATATTGCATGAGCCCCAATGACGGCAGCACATCCGCCTTGTCAGACCGAGCAGACGTCCGAGGATATGACCAAAGTTGAAATTAACGCTATGACAATTTAACAAACAAGATATTTGTTGATTATGTACCTTACGCGTGCGTCCGGACGACCAAATTGCAAAAGAAAAAAAGAAAAAAGATTGGGATTGCCTCCCTATGGCAGGAAGTGGATTTTCTTGCATGGAGCAGACAGGGACAGAAACTTTAGAAAACAAAACAAGAGATGGTTTCCTTCCCTTGACGTCATTTTTATCGGATGAATACATTTGGAAGTTGACCGTACGCTCACCTTCTAAGTGAAAGTGATCTTATTGTAGTGATCATCTTTTGTCGCACTGAGGTCAAAACCTGTTTCCAATAAATTAAAAATTAAGTCATCTATTTCTAAGGGCTGCCAATGTCGGATGGCAAAACTCGGGGTGATTATTTTACAATCAAATTAAGTTCCGGTGGTTTGGACATAGTGTATATCGACGGCCAATATGCGTCTGGCGTCCGATGTCTTGTGGGTTGGTTGACCGTTTTATTTTGTCGTAATTACACTGCGACGGTGTTTGGGTCAAGCTAATGATGGCCTGATGGGACGCGGAAAGGCCAAGTTTGAATGACTTCCTGACACCCTCCCCCTCTTTCATTCGGACAGATCACTGAGATGGCGTCTCTCGCTCGCTCGCTCACTCGCTCGCTCGCTCGCTCGCTCTGCCTTATTAGAGATGTCCGTCAGCGGGCGAGGAAATTTCAATGAACTGTCATGTTTTGTTTTTTTGCACAGACAACCAACAAAAACACACATGCGCACGCGCACGCGCACACGCACACACACACACACACACATAAACGCATGGACACGAGCGAAGATAAACCCACACGCAAACAAAATCAAACACCGACACACACACACACACACACACACACACACACACACACACACTCCTGACTCCCCAGCAATTTGTTGCCTATGACATCACATTGTGTGTGCCCGTTCTGGGCTGGCTGCTTCGTTAGCTTCCCTCTTTAATGAGCAGTTTAATTGAGCTGTCTAGCGGGCCACCTGTCGGCCCCAGGCCTCATTACCATACTAATGGACTGACATTGTGCTGCTCTGACAGCCCGCACTGGCCTAAACAGGGGAGGGGAGGAAGGGAGCGATACAGGGAGGGAGGGAGAGAGGGGTGCGGCGGAGGCCTGTCTGCAAGAGGGGATCGCCCGAAGCACTGGAGGGAAGAGTAGAAATGCGAAAGGGGGAAAGGCGGTACCACGGCGCGTCGAATCCAATTTTAACCCCCGCGGTGACCGCCGGCGAACGCGAGCGTAACACATTCCTCGTGTAACTTTAGGAAAAATGCATCAAATTGAATTGAGATTTCGACCAGAAAATTAATCTTTTCCTCACTTTTGTAAATTTATTTGAGTGGTACTACCGCAGAAGCAGGTTGCCTTTTAGTTAGTACTTATAAAGCACAAAACCTACTGTTACAAAGTGCTTTATAAATGCTTTTAAATTAAATGAAATTGAATTGAACAGACATAAGAGCCCACAAAGTAAGAAGCACAATGAAATATGAGTTAGAGACAAGATAAACATAAAAACAACAGTATCCATACAGTAACCAACTCTATCCTTAAGTATCCACTCAAATACTGTACAATTCAATATACATATAACACATTTTGAGCAGACACACAGTGCAGGTGTCTTTCAGGTGCAGGGTGTGGAAGAGAAAAGGGTTAAACTCCTCTTGTCGGGCGGAGACAACTGGTGAGCCACAGGTGCAATATCTGTCAAAATATGCACCTTTAAATGTCCGCGCACGCTCCCAGGGACCCAAACGCACACACACAACATACACCACACACACAACATTAATCCATCGCTGAGGGAGCTGTGGAGGGGTTTTCTAATATCGGCCCATTCAGCAACACAACCCAGCGCCGGCTGCACAGTAATGAAAGTCATTATTATTCACCTTCATTTTATTATCTTGTGTTTGTCCTACAGTACAGATGCACAAATGCACATGGCAGTAAAATTATGTTTTAACAAAGTTTGTCCTTAAAAGCTGAATGGATTTAATTACCAAACTGAGAGTATTGGGTGCAGTGGCACTAGAGGACCATCCAACACCATTCAGCCATGTTTGAGGAAATGCAAATCCAAATGCATCTTCATTTGAGCATCAGTTGGGATTTTTACAATATCAACCGAATCTGTTATATGTGGTACAGAAACAGTTGCAGAGTGTAAAGAACAAGTGCTTTGTTTCAAGGCGAGTGGGAGTGCCAGATACTTCTGACCAAATTCACTTTAATATTTCAAATTTCGGGTGCTTAAATCAGTTATTTGGTCCAAAATGTAAGGAAATCAATAAGGAAATGAATGAAGAGCAATAGAGAGACTTTATCAATCAAAATAAAAGAAAAGAAAGAAATACTGGAAGTGGGCTTTAAACAAAGACTTCCTCAAGATTTTGAAGACGAATTTCAAATTGTGATCTTTGTATTTCGAGAGAGGCATTTTGCTTTTTTCTAAAAAAAAAATAATAAAAAAAAAATGAACATTTCTTTCTTTCTTCCATATGCTCGTCTGTTGATGATGTCATCCCGTTCAACGAGGATCCATCACTCACTCACATGGGGGCCACTAGAAAAGATATGACATAAAACAGTATCAGAGTCAGTGGAACATTAGGGGCTAATGGAATATTCTAGAGTTTAATACAACCTCACCCCCCCACCCCCACACACACACACACACTCACACACACACACACACCAATTTATTTAATCTAATTTGAGCCCATGTCCATGTTGGCGTCAGGGGTCAACGGGTCATCATGAAAAACTCATTGAGCAGACGGACTCTAGCAGATACACCTACACCTTTTTAAACACACACACACACACACACACACACACACACACACACACACACACACACACACACACAGACAGAAACACAGAAACACACAAAACCACCAGAAGCCATGACCCTGACCTTCGTCCCCAGCCAGATGGACACATGGCCTTTCGGCCGGCCATCATTTCTGCGAACTTTGACCTGTAAAAATCACACAGATTGGTGGTGGTGGTTCTATATGTGTGTGTGTGTGTGTGTGTGTGTGTGTGTGTGTGTGTGTGTGTGTGTGTGTGTGTGTGTGTGTGTGTGTGTGTGTGTCGGAGGGGTGCTCAGAGAGCCCACCTGTGAAACATGACTTGGTCGGTGGCGACCCTGACCTTTGCGGGCGTAAATGCTGTGATCTGATCTGTGATCAGTATCGTCGACGTGAAACTCCATCTCGGCCCCAGTCACGCCGGTGTCGCAGTCGCGGCGGGATCACGGAAGCGCAGATCAGCATCATTCTTCATCGCTCCACAACTCCTCATGGTCTTTGGGTCAGCAACAAATAAAAAAAAAAATTCCAGTCTGCAAGTACAAGGTAGGTACAGGCCCCACACACAAGCGTCCTTAAAGAGCGGTTCCTAGGCTTTCCTTCGGGCCTGGAAAGCTTCCCATCAAAGTCTTCACCCTACCGTTCAAAAATGTCTCTTTTGACTCTTTTCAAGCTACAGTATCTTAAAAACAAACCCCGCTCTTTCCATATTTAGTGTCCATTGGGGGCACAGGGAGGAGAACAGGTCTTTTGGTGTGCAGCGGAGCCCGGGTGGAGAAAGACTCGCGGGTCGCTGTGTTGATGTGTGCTAATGTGACAGGGGAAAGCTGGCATGAGGAGCCAGCAGCACAATGGAGGAGAAGGCACCATACTGGGCCTGTTATTTTGCTCTTTTCCAGGCTCGTATAGCGGAGAGACAGCACGCTGAGGGAAGTCGGATCGCCCGGCGCCTGTGAACTTAAGCGGCAATGCGAAAGACACCCAGGCTCTGCAGTCTGCCACCCGCCGCTCGTATTTACTGTAGCTTCTGGCCTGGACCTGAAGGAGCCTACGAGGTTGCTTTACGGTCTATCAAGTCTATTGCGATTTCCAAAAGCTGTATTTTAAAAACGGACGTTCTTGAACATGAACATAAACAGAAGTGGGAAACCGTTGCACGTCTCGTAGTTGATAGACAACCGGCTCATACACAGCCTCCAGCGTTTCTACCCTTGTTTGACAGACAGGGGATTAGCTAATGGTAGTATTGGTGTTTTGCACACCGACTGGGGTCCAACATTTCAATTTTCCACCGCATCAAATTATTCCGCTTAATTTGACGTGATTTGCCAACTGCTGGCCGGACTCCCATCTTTGCCAATCAGCAAGGTGGCATAAAAAGACAAGGGCAATAGAAAAGCCATTGAAAACACATGAAAAAGGGAAGGCAAAATGGGGGCGATTACAGCTGAAAGGTGGCCATGGGGATGATGGACAGAGGCAGAGAGGGAGGGAGGGAGGGAGGGAGGTATAGCCGCAGAAGCGAAGCCATATCCATTCACGCGTCCCATGAATACACCCAAATTCTACACAACCATATGCTAATGACGGCCGCCATTTAATGTGTCAAATTCACAATTCCCCTTCTTCTCTGTCTTTCTTCGCTCTCTCTTTCTCCCTTCTCTCCTTCTCCTCGCAACGCCTAATTGCTTTGCCCCCTTCTTTTTGATAGAGAGGCTCTGGTCTGAATTAAAGCCCATATTGAGGCTGCCTGCCCGCCCTGAAGCTCCTGCGGCCGAGCCACAGGCATCCAGACGTGTGAACGCACATCGGTCCCACCCGCACATGCACACAACACGACACACACACACACACACACGGAGTCAGCCCTGCACACTTATTGGCTACGTCGCTCATCTCTGGCTTTATACACACGCTTCGAAATCTATTCTGTGGATCTGCTAATGTCACGCTGCGCCCCCCTCCCAGGTTCTCATGGAAGGCCCCCTACGGCCACCACTAGAAACGCTAGAGACCACATGCTGGGTGTCCTATGAGCGTATGAGCGTATGTGCGTGTGTGTGTGTGTGTGTGTGTGTGTGTGTGTGTGTGTGGTTTTTTTTTTGTGCAGAGAAGGGGGGTAAAGGGGGTATTGGGGGTCTCCTAAGAAGGGTCAATGCTGTGGCACAATCGGAGGTGGGGGGTGGGGGCAATGCTTTCTCGGCCTCTGTCTCTAACTAACCCACCACCGCCACCCCAAAACCCAACCCCTATCCCCGCCTCTTACTTGAAGTCAGTAATTGCTCAGCCCACCGTGCTGACCACCTGCCTCCTGATCTGAGGGTGGAACCAGCCATATAGAGACCGGGAGTTCAAGTGGGCAGCAATTTGTTGGTGGGGGGAGGGGCGGGCGTTTCTAACAGCCGTGTAAAGAATTAAAGAATTGTCGGGAAGTGTGTGTGTGTGTGTGTGTGTGTGTGTGTGTGTGTGCGCGCGTGTGTGTGTGTGTGTGGAGCTACTGTATGCCTGTCTACGACACATTCTCGCTGACACAACCTCCGGGACTCGGACGTGGTGCCTGCAAACATAACCACCTCACATCACATTTCAAGCTACAGTCTGTGTCGTAGTTGGGGGGGGGGGGTCCCAATGGCTGTTAAAAGACAAAAAAAATGGAAGAGAACCCATGGGATGAGGCGGCGAGTGGTCCGAAGGTTGTCTGCGTGCGTGAACGTACGGAGTCTGTGCGCTGAGCCTCAGCTCTCAAGTCTCCACGTGCGTCCGTGGGACCAGCCTGCACTCTCGTCGTCCCCGCTTACTTTTCCTTTTTTTCCCCTCTCCTGCAGGCTCTTGACTGGATTGAGCCTGCGGGGGCCTAATCCTCTGATCAGCATGCCAGGGGGAGACCGGTGGTGGTGGTGGTGGTGGTGGTGGGGGGGGGTGGTCCTGGGATCACTCTTGGCGCCGGCCACATTCTCAGATTGTCCTCGCAGCCACTTGTGCGAATGCAACGCAGCCTCGTCAGTCTCATTGTGGACGAAAAAAGCGAAACAGGGCGGGGGGCAACTGGAACACCCAAAACCACCGGGAGAGGGAAGAATGCGGTGGAAAGGTTGGGAACAGGAGAGGGTGAGGGTGGAGGTGCGGGGGGCAAAACACACGCTAATTTGTCAGGTTTCATACATAGACAAACGGACACAGACAGAGGGGACACGCACATGGTCTGATGTGTCAGGTTCAAGTTACTTTGCAGACAAAGGGCAGGGCGAACGGCCTGACTTCGGGAGACCGACGGATGAGTTTTGGATGGGGGTTGTCAGGGGATTTGGCGCACAAACAATCAGCACTCGTCCCTGCGCGGTGACCACGGTGGCCTCCCCAAATCCCCCACATTTGTCCATACAAATTGACTGGACCCCGGGTCTTATTTGCCCAGCTCTGTTGGCCGGCTGAAGAGGGATTGCGGGGTGGGGGCGGGGCGGCAGGGAGCGTCCCTTCCAAAGTGCGCGGCTCATGGGAACAGAATAAGTACATGTCCTGGTCAGCGAAGGGGGCCTCCAGAGAGCTCAGCAGATGAATCGTAATGACGGAATGATGGAGTCCTAGGCCTGGGATGAACACTTGGCCACCTGTTGCATATTGGGATTATTCTGCTTTGTCCATCACGTTCATCCGAGTTAATTTCATGCCAGCCTCCTCATGTTAAAACGGAATTAAGATTTTATTTCCCAGCTTTTCCTCTTCAGAGTTAAGGAGGCAGGGAATTCCATCCCAGAATGCCGAGGGCGACACGGGGGGGGGGGAGGGGGGACACCTTAGATGGGTGTCAGCAGTCTATCGCAAGGCCACACACACGCATATTCACTTCTGTGAGACATTTAGGCGTTGTAGAAGCCAAGACAAATAACAGAAAAACATGCAAACACGGCGCCGAAAATAATCGGATCCAACCTTCTGTCCGTCACCCACAACGCTCCCTGCTTTTTCTATGTAAAGTTGTGTGGAGATACTATCTTTAAAATGATAGACTTCTATCAACAAGTCTGGTAACAAATGACTTCTTGGCTTGAAATGTGAGCGCACACACTGTTCTCAACTGAGTGGTTTTAAATGGCGGCTTCTCCTTCTTGATCAGAGCCCTGACCTCGGGGAGCCCATTCACGCCGAGGCCGAGGGAGTTCCTGGAAAGGACACAGCCCCCTGCCCCCCAGGCCCCGACAGAGCCTTTGGCGACGTCCCGGGGAGAGTAATTAAGAGCGACAGCACATACTGCGGACCACGCGCGTTGTTAGATGTGCATGTGTGTTTATGTTGTGAAAGAACAGGGTGGAGCCCAGGGGAAATGCCAGTCGGTGGGCTGTGCCCTGCGGCCATTGTGCAGTGTTCCACCATGCAAGCGCCAGGCCTGAAGTCTGGCTCTGTGACTAATCCTGTTTGAGGGTGCTCCGCAGACCCCTTACCACCACCACCCCCCCCAGCCATGTTAGTTTGTACCCTTTTGAACCAACATCTCCCAAGAGAATGACCTCAAATCTTGTAGCTACTGCTTCCCTTAACAATGTCAATTTGATGCAATTTGCAGTCCCTGGTTTGCTAAATAATAATTTGTAATTTAAAAAACGTTTTTTTTCTTTTTGTTTTATAAAGGTAAAGGAATCCAACTAAAATGTGCCATGTTTATTGTTAATTTGATAAATCATCTTGAATTTCACCTCATTTGAATATAGAGAATTCCTGCCATTGAAGGGATTTTTCATTGTCATGTTTTTTTTTACCTTTAAATGTTGTGTCCAAAAGTTGGAACATAAACAAGTCAGCACATCAAAACCCCAACATGGAATAACAACTTGCCTCCATAGAGGAATAACTTTCTTCTGTGATTGGGTATGACTTTTTACACCAGACCAGGTTGTTTTTAAGAATAAGTTATATGTGTATCCAATGTCAACCAATAAAAAAAGCTAAACTGCTGACCAGTTAAGCAACTGTAGAGCGGCTACAATGAGAATCTGCAATTTGCAAAATAAAGACTTCTGCTTCAAGGGCAGTTTATGAGCTTTGACCAAAAACCACTCCAATACATACACTTGCAATACATACTCCCAAATACTGTCAGGGATATTGAAGAGTAGAATATCATTATATGAGGAATGACATATACTGTATATGAATGATTCTCCTGTCATCCATTGTTATCATTCCTAGGCCTATATTATCATGAAGTAAAGTTAAAATATTGAATTATTATATTCCTGATTTGATGTAACATGACAAAGAAAAACCAACATATAAAAAAAAAAAAGCATGTGTAGGGAGAAATTGTGTTTGTTACGAATGAGAACATTGTTTGATGCTGTTTGTATAAATAACACATTTAAAAGGGACCAATCATAGGAAATCGACAGACTTGGTGAAAAGTGACTGTTCACAAACTAGGGAAGAGTAAATTCTCTTTTCTCTGAACAGAGACCTATCACAGAATAAAAAACATAAAATATTATAAAATGGCAGTTGTCCTTTTGATGTTTGAGAGTCCAGGAGCGGTGAGTGCCCCTCCTTTAGGCAAAACTGATTTTTTTTTTTATCATTTAAAGGAACAACAATATAGCCCAAATTATATCTTGATGAAAATGCTCATAATCAATGATTCCAACGTGACAATATAAGCATTTTATCTTAAGTCCTATTCCCACTCAAAAGACAAAACAATGACATTCAACAGTGCCCAATTATTTAAAACAGTATATTATTTTGGGACCAGGAAAACAATTAGCCTCTGTAATAAACAAGCACTGAGACTCCTTGTGCTTGTGAGAACTGGGTTAGGATGCAAACTAAGCACGGGCAAAATATGGCGCGCACACACACCGCAGCTACTTAGCAAGAGTTGGGGGAATATTTTAATCTCATCACCCAAAATGTCCTCTCATGCAGAAGAGGTCAAACAAACAACACATTTACACAGGCATGTTTCTCAGCGCTTTTTAATCACCCGGACACTGTCCGCAAAGTAAGCAGCAAAGCTCTTGTCCCTTTGAAACAAATACGAAGAAATACTGCTTTATGACGGATGGAAAAAAAAATAAAAAATCCATCTGAAAACTGAATTTATTTGTGGTCAATACTTACATTCATTTGAAGATCGGTGGAAAACTAAATTTACATCGTCATGGCATAACATTAACCTTAACAAGTGGGCACCAGACAAGGGTGCTGGATAACCCAGTTAGTCACTGGCGCCCTCTACTGTTGACCTCAGGCACAGCCAAGCACACACGTTTTCCAACTAAGCTATGTGTAACAACCCATTTATAAAGATTTACTTTAACAAGAACACACCAGGCCAGGCCAAGCCCAGCAGACAGATCGACTGCAACGGTTGTCAAAAATAACTGCACAAACAGTTTTAACTCAGTGTCCACATTAGTGATGGCGCTGACACTTTTAACCTATGGGACGCCATGTAAGATGGATGGGCGTTGGTTGTGCTTCATTTGCCGCTGAGCTTCAGGACACCCTTGACCATGGCCCCGATGCCGTCGAAGATCAGGTGCAGCTTGGTCTCGCACATAAACGCCGGAGACGTCACGACCTTGTTCTTCTGGTCCACGTGGGCCTCGTGACGGTCACAGGTCAAGGGAAATAAGGGAAATAAAGTTGCATTTTTGGCCGCTCAAGCTTCAGGATCTGATTTTATGGGACGCACCCAAATCAAACCTTAACACGTCTCATAACGCCACAGAGAACCAGACGGCATCCCTGACCATCTTCTATTGCTACAGATATGACAAACATAGGTCAAAATTTTAATCCCACCAGACGTGAGGGAAACGGTGTTAAAAAGATATGGTGACGTCCCTGACACAGTGTTTGGCCCCCAGAGCCACGATGGCCTGTGCTGTGCCAGCGTAAGGCCACTTGCCCCCTTCTTCCTCCTCATGGCCCACGGTGACCTCCACCCCGGGAAGGATCTTAGCCGCAAGCACGGGAGAGATGCAGCACAGGCTGATAACAACACAAATTATTACATTTCACTGCATATATGTATGGAAGTATGTATATGTATGTGACAAATAAAAATCTTGAATATTCAAATAAAGCAGCCTTAACTACGGCCGATCACAGGAAACTACAGAAAAATGGGTGAATCATCATCACAAACCGAGCGTCTTCTGTCCGTCACTCCCCCGATGGGTTTGCCCGCTTTGTGAAAGTCTTTCAAGACTCGCGCTACGTCGGTGTTAACCTTGCAGTCCGGACCGTCCACAGCAAACGTCGACCTACGAATTATTCAACATGATTTAATCCGTACAGACACACAGTACGACAATGATACCAAGACATTCTATCTTCACACGCCAAGTCCCAGAAACAAAATCAGAATGGACCTACAGGTTTTTAGCTGCTCCGAAGCCTCCTGGGAAAATGACAGCGTCGTGGTTGCCGACGTCCAGCTCGGCCAAATCTGCAATGTCGCCGCGGGCGATGCGCGCCGACTCCGACAGCACGTTTCTGGCGGGCAGACGGCAAGGTATGCAAGGGCGTTGTCGTGGCAAAGCGACGTGTGTACGTGGGTGTGGGTGTCTGCTGCGGTCCTGACCTAGATTCATCAGCTGGCTGGCCTCCCCTGTGGTCTACCACGTGCATCTGAGGCACATTGGGGGCAAACATCCGGACGTCGGCTCCACCTCGGCTCAGGTGCACCAGGATCCTGACGCCCGCGCAGACAGACAGACAGACAGACGCGAGATCCAAGTAAACACACCTTATAAGCGAGTAGCCATGTTTCTGGTGTACTTCTAAACCAAAAAATAGTCAATTCCTCACAAGCGTAGTAAAACAAACAAACGCGCATGCGTACAGGTGCGTACAGATGCGTCCACGTAATCTAGAAAAACCCTCAAAAACGACATTAGCTGAGATTACTTCACTTAAAACAGCATTATACGATTTTGGAATCATGAGAGGAAACCAGGAGATGGATATAAACTATTCTCTTTCAATAGAATTTAGGCATTTTCCGAAGTGGGAAAACGCACGATGAACGTAGTTCGCTGGACAACAAGTGGATCAGCAACGTGGACATATTTACACCACGGAAGCAAGAAAGAAATGCGACACATGGAATGGGCATCGTGGTCATAATAGAGGCGTCGAGGGGAACATCTTACGCGGAAAACGAGTCACCCGGACACGGTCACCCCGCTGGCCCTAGCGGCGCCGGGGACGGAGGTGTTGGGACGCGGGGACCGTCGACACGGCGTCGGCGCTGCTCCGCGTTGTCTGCGAGACGTTTCCTCGCGTCCCTCGGAGCGAAACCGGAAAGCCGACAGTTTGATACCGTAGTAGGCAAAATAGTTCGTCCGCACCGGCGCCCCTGACCGTTCCGCTGGTGAACTAAACCTCGCTCTTGCTAGTAGTTACGGTAGGGGGGGGAGGGGGGGGGGGGGGACTCAAATGATACTGGAGCGCCCCTCTGCGGTGGCGGCGGGGATGAGCGTTCTCTCTGCCGCGTCGGAGTTATTTCACGTCTGTCAGTCATGTTTGCGAAACAATTCCATTATTATTATGGGTTCCATCATTACCGTGTCAATTCTCTCTGGTCATTATAGACTATGCACTCTGTTTGTATAATAGTATTAAATTATAGAATATATTATTATTATCATTATTATTATTATTATTATTAGTAGTAGTAGTAGTAGTAGTAGTAGTGGTAGTAGTAGTAGTAGTAGTAGTATTATATTAACGATACCATGTCTGTATTATATGATATCACATTATCTATAAAACATATTCATTATCCAACTCAATTTCCTTACTTTTCAACTTACGTATTTAAACGGTTCTTTTGCAAGAACACTTGCCATCCAAATTGTGCAGGTCAACTTCAAAGTTCTACAGCGATGCAAAAAAAAAAGTGTATTAACACTTTTTTGTATTACTGTTGTATTGGGATAATTATTTATTGACTAATGCAAGTTGCGTGCATTTGAATATAGAAAATCCCCCACATGCGTCTAAGAAGAGTTGATCAACCTATTGGGTTAAGCTATTAAGTTAAGTAATGTCCAAATCGTTTAAAAGTTGGGCTTTTAGTACACTTCCTAATGATGACAAAGTCACGCACACAAACACACACTTTCTAATGTGTGTGTTTGTGTGCGTGAGTTTGTAAATTCAATAAACTTTTTAAATAAAGGTGTATTCCAACATACCTTCTGATAAATACTATTTAAGTATTTGAAACAAAATAAAAAACAAAATAGTTACCGTAGGTGATTGTGGTTTGGGGTAGATATTGTTATTCTCTGAACCCAACCCTTAGGTTGCACATATTTCTATGTTACTTAACACTTCCACCTGATATACTTCCTGTATGTGGGTGGGTCCCCACATCCAGATAGTCTCAAAGGGACTGAAAAACTGTCACACACAGGGTGTGGAGCCCTCACCACAGCTGCCACTTGGTTCTGGTAAGGAAACATGCATATGTCATTATGAAGAAATTATGTTTACCTTTAATCTTGGGGAACTATGCTACAGTGCCACTCTGCTCAATGAAAAGATCATATGTATTGATATAGTAATATAATATCATTTTTGAAATACATATTCTCGGTTTGTCAATTTTTTCCAGGCGTTAAATGTTACCATTGCAGTTTTACAAGTCATTCCAAAGGAGGAACTCAAGGTCCTTCCACTTTCTCGAAGAATAATTTAAATTGCTCATATCAAAAATAATTTGGTTTGCATCACATACATTCTTGTTTATTTTTTACTGACTCGTCACTTATTTATTAAGTCCACATTTAAAACATTTGAAGTTAGAAAATATTCCGTGTAACTTCAATTGGACCATATTAAGGCGAAACAGTCTCTTATCTCAGCCAAACATTGTTGTATCCTGAACACATTATTTAGAATTAGTCTAATAAAAACTGGAAAAGTAAGCATAGGCTACATAACCGTGTGTTTATATTTCATCCATCACTAATAATAACAATAATTAAACTTTATTTGTATAGCACATTTCATGCAAGGATTGCAGTGCGAAGTGCTCCACATCAGTAGTTTAAAAACAGTAGGCAAGTGGCAAGTGCAGTTGTTATGGAAGACAGTTAGAAATATAAAAAGTATAAAAACAATAAAAACAATAAGGGCAATAATCAACATCGTATCCAATCCTGGTGTTCTGATAGGTTACTTTGAGCTATCATAATCTAGTTGCACAACAGACATGAACATACTAATGTATCGTATTCGATCCTAGTGTTCTAATAGGTTACTTTTGGTTGTCATGATCTGGTTTCATACATACACAAACATGTTTATTTGCATCATATCAGAGCCTAGTGCTTTGATAGGTTACTTCATTTACCATGATTTTCATTACACAACGTACAGGAGGAGTCAGGGGAGAAAAAATAATGATTAAGAAAATACATTTAAAGTTTGGTAGTATTAAAGGTATTAAAAGTGCACATCGGAGTGTCAGATCATAGTGCAAGGATGGGGTAGTTAGTGAAATGCTTTGGTGAAGAGATATGTTTTAAGCTGCCTTTTGAATATATCCAATGTGTTTGCTTCTCTGATATTTGTAGGGAGTGTATTCCATAGTTTTGGGGCATATTTAACAAAGGCTGCATCACCAATCAATTTTTTACTGCTTCTATTGATCTCTAATAGCCCAGAGTCAGATGAGCGGAGTGTTCGGGCTGGTGTGTAATTTGTTAGTGAGTTTGCAATGTAGCGAGGTCCTTGTCCATTTATGGCTTTGTATGTGAGTAGCAGGACCTTAAAATCAATTCTAAAAGTTATGGGTAGCCAGTGTAGGGTGGCTAGAACTGGGGTAATGTGCTCTCGCCTCTTTGTTTTGGTTAGTAATCTAGCTGCAGAGTTTTGGATAAGTTGGAGTCTGCCAGTCGTTTTGTTTGGTAAGCCGGTGAAAAGGGCATTGCAGTAGTCTAGTCGGCTGGATATAAACGCATGGATTAGCTTCTCAGCATCATTTTGATGTATGTATGGTCGTACCTTTGCTATGTTCCTGAGGTGGAAGAAAGCTGTTTCGGTCACTTTGTTCATATGTGAGTTGAAATTCAGGTCTGAGTCGAGGGTGACACCGAGACTGGTTACCACAGGTTTGATCCAGGAAGTTAGGCTTCCTTTTTTTTTGTTAGTATTTCTCTTTTTGGTTTGGGACCAATAAGAAGAACTTCAGTTTTGTCTTCATTTAATTTGACGAAATTTGTATTCATCCATTTATTTATTGCCAGCAGGCAGCTTGTAATGGATGTTGCTGCTGTTGTATCGTTTGGTTCGGTGGATATGTACAGTTGTGTGTCGTCTGCATAGCTGTGGAAGTCTACATTGTATTTTCTAATGATGTCACCAAGCGGTAGCATATAGAGAGAGAAAAGCAGGGGGCCCAGGCAGCTCCCTTGTGCGACTCCGTAACAGCTTTCGTATTTCTCTGATACATTGCTTCCCAGACGAACGTAGAACTTCCTCCCTCTGATATGTGTCTTGAGCCGATTTAAGACACACCCGGAGGAACCAATATGTTTTTCAAGTCGATTTATTAGGATGTCGTGGTCAATGGTAACAAAGGCCGCACTAAGATCTAAAAGGATGAGGATAGACACTTTATTTGCATCCGAGTTTGTTCTGAGATCGCTCATTAATTTTGTAAGAGCAGTTTCAGTACTGTGATGTCTTCTGAAACCCGACTGAAAGTTTTCTAGTATGTTATGTACTAAGTCTTCAGTATTGTCTACAAAACATCTCGCTAATCATGACAGAAAAACAAATAAATAAATCCCAACTAAGGATGATTTTATACAGATTATATATATATATATATATATATATATATATATATATATATATATATATATATATATA
The DNA here is from genome assembly GCF_960531495.2 of Zeus faber. Taxonomy (NCBI): domain Eukaryota; kingdom Metazoa; phylum Chordata; class Actinopteri; order Zeiformes; family Zeidae; genus Zeus; species Zeus faber. The sequence goes on from NC_137210.1 coordinate 8,459,756, forward strand.
TATATATATATATATAAATATATATATATATATATATATATATATATATATATAAATATATATATATTTATATATTATAATGTTATTCTTATTATTATAGATATGTTATTATTATTGTGTCGATTTTAATGGCATGAAGTGCAGAATTTGCTTCAATTCTGATGTAGCCTTTTCAACACACATTTCAAATACCACTATGCTGCACACGCAGTCACAACGTCCAGTCCGTGTCCATTATTGCCATGATGTCCATTATTTTGGGAACCCAAGTAGCATCGACGATTCGGCCAATTATGAGTTATTAATAGAGATATGATGATGGAGTGCTCATAACACCTTAATGTAAGAACATTAGAAATTTTACACAATACCGATTTATTCTCACTATATCATATAATTCACTTGCCTTATACCATAACACAATCAGCTGTTAACTAAAACCTGTAATAAACAAGCATACACTGACTGGTTTAGACAGATTTGTCAATTTTATTTTTTTATCATAGCACTGCTACAGATTCTGTCTCCGTCTGCCCTGTGGTGGATCAGACTGTCTGCTTCTTGGCTTTCTCCCTCCATCTCTGTCTGAGTTGCGTCCACCTCTTCCCATACCTCGCCATCTCCTCATCAGGAGCTTGACAGCGCCTTTGATAGAAGAGACAGCAAGAAATTATGCCAGCTGACTGCCATTTCCACTTTTTTAGTATACACGTCCCGCATTAGGGCTTGCACGTCTTTCGTCATCTAATGAAGAATTGCTGCAAATACAAAATAGAGCACAAAAAACACATCCAGTTGTAGGACAATACTTCTTCTTTTCTTAACCCTTTTTATCAGTGCATTTAGTTATTGCCATTTCATATATTCAAACCCCATTGGCAATATATGCTGCCTATCAATGGGAACAGTAAAGCATGTTCTCCCTGCTTTGTCAGCTTATTCAAGTCTGGTAGTCTTTTTGAAGTATGGCATGTAAATGTTCACCATTCAGCCGGAATATATGCTTGGACTTGATGTTCATGGCTGAGAAGGTTTTCTCGCAGATTTAGGTGGATCAAAACAGGTTTTCTTGGGTTTCGAAGCTTGGCCTCGCTCAAAGAGGCGTAGAACACAGGCAGAGTGGATGTCTCAAATTTGCCCCTGAGCCTAGAGTCGCAGAAATGTAGATACTTTATATTTGTAATGGGTTTGGCGGAACCACCACCGGACACAACTAAAGACACGCTGAAATGTGTATTGATACCGGCAGGAGACGTAACAGCGGATGATAATTTAGATGATGTGATAATAATAACGTAATAAAATCGTATTTATTGTGATTATAATAGAGCAACATCTAATATAATGTCATAATCAGTTGAAGCTCCAAACGGCATGTTGAAACGTAGCACAGGGTTCAGGCTGAACAGGGATTTAGAGAAAGATTTTGATTATTTTGTTTTCTTAGTTTCTTACTTGTATTGGAAATGAAAAATTTAACCTAACTCAGAGAATTTGAGTTTCTTTCTCCTCCAGACAGCTGTGCGCCGGGCGGTGTACCGGTTTTGCTGTGTTTTTATTTGAGATTTATTTGTTTTTGTCAGTTTCTAACTTGTATGAAGCTAAGATTTGTATTTATTTTCCTCCAATTCTCCTTTGAACTAAATAAAAAAGCCCCGTGCGTCCCGTGCCGCGTCACGCACATCTCAGAGTTGGTTTCCAGTGATATGAGACTTAATTTGGTATGTGTTTTGTGTGAATACTCTTTACTTGTAAAAAATAAATCCTTCACTTTTGTAACGGGGAGACTTTCTCAGACACTCTCCGAGGCTCCGCAGAGCCATCAATACACCGATCAAAAATTTTCAAGTGAGTTTGTGTCCTATCTGAGTTTATATAACTGGGATAGTTCTATATTTTTGACCTTTTTGCTTTAGTGCTGATTCCTCAAATGAGAACAATGATGACACTGGTACTGCCATTCTGTAAAGTAATAGGTGTGAAAGAGAGAAAAATATGTAGTGACAGTATATAGATAACAGGTCAGGGGGTCGGTCGGGTCTGTGGTAGGGCGAAGAGTGAGGAGGGTGCTTCTCCAAAATTATAGAGGATGTGCCATGTGCCCTGATGCACACCCATCACCAACATCCAATCAGCTGCATAAGGTTGGGTCACGGGGCCCAAAGGAACCTGTGCCTGCCTTTGTTGTGCCCATCTTTGAAAGGGCGATCGTTCCTGTTGAAAAATGGGTATTTTTATAGGCCAGCCGACTTATTTCTGCTGGTTTTGTCCTCATTAGTGTGATTTATTGCTTTTAAGTGTGCTTTATGCTCTCTGTGCAGCCCACAGTCAACTAGTCCGCAGAGTCCAGTGCCCACTGAGGGCGTTCCAATTAGTATATTATGATTATTATTAGTATGCTATTAATAACAAAACATCTAACTACAATAGCGGGAATCTCTATCTGTCTGCCTGCTTATTTGCAATGCTGTAGTCATAACACAGGCACAATAAATACATGTTCCTTGCACTGTGTAATTGCTTATGGTTATTGTTACAACTAACTGCATGTTATAAATGTGTATGAATTGATATCTCTGCAATATCCTCAGAAGTGTATATATTTCAAACGTTTAATATGCTGTGCTTTGATTAATCCAATTGTCTTCTGGTAATACTTTTATCTAATTATTTTCAAAAATAATAGTAATAGGTTAATAGTAATAAAGATTTACCTGTCATTGTGTAATTATAAGACCTGGCAGTTCTTGTAACAACTACCTACAATTCAGGAAGACTGTAAAAATCCAGATATCTGGAATTCTATAAATTCTGAAGGGTATGTTTTTTCTCTCACCCTGGTGAGAGATAGCAGAACCCAGAATCGTGATTGTGGCGCCACCCCTTGCGCCGCCTGCGCGAGCGCCTTGTGTCAATTATGCACATTTTATTGTTTTTAGAGCTTATTGTGCATTATCTGCGAGACATCTGCAAAGACATTTCACTGCATATATATGTATATGACAAATAAACCCCTCGATCTCGAATTAACGTTATCCACGTTACAAACGCAACACCTACCTCGTATTTAAGAATTAAAAATCTTTATTTGCCACATGACACACCGCACTACAACACATACATATATATACACACACACACACACACACACACACACACACACACACATGCTTTTTGGGTGGTGGCCAGTGAAATGAGGCCTCTGCATTTAACCCATCCTGGCTTGTCCTTCCTCCGGGGGGGCAGCCAGGAGCAGTGGGCAGCATTCGTCGACGTGCCTGGGGACCTGGTAACAAACCGCCATCGCTGGTCAGACAATGATGGGTGCATGTTTTTGGTGGGGGTCCTTACTGACGGTAGGTGGAGGAAACCCCATGTGAGCACGGGGAGAACATGCAAACTCCACACAGAAAGGCTCCTATTTGGGAGATAACCCGCCTGGAGCACGGTGCACCGTGCCTATTTAACGTTAGTTATCTCGTTCTTTAATGTAGTTGTCTTCTGATAATACTTTAACCTAATTATTTTCAAACATAATAAAGGTTGATTGTGTTGATTTGTGTGTTTCTTTGAAAATTCTGGTTTCACTCATGGATCGTGTTTTCAGGTCTAGTGTAGAGTTTTTTTAGGTCCTTATTTTCATTTGACGGACTAGATAGTGTGTTCATTTTGGAGTGTCTGTCCTGTCTTCTTTTAGTTCCTTGGTTTCTGTTTCATACGATTTGGAAACACTGTGTTTGAGTTCTGTTTCCTTGCCGTGTGTGCTGTTTCATAAGTTTCTCAATAGGTTTCAGCTTTTCTTCTTTCAACAGAACTGATTTTGTTTGTTTCTTAATCGAAAAAAGCATGAATTTAAACATAAAATGGACAATATTGTTAAGCAGGACATTTTATCCCAGGTTACCCTATGAATTTCCACCATTTTCTGTTATTTCCAAGAGTGTTGGAAGAACCTGAACTGATGATGTGGTGTTGCACTGTGAACAATTTTAACAAATTTTAAATGATTTCACAGAGATTTATCACCCTGACTTCGGTTCTTTGTTAGTTTCAGGGCAGAATTTGCAGAAATTGCAAAAGAGAACTCCCCAAAATCTCTCAATGTCTACTCAGGACAGAAATAGTACGCTTAACTCTTTTGTTGCGTAAGTAAGAGTAAGAGGATTATGTGAAATGGATGGATGACCAAACCATGAGCAATTTGTCAATTTCACAGCTCCGTATAAGCATCAAAAGGCGAGATCAAAACAGGCTCTCTTAAAAAAAAAGTATTTTTTTTATTCAGCACTGATGAAATGTTTTCCTTTCTGTAGGATATGGATCGACATCTGCTTTTATTTCTGCTGCTGCAGATGTGCGGAAATGGTGAGTTAAGAATTTCAAAACACATAATTCAGACTCACATACGTATTTTATATCTTTGAGAACAGTTTACATTTACAAAAAACGTTTCTGAGAAATATAAAAAAGGTTATATATTTATTTATAGCATGTTCCCAACAAGTGGAAGTATGTCCAAGGACAGTGATCAACTCCTGCGATGACTGTATTAGAGCTGGACCGTACTGCGTGTGGTGCCAAAAGCTGGTAAGGAAGTCGAGGCTTTATCAAAATGTTTAACACCTTTTTAGAACTGTTCATAGCACAACCTCGTTGAGCACTTGAGTGTGATTTTAAAAAAAATTGAGGTTGGAACAGTGTGTGTGTGTGCAGGGCCTGATAAAGGTGTGAATGCAGTTTCTCTGCTCTTGGTGAAAATGGAAGTGGTGTGAAAAGAAACGTGAAAAAAGAAAATGAAATGTCAGCGAACACAGCCAGGCAAACACAAAAAATGTGTCATTCTTTAGTGTTATTATGACAACAATTACAAAAATGTATGAAAGTGTATGGGCTAAGAAATGAAGCGCTTCGCTGAATGGAATTGTCTCAAGCGTGAAACAAATTCTGTTGCTTTTGTCTTTTCTGCTGCGTATTGTCTAGAATTTCACCAAACATGGGGAGCAGGAGGCAGCTCGCTGCGACACGCGCCTCCAGCTGTTGGCGAGGGGCTGCGCAGAAGAACATATAATTTCTACCAAGAACTACCTTGAGGTGGTGAAGGAGGCGCCTCTGTCCAAGTCGTTCGAGCAGAGGGAGAAGCAGCAGGAGCCTGTCCAACTCCAACCCCAGGAGGTCCACCTGAAGCTGAAGCCTGGTGAGTCCCCATCGTGAAATACATGCTCAAAGGCCACCTCCACAGTTCTTTGCATTTTCTTTTAGCTGTTTAATGTTTTTCTATGGCACTCTATGCTGCAGTGCACCAACTGTTTAAAAGTTTAAACTACAGTGACTGCTTCCCTATTCTAAACACTAACGCTAGCTAGCGGTATTGGTGAGAATCGGCTTCGTCACCACAATGTTCTAATGAACTCAAATCAATCACAAAGCAAACCCGCGTTTTCGGTTTGGAAGAAATTTGGAGGGGGGAAGCAGAATGTGAAATTGCCATGGAGGTGGTCCTTAACGCCTGTGCTATGCCATCTTCATACCCTGTTCTCTTGCCGATCTTCACATTGTTTCTGTAGCATAGAGCCACACATAACATTCTTTTTGTCCCGGCAGGGCTGCCATCCACATTTACCTTGGCTTTTAAAAGGGTGGAGGGATATCCGGTGGACCTCTACTACCTTATGGACTTGTCCAACTCAATGGATGACGACCTGAGGAATGTCCAAGGCCTCGGACAGGACCTTTTCGCAGCTTTGAAGAGCATCACTGAACACGGTCAAATAGGTGACTAAAGCATTTATTTATAAATGGTCTACTGTTTATATATATTATTACTTGGATGGTGTGTACATTCAAACATGTCCCTTTTACAGTAGCACAGAATCCAAGGAGCAATCTAGGCGTCACCTTACGAATGTAAGGGCTTATAATGGTTTTGCATAACACCACACAGGGTTTGGTTCTTTCGTGGATAAGACGGTGTTGCCATTCACCAACACCAACAAGAAGAAGCTGCAGAAGCCGTGCAAGGAGGATGAGCAGTTCTGCCAGCCCCCCTTCGGCTTCAGGCACGTCCTCAGCATGACAGCCAATGAGGAGGAATTCAACCAGGAGGTGAAGAAACAGAACATCTCCGGGAATCTAGACTCCCCGGAAGGAAGCCTCGATGCCATGATGCAGGCAGTTGTCTGTGGGGTAAGGTTGCCTTGATTTTGAATGATGACACCTTCAGACCTTTAGACCAAAGGCTGTCACATTGGTTTCCATGCCCATCTCCTGATCCTAAACCCATGTTTCACAGGACAAGGTAGGCTGGAGAAACAGCAGCACCCGCTTAATTGTCCTCACCACCGATGCTGGCTTCCACATGGCCGGGGATGGCAAGTTGGCTGGCATTCTGGAACCCAACGACGAGCAATGCCACATGGAAAACCATCTTTATGTCAAGAGTAATGAGCTGGTATGGAGGCTTTGTGGTGGTATTGGCATGTGTGTAGGATTGTGAAGTAGCCTGGATAATCTAGCCGCCAACTGTCCTTAATACAATAATTTAATACCACCCCATTTGACCATATCAACAAATATATCATGCTAGCAAACATTGGCAAAGTCCAAGAAATTGTTGTATTATAAGTTTTCACTGGGGGGAGAATAACAGGGAAGTATGGAGCAAGAGGGGGCTTTTTGTAAACATTGTAGAAGCATACAATCTGTTTCCCTGAAGCTTGAGTCCATTCTAGCGTCCACAAATCACTCCATAACACCAACATATTAAGAGTGACAAAACGATCAACTTTCCCTTCTTTTGAAAATGCTTAATGGAACATCTCTACGTGCAGGACTACCCATCTGTTGGCCAGCTGGCAGCGCAGTTGGCACTGAACAACATCCAGACCATCTTCGCTGTGACACAAGATATGGAGCATGTCTACACGGTGAACAAGCTTCACTGTTCATATCTGTCACTTTTATTTACTCCTCTTAAGGATTTCTAGGTTTGTTGCTGTGAGAGCACCTTCTGTCATGGTTATCGCTGTTTTCTGGATTTCAGCAACTCAGTCAGATGATTCCTAAATCGGCGGTGGAGGTTCTGTCCTCGGACTCGGAAAATATCGTTGACTTAATTCGAAAGGCATACAATGTAAGTTTTGAACGTTTGTATTCCCATTTCTGTGGTTGTCCTGTGTTATTAAACTTGGGTCTCAATTTGCCATCCAGTAACATTTCTCTGTTGTTCTATCGACCAATCAACAGAGCTTGTCCTCCAAAGTAACCATGACCCACAACGACCTGCCCGACGGCGTGAGAGTGACCTACACCCCCAACTGTGAGGGAGGTTTGATAGGGGACACCAGAGGAGTTTGTGACAACGTGGCTGTGGGAAAAGAGGTGACGCCCCAATTACATGGCAACAGTGATATGTGGGATCCTGTGAATTCTTCTAGCCTTCTACGACTCCTTATTTCAGTTGTCAAGTATCAGAATAACTAGAAATGGAAACCTGTATTAATTGTTGATCTCTGTGGCACCTCATCAAAAATTGTGTCCCACAAATGTATCAGGTGGAGGTGCATTTATGTACCGAATCAAAACTAGAGCTGCAACACATCCATTTTCCTAATTCAGGAAAATGGGTGTGGAAATGGATCCAGTCCCTGCCCTTCACCTCATGAGCCAGAGTCATTCTCCCATTGTTCCCGCTTGCAGATTTCCTTTAACGTCACCGTGACAGCCGATGAGTGTATAGCGGAGAAGTCTTTCATGATCAGCCCGCTCGGCATCAAAGACACACTGAAGGTGGTCGTGTCGACGAATTGCAAATGCGAGTGCAACGATCCTGGCGACGAAGGACTTTCTCACTGCAACTACAAGGGACAGGTCATATGTGGAATCTGCAGGTACGCCTGAGCGCGACACCGACAATGCTCTGGAAGGTCGATGACAGACTTGCTCTTAGCCCCTGCAGCCCAGGATGATCTCTTTCTGTTTGTTTTCTCCGTCTCTCCCTGTTTCCATCTTCTCCCTATTCAGCTGCAAGTCAGGCTTTGTGGGACAGAACTGCGAGTGTTCCAAAGGGGACGACAAGGTCTCGCAGCAGGCGTCCTGCAGCAAAGACAACAGCACCAAGTGCATGGGCCGTGGGGAGTGCGTCTGCGGGAGGTGCCAGTGCTACAACACCAAGCGGGGCAGCAGCTACCACGGCGACTTCTGCGAGTGCGACGATGAGCTCTGCGAGAAGTTCCAGAATTTGCTGTGCGGAGGTAGTTCCAACTGTTCCATATCAGATATTGTTTGGGGGATTTTTCCGCAAGTTCACTGCACGTCTGGAATTGCAACTGACTCTGTGGCTCTACAATTATTTAAATGTGGAACCATGGGAAAGAGAACATGAATATTGAAACGCAATGACGCTCTCCATTTGTCTCTTGAAATTTGAAAGGGAATGGCCAGTGTAATTGTGGCAAATGCATATGTAAGCCAGAATACGATGGCTCCGCCTGCCACTGCTTGAAATCTGACGAGCTGTGTCGCACCGGTGCCTTCGTGTGCAGTGGGAGAGGAAAATGCGTTTGCAACCAGTGTGAATGCAATGAGGGCTATCGCCGCCCCTTCTGTGACATTTGCCACGGATGCCCCGACTCCTGTCAAAGCAAACAGTAAGAAGATCCACGACTTTTGTCATGCTTTACTTGAGATACTTCAGCATCTCTTTTTATCTATGTGCAGTTCGCATTGAAGAGAGAAAGATGTGATGAACCTTGACGTAAAAGTATTATAACAGCCCCGTGTTATATGCCATATAGAAATGGCATTTTTGTGGTTTAATTTGTGCCCATCAATTGTCCCCTTTTCAGGAAGTGTATCGAGTGCCAAGCATTTGGGACTTTAAGCGAGAACTGCACTCTAGTTTGTAAGGGCAGCGTTGAGCACACGATGGTGGACATGTTCACGAAGACGAAGAAGCAGTGCAGACAGAAGGACGCCGAGGGCTGCTTTATCACCTTCCAGATAGAGCAGCTGATGGGAGAGGACAGGTACAGAGCGGAGGTCTTACGAACCAGGGGTAAGTTGGAATGTGCACTGCTGAAAAATGTACAGGATATGCTACAGTATTGTTTATGTTTTAGGTTGATTCTTATTGTTTATTAGGGGTCCAGCCCACAGAGCTGGAACCCTATTGTTTTTATTTGGATTTTTATAATTATTTTTCTCCTAGGTATTTTGCCGGCTTAAAGTGATAAAGTGTTATTGTATTCGGGCATTTTGTGGTCCAAGTTTGATCTACATCGCTCCAAATTTGGAGCAGGAATTATTGAAAAAACGCTTTACTGAAGGGTGCGGAGCCGATGTACTGAAAGTAGCCGAACGAAGGGACCAGGGTAGGCAGAAGAGGGGTGGGGGTGGGGGGTCGCGGGTGGTGAAGCGGCGCTTTGTGACATCATCCAAATTGTTATATATGTCCTGTGCATATATAACAAATGTGGCTATGGGGGGACTTTTCCATGGGGTGAGGTCTCGACTCCATTGGTGTGTATTGGTGGCTGTGTGCAGCATCTGCGCTGGGTCGAGACGGGAGACAGCAGGAACTGATGTTGCTCAGAAACTCAGAAAATTTGTTTGAACTGATGCTGTGTTCGACTGGAACTCGACAAATTGTATTTTGGCGCGATAGGAAGTGATGCTGTGTTTCACGGAAACTGGGAAATCTGTGATTAGTGACTAACGTGACTAACCGGGACCCCATGCATTGCTGCCTGCAGCTACTGTATATTTTAGGTTGTGTTTATTCCTCTTGTTTATCATAAGGTTTATTGCAATATGACCAGCTTTTATTGATGATTATTTATTTGTAGGTTTAGTTTGATATTTTATTGTTTATTTGAGATTTATTGTATATTGCAGAATTTGTGTTATTGGGTTTTGTTAATTTTCAGCTTTCCAGGTTATATAGGTTATCTTATTAATTTTAATATTAATTTTGGGTTTATTTTATTGTTCATTGTTTAGGTTGCTGTATATTGGAACGTTTCCTATGTTGTATGTTTTTTTCTTGTTGTTTTTTCAGGTTTATTTTTATTGCTTTTGTGTTAACTCTTGGGCTTACAGTTATTGCACACTGTTTATTGTAATAGCTGCCAATTTTACATATTTACTGTTCATTGTTTACCTTGTTAGGTTTATTTTTATTTTTTATTGTTTGTTGTACATTCCCCATTTCTATCTTCGAGTTAATCTTGTTATATTGTCTATTGCCAATGTTTCAGGTAATTCTCAGGTTTATTACCATTTTCTTCTATCTATCTATTGATCTATCTACCTATCTATTTATCTCCAGAATGTCCAGAAGAGCCAAACATCTACGCCATCATTGGAGGCTCCATTGCAGTCGTGGCTTTCATCGGAATGCTTATCCTGCTGCTGATCAAAGTCCTGATCTATATGAAGGACCTGAAAGAGTTCCAGAAGTTTGAAAATGAGAAGAAGAAATCCAAATGGGCACCGGTAAGCCTCCACGAAAGTGGTGTCAAACACTTCAAAAACCTGTTAACAGTTGTCTTGAGCTGTGACGAAAGGTCGCTGAGTGTTCGAGATCAGGAACTGAGAGAGTTCCGTTTTTTATTTTTTGCTTGTTTTTTTTCTGCAACTCTCCCTCCAACTACTTTGTATGGAAAGAAAGATGCACTTACAGAGCCTTTTTTTTTGGCCTAAATGTGGAACTGAATGAGTAACTGGGCCAGAGGAACTTGCTGACATTTGTAATCCTTCATTTAACACCGGTTAATGGTTAAGGGTTTTTCCCCTTTCCTTTGATTAACATCCTACCAAAGACGTGTACATGCACAAGAGATTTTGAAATGCTCTCTCTTGCCATAAGGTTAAGATGATGTAAGTAATTGTGGCGGACAAAGGGGTCCCAATACACTCGGTCCCCTCAACCTCCTGGGACAAGACTGCGCTCAGCCCTCTGTTTGACGTGCCGGTCTGCAGACAGAGGGCTGGGCCCAGTCTTGTCCCAGGAGGTGGAGGGGATCGAGCGTCCGGTGCTGTACCTCAGACACAAGCTCTCAGAGCGGGAGTCGAGGTACAGCACGGTGGAGAAGGAGTGTCTAGCTATCAAATGGGCAATCAATTCCCTCCGCTACTACCTCCTGGGATGAGCCTTCACCCTCTTTTCGGACCCCTTTGTCCACCACAGTAATATATAGATTTTAAGCTTTTATAGAGTAATTTAGCTTGAATGCAACACGTGGAAAGAATGCAAACAATCTAAATTAATCTAATTGATCTATTTAAGTGAATGGAACAGTCTTTTATTTACATTAAATGGCCATTTAGAATACCATATACAATTTAGGAAGACAAAGGTAAAGTCTTGAATATATGAGTTTTATCATTCAGAGACATCTAGTAACTGTCAATAGCCCACAATCTAACAGATAATTAAAGATTTTTTCTTCATACAGTAGTTTTTATAGAAAAAATAGCAAAGATACCCTCATCATTCAATCTGTTCCTCCAACAGGCCGACAATCCACTGTTCAAGAATGCAACCACCACCGTGGCCAACCCCACCTTCACTGGATAAGGACCACCATCGTACCAGCCATCCCAGAGTTTTGCACATTGCTGATGAAGACAGACGGACAGACAGACTGACAGACAGACTGACAGACAGACAGACAGACAGACGGACAGACAGATAGACAGATAGACAGATAGATAGATAGATAGATAGATATTTTTTCTGTTTTTTTATGGACTTTTACCATGACATGTCAGAATAGATTTTTACACATTGCTCATTTTCACCACTTCCCTGGCTATTTATTGATTGTATGTAAAAATGCAAGTAAACTGCGCAAAGGCTTTTAATAGTTTTTATTTTATAACAGGTAAAACGTTTTGTTTGCTTTTTTTTTAAGCTTTACTTTTTCAGTCATTTACGGATGAATGTTATCTCTGCAGTTAAACCAGAAATGAAAATGCATTATATCAGTATGACTTGGGTCTTGGTTTTGAGTAGGACAGCAGACTTGGATGCTTTCTTGATTTTCCACAGCAATAATCACAGGGTGTCATGACATTTCACTGCATATATGTATGACCGTATATATATGTATATGACAAATAATCTCTTGAACTTGCAGTCAAACTTTAATATCCTCCTTTTCAAGCAGCACTAGAAAGGTAATATCTGTAATCGGGTTGAGTGAGTACTTTTACGGAAGTAAAAAGTAAAAATACCTTGACACAACATTACTTGAGTAAAAGTGAAAGTACCACATTTGTATTTCTATATAAGTAAAAGTAGTAGTTGTGAAATGTAATTTAAGTATTGAAAGTAAAAGTACTTGTCATTTCTGGTGCCCTGATAAGTGCTACTGTAGCTTTTTTTTTTTTTACAATTGACAGTTTGTCATTAAAAAATATATGAAAAAAAAAATCGAATTTCAAATTTTATTGACATTTGAAAAGATCCAAACTCTGGGCTTGGCACCAAGGCTAAAAAGAGACAAAATGCTTCTCTAAATGGGCAAATATGTGTTTCAAAAAGCTATTCCAAAGATTCTAATATTCATTTCGGGTGAATATAGTAAATAAAAAAGAAAAAGTGTCCCAAAATGTTCCGTATTTGCAGAATGACCCACCTATAAATATAAATCCAGATTATTATGTGTTTTAAACTAAAGTAATGCGACCAAGTTAGAAATGTAATGGAGTAAAAAGCATAGATATTTGCTTTGAGATGTAGTGGAGTAAAGGTCGAATATCTCCAAAATTGAATATACAGTATATGTAAGTACAGATATTTAAAAAATGCACTTTCCAGTCTGTTATCCTCAAAACTGGGAAAATCCATCCACAGCAAACCGTTTCCAAGACTGGCTGCAGGGAGAAGAAACACCTTTTCAAATCCGATCGACATCAACATACTTTTTCATTCACAAGACAACTTCTCCAGGTGTGAGAAAGTCGTTGCCGGCCCGCCCCTTCCACCAGGTTCACAGAGAGACCGCCCCCCCCCGAGGGACCACCCTCCGCTCCACACCACATGCGCCGAAAGACCGATCCTGAGGGTCGGCCACAAGCCTCCGGATTACATAAGGGGAGGGAGAGAGAGGAAAAGCGGGGCCAGAGTCCTCCTGGAACCTGCCTGAGTGGCAGCCATTCATAGAGGTCTCTCCCTCCCTCGCTCTCTCGCTCTCTCTCACTCTGTGTCTCTCTATCTCCATTGCTGCCCTGCCCGTTGGGTTAATGAGTGGAGGAGTGGTGGAAGAGAAGGAAGGTAGCTGTGACTAAGGAGCGGGGCGAAGTCGACGGGGTGAAAGCGACCGACTCGGTCTACGTGGCTCCCGCCCGAAGCCTGACTCAGGTAAGCCATGTTTGAACCCGCCGCAGGTGCTAATATTTGTCTAGTACCATTTCCATTATTGGTGCTGTTGTCCTCCTCCGTGAGACAAAGCCAAGTCAAAAGCGCTTGTCTCTGTGTCCTTGGAGTTGCACAGACAATTGGGGAGGTAAGTTAAAGTCAACTTTTGCGCTGTGGCTTTTCCTGTATGTACTGAGACGGAGGCCTCTAAATGTAAATGGGAATTTAGTGTAATAGCGTATGCGTGTGCTTATTCACGGTCTCCTTGGGCTCCATGTTATGTTAACATAGACTCGACCGGCATCAAAACCAGGTGAGGAAAGACTCTTCCTTGAGTAAACATCTCTGAATGTCGCGTCAAAAGCGTGCCGATCGGGTCCATCCATCCTCATGTCTTCCGGGTGAGATCTCTGTGTGCGAGGTCTCAATCCATGCGTGCGTACTGTACTGCTGCACGCCAGGGCACGGGGTGCAGTGATACTGTAAAAGCACGAGTCCATCTCTGAGAACCTTCCCATGGCGTCCTCAACCCAGCGACCAGCACAAAGCAGAGGGAGGGGGGCTCCTGTGCTGCATTGCTGCATGACTTCAGTAAGACAAAGGCTGGCAGAGCCCCATTAACAATCAAAGAAGCTGCGGATGCGTCAAGGGTATGGCGGCCAACTCTAATTGAGCAGGAATCGGCCCTTGGCTGGGGTCCGATCCAAATGGAGTCATCGGAGTGTGAGCGTCATAGTGTGCGGGAGACAGAGGAGCCAGTGTGTCGATACTGACTCAGAACTGGGCGGTCAAGTGGAGGAGAGCCTCCAACGAAACCATGTGTTAGTAGAGAGTATTTTAAAACAAGTTAGACTTGATCTAAATCTTTGTTTTCTTTCACTCTCGGTTTTGTTTTGTTTTGCCCACAAGGATAACGTAATTAGGTTGTGACATTTTAGCACAACATTTGCTGTGTAGAAAAATAGAGAAAGCCGTTTCTGGGTCTCACTGTTTCTCACACTACATCCTATCAGCTAGTCACTCCCATTTTCAAGTTGGCCTTTTGATCAAGCCTAACCCCCTAATACTTTTAACATATACCCGGGAGAGGTATCGATATAATATTAATATCGTAAGCTATCGCCGTAGCATCCTGTTGTATCAACTCACTTTAAAACCTTTCAATATTTTTGGCTTACTCCATTTTCAAAGTATTATCAGATCAGCCTATGCCGTTATTGAACAAAAAAAATCGAATGTAATTCAACTTGAGTTTGACCTAGTGTTTCGATTGCAACAAGTGGTGGGTTAACATATTACGCATTCCTGCTCAGATTTAAGGCTCTCTGTTGGGAGACCCAGAGAGCATTATGAGAAATTCTTTAATCTGCAAATCTGTGCCGTTTCAATCCGTGGTCAAGCGCCACCCGAATGACCCAGTGAATGGATTTTACACCAGAGGAAAACAATTGTATGAATATAAATAACAGAGGTGTAACTACTGTTGGTGGGTGTGTGTATGTGTAGGTAGGAGAGGGTCCAAAGAAATATTTGCACCGGGGCCTATAAACATCATGTTATGCCACTGATAAATAATACTGTATATTGTATTGAATTATTGTTTATGTTTTCAGTTTATTGTTATTTCTAATGCATTTTTTAGATTATGTTTCTTTCCGTTGTTTATTGTATTTATCTTAAAACATTTTTTTATAGTGAACGGGAGAAAACATAAGAAAATTAACATAAATTGTGTATTGTTTGTGTGTATGTGTTTTTTTTAAACATTACATGCAACCAATATTTTTAACACGTTTTTGTTTTTTTTCTGAGTACCCCCTGCCGTACCCTCATTTCAGAAACACTGGTTTATCATACAGTTTATTGTATATTGCCAGATTTTATTATTGATTATTTATTTGTAGGTTTATTTTCAGGTATTTTATTGTTTGTTTTATATTTATTTTATTTTGTATTGTTATTGTAAAGTATTGTTTGCATTGTTAGTTTTTTTCAGGTTTCTAGGTTATATTTATGTGTTATCATACAGTAGGTTTTCTTGTTTATTGTATATTTGACATTTTATGATATTTATTGTTAATTTTTAGGTTTATTTTTCTGGATTATAAACAGGTTCATTTTATTGTTTAGGTTGATGTATATTGGACTTTTTCCTATCTTCAAGTTAATTTCTGGGTTTGCTGAATATTGCATTTAAATACCAGATAGATAGATAGATAGATAGATAGATAGATAGATAGATAGAGAGACAGATAGATGCTGCTCACCAAAACTGTGTAATGGTCTAATCCGGCCTGCACCCCTGCTGTACATGCAGTAAATCCACAGACGTCAGAGTGGGCTTGCTGGTGTTGAGAGAGAGAGAGCGCGAGGACTCCTCTCCAAACACAGCGACTTACACCTGTATGCATATCATACCACCTGTTTTCCATGTATGGTCAGTGAGGTAATGGAGAGAGAGAGAGAGAGAGAGAGAGAGGGATAATCAGAGGCAAAGTCCAGGTATAATAAAAGGAGATAGTGAAATGCATTTATTTTTTTATGTAGCTTCACTTGGATTGAGCCCTGGCACGGCTGTCACCCATTCCGCTCTTTTTCTGCTCCGTTGACATCAGGTGAGTGCCAATACTATAGCGAATAGGGAAAATAAAGGTTTTATTTGATTAGTTGTTTTTTTTCTTCTCATCCTTATGTCTTATGTTTTCCCAAAGTCGAGTTAATACACAAGTAGTCTGAGATACCGATAAACCACATGTCTATGATATAAAATTTCCATCAGCCATATCTGCTGTCTTCATGAACATTGGACAGAGATGTTACGTTCGGCGTTGCTGTGTTGTTCTATTTTTCTTGCGCGGATCAAAGTTAAGGGAGATATTTGAAACTCAATAGCACTGGTTTATTGGGGTCCAGGGGTGATATGTTCACCCTGGTGACTACTGGGGCAGGTTTGGGGAAAGCTTGGGCGTGGTCCAGTAGTACAGTGAAATAACACTTTCCCCATCTGATGTTCGGGTCCGTGCCGCAGTTGTTAACACTTTCTAGGCAAACAACGGCAGATGGCCGATGTAAAACTTGGTGTGGTTCCTATATCGCTGCATTTGGCTGGAAGACAAACGCAGCAGTCAAAGGAGCCTGAATTCATTGATAAGCTCATAATTTACATTATGGAGCACTGTGTTTGTTATGGAAATCATCAAGATTTAATAGATTTAATAAAGTTCTCTCTAGAAATTTGAATTAAATTGTTTATAAAAGACAGTCAGAGACAAGTTGGGAGGTTGTCTAGTGTGAGGTCTCTAATCTATAATTAGAACAGTGATGATCAAGGTCTACTAGGTGGGGATGCAGTGCACCCAGCAGAACTCAGCCCAGGTTATCATCACATTTCATACTGAAATCTCATGTCATTGACACAACCACTGATAGAACTTTGCCTTATCAGACTAAAGTGATTGGGGGAGGGGTGCAAAACAGAGATACCTAGCAGTACCTAGCAGTTCTACAACTGGCTACACGCCCCATCAACTACAATGGGAAATCAATTGGTTATCACTGTTACATAACTCGGCACTCGCGGCAGGGTCCCAGCCCGGCGCTTAATGACGTGTAATTATTGAACAGAAACGATGATTGTCAAAGTGACTCACAAGATCACTCCATCACCAGACCTCAAGGCTTGCTTGTGTTAGCATCAGCATGAAGATATTAAGGTGTTGGACGATGGCAAATTGTCAATGATGCTGATGCGTTGTAAAGCCACAACAGTGAATTGGTGTATTCCTTGGTTGGTGAATTGATTGAGGCCCTGTGCTTCAGTTGGGACCGCCAGCTTAGTGTTTTAGCTAAATCTGGGATGTTCATGGTCCATAAGGTGGCAGGATGCTTTCAGTAATGGATACTTTATACTTTTACAAAGGGAAATTGTAATTTTCTCAGCAGCTCAACAGTAGGAAAAAAAATAATCAAGTAAAATAATAATAAAGAAAAATCAATAAAAATGGAAAAAAGAAAAATGCAGTCTATGGGAAAATTTGGGAAAATATACAATAAACCAAACTTAACTGTACACAGTAAAAAAAATGTGGCAATGTCCACTTAACCTAGTGATAAACAACTGATAATGGTCCAAAATAAATAAATAAATAAATACATATAAATAAAATAAGTAAATGGTCAAGCTACAGGGTCAGTAGACATTGTGAAATACTGAGATGTATATAGATCATTAAATATTATGCTTCAAACTTCAAACTGATAAGTACATAACTTCATACTTGCTCATGCTGTCATCACACATTAGACTGTTTAGCCAGATAGGCCCCCTTTACAGGGACGGGTCTCCCACTAGATGTCTCTCCTACTAGTTCCTCATTAAGGTTGTTGTTAGATTATCAGTGAATGGGAGGTATTTTACTTTTTCCAGTCCAATATCAATTTCATATTCTCAAGGCATCGCTCTATAAATGCTCCTATCTCTCTTCGCAGCAGTTCCTTCCTGCTCTGTGGGTAGCTGCTGTTTTTCGGAAATGATCAGTTGAGCGTCTCCAGAGAGCTGCAGTTATTTATAGAGTAGTTTAACTTGACAGTAATGTGCTGTACTTTTCTAAGTTTACTGATCCCTAAGTTCACCTTCAGTGTTCATGAGTCCACATTCACACATTCACTTCACTTCTCTCCAGATATCCCCTCCCCATTAGAACTGGAGCCATGCCCCAGGTCAAAACTCAAGCTATAGACGTCCTCAATAAAACCACGCCTGGCCCGCAAATATGGAGAATAGAGGTGAGAGGGTCAACAGTTTCAGAGATTAGCGGTTCGCTTTACCATTATTTTGTAAAATTCCATCAAGGCACAATTCTGTTTCCAAATCCATTTTCAATTTTCTTCTGCAATGTCCAGAACATGGAAATGGTGCCCACTCCCTGTAAGACATATGGAAGTTTTTACGAAGGGGACAGCTATGTTATTCTTCATGTGAGTACCCCTGATCATGTGCATATATATTATTTATCCAGAACAAGAACATTGAGGCTGTAGTTACTTATGGACACCTAATTTAATTGTTCTCGACCCAACCCATGCTCTTTGTTGTGTAGACAATCAAGGTGCGCAGTTCCTACACCTATGACATCCACTACTGGCTGGGCAGCTCCTCCTCTCAGGATGAGCAGGGGGCGGCAGCCATCTGCACCACCATGATGGACGAGGCCCTGGGCGGCGTGGCCGTGCAGCACCGCGAGACGCAGGGCTATGAGAGTGACACGTTCCGAGGATACTTCAAAAAGGGCCTCATGTGAGAAAATACAGTACACATGCCGGCAATGAAAAAGGAAGAAAGCTGAAAGAAAATGCACAAAACTGTGAAAGCAAGAAAATGTTTCTTGCGATTCTTAAAATAACTTCCCTATTTAGTTTTAATGTATTTCTACATATGTTTCTAAAGGTCAGAATGTGCGGTCAGAGGAAAAGGATAAATAATTTCATCATTTGATAACTCACTCCATCACCACGCCTAAAACTGTGAAAGCAGAAAAATGTTTCTGGCGAGTCTTATCGTAACTTCCCTGTTTCGTTTCACAGTGTCTCTGTATATGTTTCTAATGGTCAGAATGTGAGGTGAAAGGAAAAATATAAATAATTTGATCATTTGATAGCCTCACTCCATCACCACGTGTCACATTGTCTTCACGCAGCTACAAGAAGGGCGGCGTGGCCTCAGGCATGAAGCACGTGGAGACCAACACCTACAACGTAAAGCGGCTGCTCCACGTCAAGGGGCGGAAGCATGTGGTGGCAGGAGAGGTGAGAGGAGTGGATGCATCCTGTGCCTCTCCTATACTCCACTGGCACCCACCTGGCAGGGGGCAGGCAGGATACGGCGTCGGGGACAGGCGGGTTCGATAACGAGGAGTGCAGACAGAATACAGGCGGGGGGGCAGGCAGGGTACGTGGTCGGAGCGAGGCAGAGTCGGTAGCGGGGAATCAGTCCGGAGAACGCTGGAGAGTCTGGTGCAAGCATCGAAGACAATCTGGCAATAGGTGACTGGTGAGAGAGGCATATATAGTAGTTAGATTACAGATTGGAACAGCTGTGTGCGCAGGTGAATGGAGTTGGACTAATGGGACAGGTAAGGAGAGGGAGGGGAAAGTAGAAGAAGGCGGAGATCATGACAAAACCCCCCCCCCCTCAAGGGACGGCTCCTGACGTCCCAAACGAACGAGAAAAAAAAGAAGAAGAAAATAACACCAAAAGTCCATGCAGGGTGGGAGGAGGGGGTCCAGAGGAGGGCTAGTACTTGTCGGAGACCCTGTCCATCTCCACGTCCTCCGCTAAATGGGCCACGTGATCATCATCGGAGTAGTTGGAGACCCCGTCCATCTCCACATCCTCCGCTAAATGGGCCACGTCCGCATCGGAGCAGGCTGGCCCGGGCCCGGGTCCAGGTCCTGCGACAGCAGCAAATGAAGGCCTGGACGGACAGGCAGGAAGCCTCCCTCTCAAGGGCCGGGAACAGAGACGGTTGGAAGCCGTAGGCTCCCTGGAAGGGGGAGAGGCCTGTGGCCGAACTGGTCAGGGTGTTGTGGGCATATTCCACCCACAAAAGCTGCTCAGACCAGGACGATGGGTGTTGAGACGTCATGCAGCGCAGGGCCATCTCCATCTCCTGGTTCTTCCGCTCCGTTTGGCCGTTGGACTGGGGGTGGTGCCCTGAGGACAGGCTGACGGTGGCCCCCAGGAGCGAACAGAACTCCCTCCAGAAGGCCGAGGCGAACTGGGGACCCCGGTCGGATACCACATCTACCGGGATGCCATGGAGGCGGAAGACGTGATACAATAGTAGCTTGGCGGTGCCCTTGGCCGACGGGAGCCTCGGTAGAGGCACGAAGTGAGCCATCTTACTGAACCGGTCCACCACGGTCAGGATAGTAGTGTTGTCGCTAGACGGTGGCAGACCGGTGACGAAGTCCAAGGAGATGTGAGACCAGGGGCGATGAGGAACCGGCAGTAGGTGTAGGAGACCGGCAGGAGCAAGAAGAGAGGGTTTGTGCTGGTTACAGGTGGGGCAGGCATTGACGAACCCTCGGACATCCTCACCCTGGGAGGGCCACCAGAAGCGACGCTGGACGACCTCCTTCGTTCGCTGGATCCCCGGGTGGCAGGTGAGTCGGGAGTTGTGGGCCCACTGAAGAACCTCGGACCGGAGGTCAGGCAGGACGAACAGATGGTCAGGCGGACATGCGCTGGGTCCAGGTTGGTCCTGGGCGGCGGCTCTGACCTTCTCTTCCACCTCGCAGGTGAGTGTGGCAACTAGATGGGAGGACGGTAGAATGGTGTCAGGGTCAGCAGCGTCTTCCTCCTCCTCCTGGAACTGCCAGGTCAGGGCGTCAGGTTTGACATTGCGTGACCCCGGCCGATAGGAGAGGGAGAAATTGAACCTGGTAAGGAAGAGCGCCTAACGGGCCTGAGGGGAGTTCAGTCTCTTGGCGGACTGAATATACTCCAGGTTCTTGTGGTCAGTCCACACCAGGAACGGCAGCTGCGTTCCCTCTAGCCAGTGTCGCCACTCCTCCAGGGCCAATTTGATGGCGAGAAGCTCCCTATTCCCGATGTTGTAGTTCCTCTCGGCCGGGGTCAAACGCCTGGAGAAGAAGGCGCAGGGATGAAGCTTCTGGTCGGAGGCAGTTCTCTGGGAGAGAACAGCTCAGACTCCCACGTCGGAGGCGTCCACTTCAACCACGAACTGCCGTTCAGGGTCAGGCAATACCAGAATGGGGGCTTAAGTGAACCGTGCCTTCAGGGCCAGGAAGGCGTTGTTGGACCACAGAAACGGCACCTTGGAGGAGGTTAGGGCTGTGAGGGGGGCAGCACCGTGCTGTAGCCTCTGATGAACCTCCGATAGAAGTTGGCAAAATCGAGGAAGCGCTGGAGTTGTTTGCGGGTGTCCGGGGTGGGCCAGGTGGTGACGGCGGAGACCTTGGTGGAGTCCATCTGGATGGCCCCCCTCCTCCCGACATACCCCAGGAAGGAGACGTACGGGACGTGAAACTCACACTTCTCCGCCTTTACAAAGAGTGAGTTCTCCAGGAGGCGCTGCAGGACTGTGTGGACGTGGTGGACGTGCTCAGCTTGGGATCGGGAGAAGATCAGGATGACGTCGAGGTACACAAAGACGAATTTGTTGAGCATGTCCCTGAGCACGTCATTGACCAGGGCCTGGAAGATGGCAGGGGCGTTGGTGAGACCAAAGGGCATCACCAGATATTCGTAGTGCCCGGAGGGAGTGTTGAACGGCGTCTTCCATTCATCCCCCTCTCGAACCCGGACCAGATGGTAGGCGTTGCGTAGGTCGAGCTTCAATGATGCCATCGAGAGAGGTGGGCAGGTCGTGGGAAACTAGCTCCTCCTTCACGTACTCTGCTAATCCCATCAGGAATGCATCGATCTGGGCTGCCGGGTTCCACTCGCTCAGTCGAGCCTGGGTGCGGAAGTCGATCGCGTAATCTACCACGGAGCGGGACCCTTGACTGAGACCCAGGAGACCACCAGTAGCATCGGGACCCCGTGATGTAACCCTGAGCACCTTGCAGAGCTCGGCGGCGAAGGCATGGAAGGAGGAGCAGGCTGGTGTGCGTCGTTCCCACTCAGCCGTTCCCCACAGCCGAGCGCAGCCCGTCAGGTGATTTACCTTCGCATCCTCGGAGGCGAAGGTGTGGGGCTGCAGAGCGAAGAGGATGGAACAGTTCGTGATGAACGGACTACAGCCGTCTGCGTCTCCGGCGTAGCGTTCTGGAACCCCCACCCGGGGCTCCAGGGGGTACCCAGGCTGGGCCCGTGCTGGTGGGTCCAGGGAAGCGGGCGGCGGGATGAACTGACCGAGAGCGATGGCGAGCTGGACCTGGGCGGCTAGCGTGGCGAGTCCTTGCTCCTGGCTAGCTGCTGCTAGCCGAGCGTCTGCTGAGGTGGAGGCTAGGACAGCCTCCTGGTGTTGGAGCTGTGACTCCACCCTTCCCAGGCGTGCCAGCAACTCGGGGTTGTGTGCTGGGTCCATTGTTGGCCAGATTGTACTGTAACGGGTGTGGTTTGGACCCAATTGCAGCACAAAGACAGGCAGGGATATTTGGTAATGTCTTTTATTTGTAGAGCAGACGGAAGACAGGCAGGGAGCAGGCAGGATACGTCGTCGGGGACAGGCAGGTTCGATAACGAGGAGTGCAGACAGAAGACAGGCGGGGGGGCAGGCAGGGTACGTGGTCGGAGCGAGGCAGAGTCGGTAGCGGGGAATCAGTCCAGAGAACGCTGGAGAGTCTGGTGCAAGCATCGAAGACAATCTGGCAATAGGTGACTGGTGAGAGAGGCATATATAGTAGTTAGATTACAGATCGGGAACAGCTGTGTGCGCAGGTGAATGGAGTTGGACTAATGGGACAGGTAAGGAGAGGGAGGGGAAAGTAGAAGAAGGCGGAGATCATGACAGAGCGTAGTGGAAAAACCTCCACTCCAGTGGAAAAACTCACTGGGACAGTTGTTCAAACGATTTTCTTTAGGTCCTCTGATGCTACACCTGCGTTGCCCACTGAAAATACTGATCTGGGACATTTAAATTGAAACGTCTGATATCAAGGTCATCTACCCTCCATGCGGTTTATCTTTAAGTGCTGTGCCGGGCTCGATAAATACAGAGTAAATACAGCTATGCAAATTCTGTGCACTATAAAAAGAAAAGTTATTTTGTCTTAAAAGTAATGTTTTAGCCCTATCAATTGAAATATTGCACCACACGTTTTCTAGTTTTTGGTACCACAATCTCATTTTCGTAGTATTAAAAAGAAAACAGCTGTATAATAAGCCCACATGAATCAATTGAAAGAACCAAGCAGCCAATGATAAGTGCTCTGGGTCCGACCCAGAGGTTGCTGGAAACATTTATTTGAAGGATCTTGCAATATCACATGCATCTACAGTTTATCAGGCTGCCACTGCGACCGAACCCAAAACAAAGTTTTGATTTCATCTTTCTCTGGTGGCTCCAGGTGGACATGAGCTGGAGCAGCTTCAACAATGGAGACGTTTTCCTGTTAGACCTGGGAAACCTCATCATTCAGTGGAACGGAACCAAGAGCAACCACATGGAGAGACTCAAGGTGAGCCTTCTGGGACTGAACAAAATGTATCAAGACACAAGGTATAAATCTAGGTATTCAAAACAACAACTTCCCGATGTCAACCTCAAATAATAAGCAGGGCTATAGCACCCGTGGATGAGGTGGGCTGTACTTACAAACTTCGATCTATGGTCCATCCGGCTGTTTTCTCCAGGGAATGAACCTGGCTAAGGACATCCGGGACAGGGAGCGGGGCGGGCGGGCACATATCACGGTGGTGGAGGGCGACGACGAGAAATCCTCAGAGGAGGCAATGAAGCTGATGAGGCAGCACCTGGGAGACCGGCGGGAGATCAAGGAGACCATTATCACTGACGACGTGGTGGACAGCAAGCTGAGGACCAGCGTCAAGCTCTTCCAGTCAGTCCAGTATATATAACCATCTACCTTCTACTGCAGACAACACCCGTAATGTCTATAAGTTGTCTGAAAAAGGCCACTAACGTGAATAATGGATTGAAATGTTGTCTTTTTGCTTGCTTTGTTGGCAGTATTTTGGACGCTCAGGGTAACCTGGTCGTGCAAGAGGTGGCGGTGAAGCCTCTGAAACAGGAACTGCTCAGCCATGAGGTTGGTCCATGGAAGTAGTAGAAGGAATCTTAATGTTTCTTTCAACGGTTGTGAGATTTATTTATGGGGACGAGTTGAATGATATCTTATTACGAATGTCTAGTGTGAGTGGGTGATAATCATGTCTGCTCTTTGACCAAACCAAACAGTTTATTACACAATCTATCATGTGGTTCCAAAAGATAAATAGAGCATGTCAACACCATGAAATACCAGTTTGTGTAAGAGGAAATTAAACTGCATTCTGGTTTACACCCATGCACATGGAAAACAGAATGTTACAATGTTAATGGTGATGTGAGTTACTTATTTAAAATCGAATGTATTGCTCCACAGGATTGCTATCTTTTGGACCAAGGTGGGATCAGGATTTTCATCTGGAAAGGAAAAAAGGCGTCATTGAAAGAGCGGTCTGAGGCACTAAATAAAGCAGAAGTGAGGGTCGCTCTCACACTAAAATTCCTGTTGATGTCTCTGTCCTCCTATTTATCATAGCTTTATGTAATGTTTTCTGGAAATAGAAGTGCTTATATAAGTACTTTCCAAAATAATTGTAACCACTTCTAATCGCGCTTTGCTCCGTAGGCGTACATAAAGGCCAAGAACTATCCTCCCTCGACCTACGTGGAGACTGTGAACGATGGCGCTGAGTCAGCCGTTTTCAAGCAGCTTTTCCAAAGCTGGATGGTCCGAGGCCAGACCGTGGGGCTGGGGACCATCAACAGCCATGGGAAAATTGGTGAGCTTTATCCAGTGGTCCTTTTTTCCCCTTTAAAGTACAATATACATCCGTCCCTTCAGCTGTAGTTCTGAGGAAGGGATACACCAAATGACTTAATCAAAAGCCATCACACGTTGAAAGATTTTTCCTCCACTCCAGTAATGCACACGCTATAGGATTTAGCAAGTATGAGCAATCACAGGGGATCACCCATCTTGGGATTCTAGCTCACACTATAGGAGCCATGATTTAAGATTTGAGATAATATCAAACCAACCTGATACTCTCACTAAAAAAGTTATAGTCTGGGATGGAAAATTTGACTCGAGACTCAAAGATCTCAAGTCCTTTGGTGTAAACTAAGCATTAGAAAGAGAGATGCATCTTGAAATGAATAATTGTTCTTTGGGGTGTAATCCATATTTTGATTCCATTGGTGTGTGTGCGGGTGTATGTGAACAGTCACACGCCTTAAAGGACTGTGTTTTGGTGTTACATGGGACTAAAATAAAGGAATTTGTGGAATGTAGTTGCCTTCATCACTTGTTTCCTTGACCCTGAATCGGACAGCATGGACATTTTTAGTGCCTGGGTTCGCACAGGACTGCTTATACATTTACCATGCGTTACATGTCTGTCCTTATTCTCAAACCGATGTAAATTAAATTAAAATGAAGTGAGGTAACAACAAAAATGTCTTTCTGACCTCACGCAGCCAAAGTTGAGCAGATTAAATTTGACGCAACCTCTATGCACGCAAGGCCTGATCTGGCCGCGCAGCGAAAGATGGTGGACGACGGAACGGGTGAAGTGGAGGTACGAAAACAATGAAAACTTCAGTACGCACATCGTTCAGTACAAAGTCTTGCTCCGTGAACCTCTGTGTAACTCCGCCCGTTCCCTCCACCCAGGTATGGCGGGTGGAGAACAATGAGCTGGTGCCGGTGGGCAGGAAGTGGCTGGGGCACTTCTATGGCGGCGACTGTTATCTCATCCTCTATCAGTATGAAGTCAACAGTAGGAGGCACTACATGCTTTACATCTGGCAGGTAAGGGGCGCTTAATAAGTCTTTGGGTAAAATAAACTTTGGTGTAGATTGACAACTATCCCACTCTAATTTGTAATATAACAAAATCACTTGTATGCACTGTACATCGGGGCTTTTTCCACAATGGTAAATTATTGCTGCTATGCTGTAATGCATGCCAAATTATGACCATGGATTAAAGGTCAGTAAAGAGAGTGATTGACAATTACAGACAGGAAATGAATTTCTAACTAAAAGAAATGGCGCTGCCAAGTTCCATTTTAACTAACAAAAGATGCTTTCACTCACTCAGCTCACCGCTGAATTAACAACAAATTGAATTAATTTACATGAATTGACGTAAAGAATTATATTCTTTAAAAATACATTTGCTCCACTGTGAATGTTCAAGTCAAAGGCATTCAAATACATTTTGTTTTTAGAGACATCCCCCCCGTAGAGAATTTAAGGGCTTTGGATTGGTCCAACTCCAATATCATTCAAAACAGAATCTTTATTTAGATTGACCATTGCACAGACAAAAATAAAAACTATAACAAATGGTATACACTACACTATTAAAAATATCCATGTTTCCATGTGTGGTTTTTCTATTGCAGGGACGTCATGCGAGCACAGCAGAATGCACCGCTTCTGCATTCCACGCGGTCCACCTGGACCGGCAGTACAACGAGGAGCCCGTGCAGGTCCGCGTGCCCATGGGCAAAGAGCCACTCCATCTGATGGCGATATTTAAAGGGAAGATGATCATTTATGAGGCAAGTCAGATTTCTTGACCGACGTCACGCAGCGTTCAGAGATCACAGATAATTGTGACGTATTGTTGACAGGAAGGAAGCTCCAGAGGGGACTCCCCTGACGTCCAATCCACCCGTCTCTTCCACGTCCGCGGCACCAACGACTTCAACACCCGGGCCATCGAGGTCCCCGCACGCTGCTCCTACCTGAACTCCAACGACGTCTTCGTGCTTAACACGGAAACCTGTTGTTATTTGTGGTACGGGAAGGTAAGGTACCGTCTTAAAATCGCCTTTCCCTTCTTGACCTTTGTCGGACTTGGCGGACTTGTTGGACTTATCGAACTACAACCTCAACCTCGCAGGGCTGCAGTGGGGACGAGAGGGAAATGGGAAAAACATTGGCGGACATAATCTCGAGACGGGAGAAGCAGGTGATAGCCGAGGGCCAGGAGCCTGCTCACTTCTGGGTCAATCTAGGAGGAAGGATGCAGTACGCCAACACCAAGAGGTTTTAACTGGCTTTAACTCTTTATGGACCTCAAGGAAACATGTAGACATCACACGGTGCTTGTACATTAACCCCTCCACATTTTTCCATTTGAACGCTGGCCAGACTGCAGGAAGGCGAGAACAACGTCTCCCCACGATTGTTCGAGTGCTCCAATCAAACCGGGCGCTTTTTGGCCACGGAGATCACCAACTTCGACCAGGAAGACCTGGACGAGGACGACATCATGCTGCTGGATGTCTGGGATATGGTCGGTAGAAACACTATTTTCTTTACCCATGAATCAACAGCTGTTTTTTTCTAGTGGTCTCTGATAAACTTTTTAACTAGTATTGTCATTTGAGGGCAGTGTTTGTCAGGATGGCCGAGCGGCCTGGTCAAAGGGAATTTTGGTCTCCGAATGGAGGCGTGGGTTCAAATTATTACACATTTATTATATACATTTATTTAAATATTAAAGTACACAGTGCCAACTACACGGCCCACTTAGTTGTTTTTAACTATGATATTATTTTAGTGTTTTTTTCTCTGTGTATTTTGCACTGTAAACCTGCGATCACTAAAAACTTAGACCTGACCAACCAGACTTATCGGGGTCTTCACTGATAAACCGCCGCAGGTCTTCCTGTGGATTGGAAAGGGGGCCAATCGAATCGAGAATGAGGCGGCCGTGACGACAGCCCAGGAGTACCTGTGCTCCCACCCGAGTGGCCGCGACGTGGACACCCCCATCGTTCTGGTCAAACAGGGCTTCGAGCCGCCCACGTTCACCGGATGGTTCCACGCCTGGGATGCCCAAAAGTGGAGTGTAGGTAGTTGAAGGAGAGAGTTCAATGAGATAGATGCCTACCGAACCAGAAAGTTAAGCCGGTATTTGTCTTCACCAGGGAGGGAAGTCTTATCAGGAGCTAAAGTCTGAGCTCGGAGACGCAACTGAAATCATCAAGATCACCGTGGTGAGGCTGGAATGTTCTGATCTCGTCTTTCTAGGACAACAGTTCCTTCAATTCGCGCCAGCGGGATTCCATTTCCCATGTTGCCTCTAATCCGTCTCTTGTTTGCAGGATATGACCAAGAGCCCTGCACAGGGCACCAGCAAGGTGGGGATGCTGTCCCCCTCGCTCGCTCCCACTTTCCCCGCCGACGAGCTGGTCCACCGCCAGCCCGAGGAGCTGCCCGATGGAGTCGATCCGACGAGGAAAGAGGTGACCCTGGGAATTCATTCATCCTTTTCTCATCCTTCCCTCCAGTCATTTGGCAGGGTCGAGTCCATTTACCAATGCCTTTCTTTTCCATAGTAGGTTCTTCTCTCTTTCAGGTTTTCCTCTGATGTTTGCACAAAATGAGATCAAAATTGCATAGACAGGGTCAAGGACTCATTGGAACCCCCCCACACACACACACACACAAACAAACAAGGGATAGACTTTCGGATAGAGTTAGGATAGGAAATTTGACTGCATATTTGCTTCATGTGCTCCGTCCCGCAGGAGCATTTGTCCAACGACGAGTTTGCCCTGATCCTGGGAATGTCTCGGCTCGACTTCTACTCCATGCCTATTTGGAAGCAGCAGAAGATAAAGAAAGAGAAGGGCCTGTTCTAGGCCTTTTACGATGGCTTGTGCCATGTGAATTTTTGGTGTCACTGTAAAACCGTGAGCTTAAATATGCTGCGTTAAATATTCAGAGGGAAATGATACATGCATGGCTGTCGCTGCCGCATTCGTTCGTCATTCAAAATGGCTGAAACTAAAGGCCTATAATCAATGTTAAGTGGAATCAGTGGTATTGTATTTTACTTTGGGTTTTATAGTATAAGCATTCTTTTATGTATCTTGCTCTTTATTCAGTGGAAAATAGTCTATTTGTATATTCTAGATATTGTTATTTAACACAATTTATTTAGTTCTAGAGTTAATTATGTATGTTTACCATCAACTGGAGAGATGCATGCCACCGCAAATATTAAATGGACACCTTTGTTTCTAAATAGGATATTCTTCATTTGAAAAAGTCAACTATTTTCACTTTTTTTCATACTCTTCAAGTGCCTGACAGAACCGCTCAAGAGAGAGAAGCCCTCTATATGTTATAGACTCCACAGAATACATTTTATGATTTATTTTTTCTTTTCCACAATTGGATTACTGTATCTTAGAATAAAACTGCTCAAAGATTGAAATGTAGTCCATCAGTTCAATTTGTGCTCGTTCCATTCTGCTCTAGTTCATTTTCGGGAAGTTTGAGCTACATTGTCCCATTTGTGGATTTAGCAAACATGAATAAAATAATATTTTTATATTATTTATATATAAAACAATGTAAATATTGGGGTTTTTTTTTTTCAAATCACAACAGATTTATGAACATTGTAAATGTTTAAACTTGGGAACAAGTTGAAGGCACTGAGTATTGTGGACACATAACTCAGGTGAGTTCTTGTCTCGGGTGCGATGGGGGTAAATATTAAAATATACTGTAACGCCTCCCCAACCCCACCCCCGCAACCTGATTCCATTGTATAACATCGTTTGTTATACAATGGTTTTATTAAGTGGTGAATATAAGAATATATAGAAAGTGCTGATTATGATATCAGGAAATAAAATGTAATCTGAAATATAATACAGTATGTTCGTCACGGATAAAACTCAAATGCTTTTGAGCTTGCTGAATTGCTTATCACACATACGAATACAAATACAATTGTTTGACTAAAAATGTGTTTTAATAAGAAAGGGAAAGGGAAAAAAAAAGTTCGATAGAATGATTGATCGGTAATCGTTTTGCCTTATTCTTACTTAATGCCTGAAACAGAGAGATTGGGTATTCCGACCGTCTGTTAGGTTGCCTTGCGCGCTTAAAAAGTGTGCTATTTCTGACTGTTTCACATCGCAAATAGACAGAAAGTGCAGCCGTACTTAGCTTCGACGGTCGAGGGGCGAAGACAAACTACAACGCGCAAAGCACAAAGACAAACGACCTGTTTGATAATGGCTAAATAGTGACACCTAGTGCTGGCACATAACGCAACCGCCTCGCGTCAGGCGTAGCGGAACATTCGAGCTGCGAAGACGACGTCACAACCGAAGAGAAGTACGACACTGGGGGGTTTATTGGAACGACTTCGATAGGTCAACATTTTGTTAAACCAAAAAAAAATAAAAAAATATGTCCGCGTTCACCTCTCCAATTTGAATTTGAGAAAGCCTTGAAAATATAGGTTTTGCAGCAGTTTTCCAAACGTTCTATTTCAGTAATCGGCGTACAAATATAACTTTTTAAGCCTCCTCTCGGTGGCTCTTTTCGTCCAGACAAACGTCTGTCCCGCGAGAAATCGTAAATTGTTCTGGAAAGCACTCGAGGAACATTTCAATGTTGGATTATTTAGTCATTGTCTGACGTGATAAATAACCTGCCCCTTGGCGGTCTCACGAATTGCGATAGCGGGGTTACGGTGAATCAAAAAGCAAGCATGGAAACATCATACAGAGCTGATGTAAATATGAATAAATATAAATATAGGATAATCGTCTGCATCTGCTCCAGCTTGGGTGTCACGGCAACCCGGAAATTTCTTAACGGGCTAAAAAAAAAAAATAAAAAAAAAGTATGTCAGAAGTGGGATTCGAACCCACGCCTCCATTCGGAGACCAGAAATCCCCTTTGCAGGAAGGTTCGTCACCTTGAGTCTGGCGCCTTAGACCGCTCGGCCATCCTGACAACTGGAGGAGTCGCACGCTAACAGCGACATAGCGAATAGGCTCTATGTTCACATTGTTCGGCTTCGTTGGCTGATGCAGACTTTACATTATGATTTATGCGCTTTTATAGCAAATGATCCGTTTGGGTTTCATGTGTGGAACAACTATTTGTACACGTGTTATCGAGAATGTTTTATTGTTATTAATATTATTGTTGTTGTTGTTGTTGTTGTTGCTGTTGAACGTCGTGCCGCTTCGCTCCACAGGAAATGCTAAGTAAACCGTCTGGGAGCGGACAACATTAAAATGTAACCTTGGAAATAAAGTTTCATTCCACAATAGCATCCGAAGAAGTTAATCCAATGGATGATCTATATTAAAAAAAAGGGACAAGGGACCCTCACAGCGTTCGTGGTAATAAGTGGTGGTTTTCAATGTTGGGGCTGACGGCGTTGTAATATGTGTCCACTGCACAGCGGTAAAGGTTGTTGGAAGTCAAATGCCAACATTTTCATTTTCCAATTGCGAGAACTGTGACTTAGATATTGCCTCCGTCAATGGAAAACGAGCTCACGTTGTTCGTGTCGCGTTCTTCGTTTTCCAAATTTGAATCCACATTTGAATATCGATTAAACGTCAAAACAGCTTTTCCGTTTTTCCATTTGAACACTGTCATCGAGCGCCCGTACGAGTGTGTGAAAATGAAAACGCTAATTGGATTGGCGCATTATAATCGCAGCTTCGTCTCAAGTAACACATACATGATGTGGAAAGTTATAGTGGTGTTGTGGAATTACGTTTTCAAATTTACAATTTAATTCAGCCCCATATGGACTTCCGTAGTATAGTATCGATATATACAGACCGTGTGAAATATTTATATGAACACATTAATATTGTATTATTGGGTTGTACAGTGTACAACGTAATAATACATAATGGTAAATAAGTTGTGTGTAGATTGGAGTTGGATTATGAACGTCTTTCTGATTCTTGCCTTTATGTTTGAAATAAAAAAAAAAAAAGGAAGCTCATGTCAGAAGTGGGATTCGAACCCACGCCTCCATTCGGAGACCAGAAACCCCATCCAGCTGGAAGGCTCGTCACCTTGAGTCTGGCGCCTTAGACCACTCGGCCATCCTGACAACTGGTGTGTGCGGCGCGAGGACCCCCTGATATAGGCGTGCATGCATGGGAGAAGGTTATCATTTGTGAAACTGTCATAAATCATATAATACATTTATTTAAAAAAAAAACAAGGTAATTAAAATACATCGTAAAAAGTCATTGACGGAATGCTGTTTTTGCGCTGCGACCGTACCCGCCCTTTACTCAGACCACGTGAGCACCGCGGGACAACCACGTGTCAGGCGGACCCGCCCCCTTCATCACGTAACGCCTGTGGTCGTCGCTGTGAAACTGGGTCGGACGCCAGGTCCGCGCTGTGCTGCGGGCATGTCGATGTACAGGAACGCCGTCTGGTTTGTCAAAGGACTTCAGGAATACACAAAGTAAGTAACGGGCCACGCAGTGTGTATAACTAGCTATCTATACATGTAGAGAGAATATAGATTGATAGTTTCAAATGGTGCTTCCGGGTTGCGCGTTCATGCAACAAGCTAACCAAAAATCGGGACTAAAAAAAACCCACATATCCACATTACTACATATCCCGGTAATGTTAGAAATGTCACAACGATTACAATGTCGATTGTGTCAAGTTTCCATCATTTCGTTTGAGGAAAGCGAACTGTACCCAACATTTTGATGTGCTGCTCGGTCGATATGTATAAATGCAATGTGTGTTCCATGCCCCCGTCATTGTGGAATAAAATCAACCAAAAAAAAAAAAAACCCCTATGAAATTGTTGATTGCAAGTATATGTATGACAATTAATCCTAAACTTAAATATCATAATCGTGACAGTCGTTCATTGTGGCTGAAGTACGTTGACACGCTCTCACAGGGGTGGATATGAAGCCGCAGCCAAGCATTTCTCTCCAGGGGACCTAGAGGTGAATCTCAATGGCAGGTCCTTCATGGTCACAGGGGCCAATAGTGGGATAGGGAAAACCACAGCCCTGGAAATCGCAAAAAGAGGTGAGGCTCGGATCTCTTATTGTGTGTCTAGGCTGAGATTTTGTATTGTATTGTGTTGATAAACTCCCTTTGCCTATCTGAATGTATTCCCCATTTCGCTTGGAGATGAAACGGAGACAATAAATAAAGGCGCTGAATCAAGGTGGAGCTGTCCTGCAGTCATGGTTTCCCTCTGTGTGTTTTTTGAAGGAGGGACCGTCCACATGGTATGTCGAAACAAGGGGCGAGCAGAAGAAGCCAAGGAGCACATTGTTGATCAGAGCAAAAACCGGGTGAGGACCTCCCTGTTTAAGCCCCAGGAATGTCCTGTACTGTACCACCCACTCATTTGTAATAACCTGCATGTTGAATTTGCTCTCTGGGGATGGGAAATGCGCAGTTACCGGTTACCAATATACTTAGAACATGTCTTGTGGTCGCTTTCTCTAGTCAGCGGACTCTGACTCTGCTTGCACATCCTGTAGCACCGTAAATACAATACAAAAGGGTCCCATAGTTATGTGTGTCCAAAGGTGAGTTGTGCAAGGGGAAGACGAAGATAGTCTTTCACAAAAATCTGTTTAAAAAAACTAACAGCATAACACATGTGGCATCTTAGGAACCCCCTTCATTTACATTATTCAGTGCTCACTATTTGCTACATAAGAATATATCCACCTGTAAGAAAACTGAACTGTATTCATTAAAATCAAAATTTCCCTTCCAGGATGTCCATATACACATTTTGGATATGTCCAGTGCTCAGCAGGTTTGGGAGTTTGCCCAGAACTTCCAACAGAACCACACCCTTCATGTGCTGGTGGGTAGATGTCACAGATCATTTATTTTACATATACAGTATATTATGTGCTTATCTCCAAGGTATTCAACACTGTATTTTTCTCTTTTTATTTTTCATAGATCAACAATGCGGGCTGCATGGTCAACAAGAGAGAGCTTAACGAGGAGGGAATGGAGAAGAACTTTGCTACAAATACACTAGGTGAGAGAAAAGGAAATGCAGCCATTTTTTCATTCCATTGGAATAGATTAGATTCACCCTGGAAAACTCCGGTCAGAGCTGTACAGGGCAATCCCAGGACACTGGAGAGATATCTGCCCAGTGGCCCTCACTTCATTGGCGGCACTGACCGTTTTCTATATTTTACAGGAACCTACATCCTCACCACAGCATTGATACCAGAACTAAAGAAGGTGGAGAACCCCAGAGTGGTGAGTTGCAAGCCACGGTATTCCCATATTGTGCTTTGGGCTTGCGCTGTTCTTTCAACTCCTGTTGCTGTAAACACCTGAGCCTCGTTTTTATTTTTATATGTTAATAACGTCACCAGAACACTGCAGATTTCTCCCATTCCAATCCTTTCCCTCATATGAAGCTGCTGCACCTTTCTTCCCCCAGATCACCGTCTCGTCTGGAGGCATGCTGGTCCAAAAGCTCAACATGGACGACCTGCAGTTTGAGAAGGGGACGTTTGACGGCACTATGGCGTACGCTCAGAACAAAGTAAGTGAGGCAGGGTGAGAAAAAGGAACCTTTCCAAAGTGTGGATTCTTAATGTGTGTGTGTGTGTGTGTGTCAGAGGCAGCAGGTGATTCTGACGGAAAGATGGGCATCTCAACACAAAGAGATCCACTTTTCCTCCATGCACCCCGGCTGGGCAGACACCCCAGGTAACAGCAGTAGAAGGAGGGGAAAATGCACAATGACAGACCTGCCCTATCCGTCTGATTCACCTGTCTTCATTCCCTGCTTTTCTTTTCATCTTTTCCACCTGAGATGGAGTGTTTTGTTTTTTTTTATTATTTTTATTATTTTATTTTTAAGAGATAAGAAATGACACGTGTACACATCGACACACTAGTAGTAGTCTATGGTAAATACCAGATACAGTATTTCTATAAGTAAAAGGGGCATACACTAAGAGTATGCATAATTATGGAATTCTGAATGTACATGTAGATATTTTATCCACTTATATTAATTTAAATTGTTTATTATTGTTAATTAATACAGTTAAGAATATTGTATATTCTTAACTGTATGCTGTGGAGGTTCTACCTAGAAACAAATCCACACCCCACTTTCTAACAAATTATATTCGCTAGCCAAGATACTGGTAATTTAAATTGACCTGTATGTACATTTTTTTTTTTTTTTAACACTACAGCTTTAAATAAAGAGTTGTTGTTGCTTTTTTGTTTGTATTTCCACAGCCGTCCAGTCCTCCATGCCTGATTTCCACGCCAAGATGAAGGACAAGCTGCGGACAGTGGCCATGGGCGCTGACACGGTAGTGTGGCTTGCCGTCTCTGCGGCAGCCGCCAAGCAGCCCAGCGGCCTCTTCTTCCAGGGTCAGACACTTTCAAAACACCCTTTACTTCCATTGTACTTATCATGATCACTTCATTTGATGAATTGAAATTAGATTTGCTTCAATTAAATAGATTTATATCATTAAGACATTTCACTGCATATATGTATAAACGTAAGTATATGTATGTGACAAACATCTTGAATCTTCAACTTGTTGAACCGATTGTAGATAGAAGTAGGCTTGGGCAGATTTACGATGAAACCGTCTTATCGGCGATCGACTCCATTGATCACGACTGACATTGAGGACAGGCGATTATTTATTTATTTTTTCCTATCTGCCAGGAAAAATCCATTTATCCCCGATAAAATCGTCGATCGCTGGGGGGCATCTATCGGCGATTGGAATTTTGCACAATCGCCCCAAAAAAAATAAATAAAATAGAATCACTTTTATTTCTACTACAGTACTTATCTTCACTATCATTTTAACTTCACTCAGAAGTCATCAGCTCTGGCGTTGTTTCACACTGTTCTCTGTTTCCCCCTCACAGACCGTAAGGCCGTAGCCACACACCTGCCTCTGGCCTTCTCCAGGTCGTCGCCGCAGGAAGAGGAGAAGCTGCAGGCCACACTGGATCAGCTCGCCTCAAAGTTCAAACCTTGACATTTTAGACAACACTCCCCACAACAGATATAACCTCAAATTTTATTGTTCATAATGGGTTAACACAATACGCTTTACATATAATTTTTATGCAAACAACTATAACTTATTGAATGTTTTGCTCCATTCCAATATATTTTATAGTAATTATGAGGAAAAAACGTTTTCAATAAAGTAAGTTACACAATCAGGGTTCCTTAATCTGATAGTTTATTATTGTAACAAAGCAGCTCTACAGATTGTACCCGGAGCGTTACGACATACTGTGTGACTAGTGTCTTCCCCCACTTCAATCAGACATGCTTAACTTCGGTTGAATAAAGTTATTTATTTTGAATGGATTAATGCTTGCTGGTCTTTAAATCCATACCGACACAACATGTACAAATGATAGAGGTTTGGGATGTTATGCATTAAAACACAGTCTCAAAGCTGAATTTGAAGACAACAATTTAATGAAGGTACAGTTAAAGCTGTCATCAATTTTGCTATTCTGAAAACCATTCACAGGAATTTTAGATACACACTTTTGAGAATTAAGACAAGTTTTTTTTTTTGTTTTGTTTTTGTAACAACGTTAACTGGCTTCATGAGTCTTGGACCATCCGACCATATGTTTAATTCAAGTACAAATGTGATAAACATGAACATTGACAGTTACTCTTAGCAGCGATTTGTCACAAATTTGCTTCATTATTTCCATTCCTTGATTCCAGTGCAAAAACATAACGATATAATATGACCTCAGAATGGCTCGCAATAAAACTGATATTCAAACTAAGTGTTATATGCATGATTTTATTTTAGTCCTGATTGATCTATACACTACAAAAGACAATGATTAGCTTGATGATATGCACATTATCTGTCAGAGACAAACGCCACCCAAATTAAATAATCTGCTAACAATTACTATGACCCCCGCACCCCAACCCCCATAGATTTTTAATATCCCAATCCAGTTTGCACTTTTCCAAAATCTCTGGTGGAAATGAGACATTTATTTCATTGCAAAAAAAAATAAAAAGCTCCAAAAACGACATCAGTTTGAGTCGAGAGATGCGATAGATTCATTCTAAATTCTAGGTTTTTGTAGGAACTCAAATTTTTGGTCATTCTCATATAAATATTGTCACAATTGAAACGTTAGAAAACCTGAGAGCACCATCTGCAGGTCACATTGATGCACAACCTACAGACGAGGCCATGATATTCCGTCCAATTAAGCAGGGAAGAAATTTTAAGTGTGTACATATTTTCTATAATAATAATAATAATGTTAAACTGGTGGCTCGTGTGGTGGTCCAAATGATAGCACTCCTCCAGCCCACAGGGAAAATAGTAGGCAAGGTTTGAAAACTGATTAAAGGCGGATGTTTAGAATTTTTTTTTTTTTCCTGACACAGGCTCGTTTCAATGACATCACAGGAACAACGACAGTAAGCCTCCAGTTTTTTAAGCACTTTGTCTGCTCACAGTACAGTAGTGGCGATATATAAATTCCATTATGACTGACGAAATGGCCCTTTGCCAATGACATTTTGATCAACCAAACATGACCAGGTAATCCACTCTCCGCCGACCCACCCCACCCCACCCCTCAACCCCAACCTTTCCTAAATGTGTCATAATTTGCAATAGCTTGCCTGTCAAGGACTGTTCAAGGAATGTTCACTGTGACAGATGACAGGTTAACCCACCCGTCCTGAGAATTATATATATGACTATTAGGTTTAATATGTCCAATGGTGAATGCTTTGTTGATAAAACAGGGTGTTTGTTATATATGTTCATCCTATGGACAGAAAAACAGTCCAATCAATGTAGAATAATCCCATGACTATTTTGAAGGTTATTTTCTTTGGTGCCTGTTGATTACAAAACAACTGGCTAGAGAAGGGAGCCATCAGATTTGACAGTTTGGCCCGGATTGCATGAATGAAAATTCTCCGCGCGCACGCACGCACACACGCACACACGCACACACGCAGCCACACGCACACATGCACACATGCACACACACACCTTGTCAATGCCACAGGTCAAATCTACCTCCAGACCACGAAGAGTTCCCGAGGTCCACTTTCCTGCCTTAAATGTTTAAAGGCTGTTAATCTTTTTACAGTTTGTATATCTGTTCCTCATTGTTAGGGGAAGCTTTTCACCTGAACAAAGCGTCCTGTCCACTCCAAGCCCGACGCCATCCTCAGGACACCACCGGAGTCATGTCCCATAGCTGGAGTTTAAAAGATAAATGAAAAGGTGCGAAAACAAAACAAAATGAACGGGGAGGCAAAAAAAAATACTCGATTGAAGACTGATAATACTCCTCGATGTACTCTGATCAACTGTTCCAAATGTCTCCGCTAAATCCCACTTCCCCGAGTCTGACCTTGACGATTTTGTCTGCGCCAGAGGTGAGCAGGCAGCCCGTGGTGGGCTCGTAGTGCATGTGAACGATGCTGTGCTTGCTGTCGTGGAAGGTCGCTGTAGGTGCTCGACTGGAAGGGGGAAAAAAAGGTAAAACAGTTAGCCGAGATACTTTTTCATCCTGGAAGGGAAATTGTGAAATGCCCAAGCAGCTCACGTCAAAACACAATAGGCAGTAATACTCACAAACAATAGAATACAAATATATAAATGAAAAGTGCCGGGATCTGGGGGAAAGGTGAACTATACAATTAACCTCACAGTAGTGTACACAATAAAAATATGGCCAATAAACTTGGAAATTTAAAAGGAAGCAGTATGAGCCTGAAAATTGTCAGCGGTATAAACCTGAGGAACCTAAGCACAGTAGTAACTGGACATTTGCGTAATTGGACTGTGTAAAATTGATGCTTTCCTGTCAGGCTCAACTGTCCCATCTGTCCAATTTGACTGTTTGGAATAGAGTAGAATAACTTGATTTGTCCTCATCCAAGCGCTGAAGTCGCTTCAACGTCTCGGTGGAAGAGACAAAGACGATGTGTCACTCACTCCTCATCGGTGATGGACTCGTGGCAGCTGTCACACACTCGCACCTCGAACTCAAAGCCCATGAGGGGGATGGTGGAGCGCCTGGACGAGCACTTCCCGCACACCGCCTGACCGCACTTCCGACAGTGATGCTGGGGGAGAGAGGCAAATAAAGCAGCTTTTACTGACCCCTGCCGGACAGCAAACGTAACTGCAGTTCACTCGACGCAAAAATATTCGCGTGCCATTACTCAGAAATGAGTCACACATATCATAAATAGACCTTTCACCCATGAAAACTTTTGTGCAAGTCGTGCGACAATACAACATTTTGAGTTCCATAAATAGAGTAACATTAATGTGTAGTTTCTTTTAAGATATACAGACTAAGCATTTGCACTTAACAAAAACTAAACCAGAAGCGTACCACTCATCGAAGCAGCAAAATGGCATAATGGTGAGTCAGAATTGAAAAAAAACATATTATATACTGTCCTAAGCGTCAGAGTCATAGGACCTCGACCATGTGACCTGTGATGATCATTAACCAAAAAAGATTTTTGAAAAAAAAAAAAGGAGAAGAAGAAGAAGAAAGAAAATCAG
Source organism: Zeus faber (assembly GCF_960531495.2). Taxonomy (NCBI): domain Eukaryota; kingdom Metazoa; phylum Chordata; class Actinopteri; order Zeiformes; family Zeidae; genus Zeus; species Zeus faber. The sequence goes on from NC_137210.1 coordinate 8,499,218, forward strand.
TAAGAGAAGTAAAAGAAAAAGTACGCTACTTGGAAATTGATTATGCAATATTACATTCTTACTCATTCGTTAACATGATCAGAATCACCGGGTGCTCGGCCTGAGGGAAGTGGGAGGAGATGTGGCTCTACACCAAGCGAAACCACAAGTTATATCTGCCCCTAAACACAGGCCAACAGTGTGAAGGAACCGAAAGCTGAAAACTGAACAGAAGTTCATATAGGCAAAAAAAAAAAAAAAAAAAAAAAAAAAAGAGAGAAAAAACACCCCAATCTGTCACTGGATGTTAGCAGGGCCCAACTGGTGCGTACGCCCTTGAACCACCACCACTTCCTGGTGACCTTTGGTCTGGTGATATTACCTGTCGCAGGCCAATCTTCTTGCTGTCCCACATCTGCTTGAAGTTCCAGAAAAAAGGCTGCTCGCACTTCTGACAGGAGTCACTGTCCAGCCACTCAGGGGTCTGATGGCACACACAGAATTTTACAAAGCGAGCGGACACGCCTTGATACACTATGAAAAAAAACTAAAAACGAAGAGAAGCACCGATTGATAGACAGATTTGACTCTCGGGTTCCCGTCCAAAAACAACAACCAAATGTTATGGTAATGCTTATGTGACTTGTTTGGAGGTGAGCCGAGAGAATGCGGAGCGACTGACGGACCGGAGGAAATACATTTGAGATGCGTAATAAAGGGCGGAATGAGATGAACTTCTGTTGTAAGGGTAAACAAGTCAAGTCTTGCGCTAAATGTCTGGGCACCGGTTGAGGTGGAGAGAGGAAATAAGAGAAGGAGGCCGCTCCGATTAAAGTTTGACCGGGGCCCTTTGGTGAATCTCCGGGGAGAGATTTCAATCCACAGAGGTTGAGGTCGGGAAGAACATCAGCACCCATTCGGCAGCTCATCCAACGGTTTGCGCTCCATCTAAGGTTCATGACAAGGAGTGGTTCACTCCATATCTGTGTGTGTGTGTGCGAGCGTCGGACTTGAGCTTGCTCACCTCCTGTCGCGTCACGTCCATGTTCCAGATGACGATGCCACCGTCCGAGCTGCAGGAGATGAGCTGGCGAGTGTGTGAGGCATAGCACAGGCCCTGCACCTTGTCACTTTCTCACACACACACACACACACACACACACACACACACACACACACACACACACACACACACACACACACACACACACACACACACACACACACACACTTTACTTTGAGAGGTTGGCATTAGATGTGAAGCTTCATCATGTCTATGACCTTTTACTCCTGGAATTCATATTCATATCCACATTTAAGGTGATTTACAGTTGGTGATTACAACTGAACTAAAAGAGGGACGTGGAGGGGAATAATATTTCCTATATGATTGATAATGTTGAGGAATATGGTTGATAGACGGATGGATACTTTATTATCCCTGAAGCAAAAATTGCAATGGCAAAAGGCAATAAAAATGAAATAATTATAATAAAAAATATAAGTGATCCAGAACTGAAGACTGCAACTAAGATGAGAAAAAAAAACAACTCTATCCCTGGATATTCAGCTTTAGAATAACTCGCTATTTAGTCATTGCTCCTTATGGATGTGAACCCTAGAAAAGAGCATCACAGCTTTGATTGGGTGTCTGAGTGACCACCGTGAGTCTCTAGTCTGCTTCGAGACGGGCGGCCTGACAGATTGTAGCTGAGAGGAAATCGTTCAAACGTGCGCGCCTGCGTGTGTATGTGCGTGTGTGTGCGTGCGTGTGTGAGAGAAGGCTCTCACTTGTGCCCCTGCAGCTCGATAGCGGTGCCTTTGCGTCCCCCGATGTCCCACATGATGATGGAGTGGTCCGAGCTGCCGGAGAACAGCACTCTTTGGACGGGGTCCCAACACAGCGAGGTCACATTACCTGTCGTGATTTGAGAAGGATCAATAACGAGAACAAAAACAACAACAACAACAACAACAACAACAAAAAGCGTTTTTCCCCATCTTGTAATCACGCCTTCTTGCTGATGAATGTGGTTGTTTTTCTGGAGTCATCTGTGTAAGTGCTGCTTACCTCGGGCGCAGCCTTTCATATGACCGGTGGCAGTCATTTAAATGCTGAATTATGAGTTTTGGGATGAATTAAGCAGCCTCGTCGGCCTGCTCTTACATTTTCTTCCACACACATGAAAAAAAGATCTCATGTACATGACCAATTTATATTGATATCGAAGGCTTAATTCTTGGGCAGATATTCTATCGTTTAGAGCGCTGCGCGTGCTTCACAACTTATACGACAAACGGCAAGAACAACCCAGAAGTCTATTCATTCCTATGTAGAGTCGGATCCCGTACACAAAAAGCTACGGCAAACGTCCGATCGAGGCTTTTTCCAACTCATCACACTACGACCGGAAGTGGAATTTTACATCAGTCGAGTTTTTTTTATTGGAACTGGGCTTAAAACTAAGAAAAGAAGTCACAATATAAAATAATAACGTTATTAATGTTAATATTCGCTATAAATAAATCTATTCTTATATAAGTGAATTGTGTGCATTTTTTTTTTTTAAGAAATTTAAACTGTCATTCATGGAACATGGTAAATGTCCAGCAAAGCAAACGACTCTTTTGTACTGGGAAAAATGAGCTCTCCCATTTTCCCTGACATATTTGGTGACGCGAAACCCAGATGTTCATCCGACGGCCACTGGGGGGGGGGGGGATTCGATGGTCGAATGCCATTGCGGACGAGGTGTGAAGGCGGCTTTAGAGTCTTTTTCCCCAACTTTCCACCGCCGTCTTTTGCTTAAAACTTCTCTTTTGCAGCGACTGCACCGGTGACTTAAGACACCTTCTGCAGGCGGAGGCTCATAATTTCTTTAAATTATCAGCCTGATTAAAAAAAAGAGCACCGACATCTTGTTTTATATTCAGAGTCCACCAGAGGAAAAAGGATCCGTTTAGCGTTACATAGTCATAGTTTATGTATTGTACCATGTATTTGTAAATATGCAGAGTGTGGCTTTGTATCAGAGCTTCATATTTATAAACACCTCAGGCGAGGTTATTTACAACTGTTTGTTTTCACAGCATTAGATCCTTTGTTTATAAACAGAAAGGCTCAGTTGAATCCGCTCGGATACTGCTTGTGTGAGAGTACTGCATGTACACACACCTGTGTGTCCCTTGAAGGTGGTGACCATGCTGCAGCTGTCCTGCTCCAGCTTCAAGATGGTCACCTGCCCCGACTGGTCGCCCACAAACGCGTGCCTGGTCTCGACGTCGAACCTGGGTGCAGACGAGTTAAGGAGAAGGAGGAGGAGGAGGAGGAGGAGGAGGAGGAGGACACCGGCGCAGTGATGAAATGTGGAAAGTGGACCGGATAAATAAATCCAGAGTCTGAGTCTGATCGACTTGATTCACTCCAGGCTCAAATGTAGTTCACATTTTACATGCTGCAGTACAGAGTATAGAGAGAGAGAGAGAGAAAGAATCTACGAGATATAATCAGATTTTCCTTATTTAAATCAGATTTTCCTTGTTTAATGCAATTTCTCAATTAGAGGACCAGGATTCCTAAATCAAATTTCAGGGTAATTTCATGCTGGTCTCATTATGGTCACCGAGAAGTATGACATCATGTTGTTTTCGTTGAATGCCCCGACCACGTCCTCCGTTGCTTAACCGTTGATTTACCACCCTAACCCTCCAGCCATTTTCTTGCGAGTTTTACTGGTATAGTTTGCGGAATCCCGGGGTGACGAGGCTGAGGACACCGGCAGCCTCTCGACCCTCGCGGAGGGCTCATTGGTATGGAGCGGTGTCACCACCGAGTGCTCTGGCTGCCTTTTCATCTGGCCATTAAAATCCACCCCGGCTGTTTCCTTGACAACGGCATGACTGATCTGGTCTATTGTTAGCTCCTTCACAATAATAACAGCTAACTGAGGCTAATCTCACTAACACGCCGTGCCTCAAGTAGCCGTGGCGGAGGCCTCTAAAGACGGGCCCCCTGAGGCGGTCTCCAAAAATTGCCTTGTCGGTTCCCACCCCATCGGAGGTGGTAAATCTCAGTACAGGATACTGCAGGCCAGAGACCCAGGCGGCGGTGCGGTAGACCCCCAGCTGCTGACCGCTCTCCGAGCAGTGCCAGGTGAAGTTCTTGTCCTGGCCCGTGCTCAAAACCCACTCCATCTCCAGCACAAACAGCACCACGGTCACCCTGCCCTGGTGTGCTGCGGTGACACACACACACACACACACACACACACACACACAATAGAGGATTTAAGGTTTCAGTACCGGGCAGGATCTCTCTCGATTTGATACAATACATTAGCAAAGTGGATTTTTAACACAAAACCGCATGCCAGCACACAGTACACTCACACGCTCACACGCTCACACGCTCACACACTCACACACTCACACACTCACACACTCACACACTCACACACTCACCCTGGTAAGTGCGTGCTGGGGTCATCTTGTTGTAGTCTTCTGCCAGGATGAACTCCTGGAAGACAGGAAGTTGAGAAAGACACCCACTGAATGACCAGGGTTTCAAAATTATACTTCCTCATGAATGAATAGGAAACTCAGATCGACAATCCGTTTCATCAAGCATATCAAACATCAAACATCAATCAAACATTCACCCTATCAAACATTCCCCCTCCACATATCCGGCGAGCAGCAGCCACTCCTGGATGCTCCAAAAGGTCAAAGATTCTCCCCAACTACCAATCCATGCAGACATCTACGACCCACCCACTGCTCGGCTTCCATCTAGACGACCAATTTGGAAGAACATCCCACCAACTGACTTTGCCATCCAACTGGCTTGGAAAGCAGAATGGGAGTCCAAGGAGGTCCCAAACAAACATCTGGTGTCAGACCCCGGGTGTCATGACATTTCACTGCATATATGTATGAACATATGTATATGTATGTGACAAATAATCTCTTGAACTTGAACTTGAACTTGAACAGGTCCCTGGCACCAGCTTCCCAAGGAGACAGTGGTCTACGCTCAATCGCTTCAGGACTGGACGTGGCCCCTGCTTGGCCAGCCTTCACTAATGGGGCAGTAGCCCCACTCCACTGTGTGCTTGTGGAGAGGAGCAAACCATGGAACACATCATAGAAGTTTGCCCTCTTCAAAAACTGAAAGGAGGATTAGTCATAGTCATAGTCATAGTCATTGTCATAGTCCATACAGCAGACCAGGAGACAACTGCTTGGCTTAGGGACTTTGCATTCGCTAAATCAAGCATAGACGATGAATTTAACCACCATTTCTTTATTACTATAACTTAAACGTAACAGAGGTATTCAACACTACTGTATGTTGATTCCGAAAGGAAATCATTGATTTCAGTGTGACGCCCGTGGCAAACTCCCAACTTTCTCTTCTTTTCCGGCTACATTGACAGGGTGGCCAGGCGTGCTGGTTCACCCGCTTTTATCAAATTGAAACTGGTGACCCAAAGATTCTGAAATATACAAATACGCCCTAGTTTTATTTAAGTTATATCACCTTTATTCATACCGGCGGAGCGCGCACGCTGTCACAGTAAAGCCCTCTCAGGAGCAGCCACAGCACAGCGCCCAAATCCAGCTCCAGAGCTGGAGCCTCGGTCGAGAGCAATTCTTATTCTGATGCGTGATGTGAAGTGCTACAGTTTTTCTTCACGTAATACACATAATATCGCACATAATATCTACGCTGATGCCTCCTGCAGCTGCGTAAATTATGTTATAGTGTTTCATATTAATAAATCTAACTATGAATGGAGTGCACTTAGAGTTTGGGAATTAAAGAAAAAATGTGGTCTCCCCCATACTACCAAACAAGGGCTCACCACAATAACATTTTTTATTAAAAATACAGCAGCCTCGGTAGCTCTGTGTTGGCCTCACATCGGGGGGCCAACGCAGATAAATTAATAAATAAATAAAACATCTGCCGGATTAACTAAAAAGAGCCCACTCCTGTAAGAATCCCCAATGGACCGAGTTTCATGGAAAAGGTCAGAGGGAAGGATGGCAGAGCGGTGAAGTCTCCTGCGATCTGACGGAATATGCAGTGCAAGACTGTGGCAGAAATAGCTCAGATGGCAAAAAGAACCAAAAAAAAAGAAATGTTTACTGCGCGCGAGAGAGAGAGAGAGAGAGAGAGAGAGAGAGAGAGAGAGAGAGAGAGAGAGAGAGAGAGAGAGAGAGGAGAGAGAGAGAGAGAGAGAGAGAGAGAGAGAGAGAGAGAGAGAGAGAGAGAGAGAGAGAGAGAGAGAGAGTATATGTGGGCTGGCAGGAGATACCTGCAGGGTCAAAGTGCAGGAAAAGCAGAGCAGCACTTGGCTTTATGACCCAATTCCTTTAAACTGCTCTGGCCTCTAGGAGCTTAGTATGCTATGGACGGCTTGGCAGACTCACAGACTCAAGGTAAAAGAAACAACTGCCTTACAGTTCCATCTGTTTGCATTAACCGTCTTAAAAGGGAGTAATGGCTGCTTTGCTGTGACGGGAAAAGGTCTTCATCAGTAGTCACCAAATGCACTTCCAGGACAACATTCTTTTTGCATCTTTTCATATCAAACCTCAAAATATTGATATCGTGACTGACCTTTCTGAAATCAACATTCTCAATATCACAATGGCAATTCTGCCTTGAAAGCAATGACAGACAGACACAGACAGACAGACAGACAGTAAACCGGAGAAAATTGGTCATGTACCATAAATAAAGCATCGCGCAAATTCATGCAGGACACGGAAGTCATACACCCTCAGCTGGAATCAGCTGGCAGCCTGCTGACCATAACAAACTGGATTGAATCAGCGTTTCTCACCAACCACGGTCCACTCTCACAACAAGGCGGTGCATTTAAATATGTCGCCCTTCATCTCCGATCCCCGCTTCGCCAACGCTGCATCGCACTACTGCTGCTGGCAAAGCTTTGCCTCCACCTTTCTAGTTCAGAGCCCTGCCACGGCTCAAAGATTGAACCGTATTTCAGTGTTTTTGCTTTGGGCCCACTGTATACCCACGGTGGCTTTCCGCATTGCGCTCCCCGCTGAGCTCAGCGTGCTGCCTGGTTAACCCAGGGAGCGTCTTAAGGCGCGGAGCCATCAACGCCAATCACAACTGTACACTGTACCGTCCATTTATTTGTTGCAATAAACGGTTCACTGTGGCGAGATTGTTTCTGACTGAACTACTGAAGTAAAGCGAACCCAAGACGAGAAAAATAAAAGGTTATGGACAATAAATCTAATGACAGAACATTAAATGTAAGCCTAAAAAATGGACATAAACCCAATAGAAAAATTTACCTAAATGAAACAATGGGTAGTGGTTTGAATTTTTTTAATATCAAGAATTCAAGAATGTGTGATTTTTTTTTTTATATTAACAATGGGTTGGGTTTTTTTTTTTTATATCAAAGTGTACATTTACATATACTTTGATCAGAAGTGCAACTAGTTTGAAAACATGACTAAATGCTCCAGCGGCTTGCCACAGGACACTCCCTGCTCTTTTCCTCCTGTCAGCAACTCTGATGAAAAACAAGCTTCTGGAAGTGCGCGGCACGTGACTCTGCAGGTCGGTGTGGCTGAAGCGGCATGACACCACAGTCCTCAGTCAAAAGCCCCAAATTGTTGCAGTGCTTTAAATGTTTATTTTAATTTTTTTTCCATATAATTTGCAGCCTTGGGGGGGGGGGGGCATAATGTGACTAATGGGTCACTGAGCAGCACCTTTGTATGTTTCAATCAGTTCACCTTGGTGATCTCCTCTCATTAAGTACTTTTAACGGAAGTCCCGGGAGACCAGAAGCCGCGTGTCGCCCCGCTGACTCCATCCCCGCGCGTCGTCGTGAGACGGGGATGTTCATTTGCTGTGTGTGTGCGGAGGCGGAGACACTTACGGATACGGCACCAGTGTCCATGCCCACCGACAGCCTCCTGGTCTCTGGGTTAAAGGACATGCAGGAACACGAGGCTGGAGGGGGAAAAGTAACCATAAACAAATATACACATCAACTAACGTGCTCCCCAAGCCCATTCCGGGACTGTTTGCCACAGTTCTGTGAACCCGTTGTATGAAGTACATAAACTTTCACTGATTTCACCTTAGCAGTCCCCCCAAATCTGTTTCTGAACAAATTTGTGGTGAGAAATAAGTTATCCAGTTGATGAATCTTCCTTCAAATGATATCTACAAGGCATCATTTCAAGGTTTGTTCTGATTTTCATCGCCGTGCTCCAATATCATGGTAGACACCGCGCCGGGCATTTTTTGTTCCAAATAGTAAACGTCGGAAAATAAAATAAAATAGATAAATACAGGTACTTCTCACTTAACGACCGAGTTCCATTCCTAGGACCAGGTCGTTAAGCAAATTGGTCAATAAGTGAGGACCTGTGTTATTTGACTGTAAGGGGGCGTGGCCATTGTGAACGCTAGTGTAGTGAATACTGACTGACTGCGGGAACGAGACAGACTGAGAACGGTGATGAGATGACATGTATACCGTGTATATAGTATATATAGATTATATAGTATATATGGTGTATTTGTGTATATTGTACGCAGAACACAATACAGACTGCTCAGAGAGCTGGTCGTAAGTCTGAACAGTCGTTCAACAGGTAGGTCGTTAAGTGAAGAGTACCTGTGCATACATCTTCAATAAAAAAACTGTTTTTATTGGTTTTGTTTGTAGAAATGTGCAGCAGATTGTGCAGCGCAGCCAACAGTGAACCTACTCCATGCCGTTTGTTTTTCTTTGTTTTTTTTTGTTTTTTGTTTCTTTTGGAAAGAAACACACAGCGGAATTATTTTTTTAATATTTATACTTCCCTCATCAGCAGTTTTGTCATGGGCGGTTTGTATTAATTCCTCTTTCTTTTAAAAGATTTGTGCTGGTCTGTGAATCTAACAGAGCAGTTCCCGGTGGCGATGGTTTTTCTCCAGCCGTGGATGGAGTTACTCAGATGGGGGCGGCGTTTCTAATTCTAATGTGTCTCAGCATTACTTAGGAAGGAGACAAATCTGAACAGTGTGTTTTAGGACATGTTTTCTGAAATAGACAGCTCACAAGAAACTGACTGGGTTGTCTTATTCCACAGTTTGTGTCTTAGTAGGCCCATCAGAGACCCAAATGTATGTAGGAATAGGATAGGAATTAGGAAATTAGGGGATAAAAGTGCAAATATACAAAGTTCCCGCAGGGAGAAGCTTAATAACGCAAAGAAATTATGAATTTGAGGCTGCAAATTAGTGATTTGAGAGCATTGATTAATAATTTGAGGGTATGTTTTTGTGTAATACTTTTGTGAAATTAATTATGAAAGGTATATAAGGTATTATTACTGTACTACCCTCCTTTTTCTGGGTTTATTCCAGTTTGACTACATGGCTACATGGTCTTAAATGTTATAACGTCCCGTATCTTATATAGTTTTTCCCGATGACCGTATGGGGTTCAAAAATATTGCGCAACTGGTGTAAGACCGACACATAAAAGGAAAAATGTAAATATCTGCTGCTGTGGACTGGGGATTGAAACCGCATGGCGGCAGAGTTCCAAGAGAGCAGGTAACACCCAGAGCTACCTGTGAAACGACAATCTGTCCGGCAAGCTGATCGCATTCTCAAAGATTAATAAAATATTAATTACAAACCCATGCATATTAATTACATATTCATTTACACCGAGAAAATAAAAAAGCTATAATTATCTCATTAAAAAAAAGATTCAACGGGAGTTGGAATGACGTTGGTTTGGATAGTAGAAAAACGACAGCTCAGCTTTCCATATACAGTGGTGTTTGTTCCTAGTATTTTATTAGGGTAACAAAAACAGCTCTTACTTGGCATGGTTTGGTAGACACTAGGCCAGTACTGGCCACTGTCCCTCTTCAGCCATACCCGAATTGTCCTGCAGCCATAAATCAAAGCATGATGAGTTTGCCTCCGAATGACAATGAGTCCTTCACTTCATTAATGACGTCAAATAAATACAAAATCCCCTTTGTTCATACGCAGCAGATGCAACAATGTGCATAAATGGAAACGCATACACTCTCTAGAAAAGCAGAATAAGTACATACTCCAGGCAAGTGAAGAACCGGGATATTCGGCACTCTAGCTCCTCTCCTTTGACAAGAAAAGTCCCCTCATGGAGTTTTCATATGGATTGTTTACTTTTCTATTACATGTGAAGCCAAGTTAAAATTTGATTTTGTAAATGCCCATGGGCTTGCATAATATGGGATCAAACATATACTCATTATAGGCATTAAGCCATGTTGGTATCGTATGGCATCATATGGGTATCGGTTGAAATTGGGGAAAACATACTGACAATGCACACCAGATTCAAAGCACAAGGTGCTTTATTTGTCATGCATCATACAGTACAGTGCAGTGAAATATTTAAAGGGGCAGTTACTGACTTTTAAACAGTACAGTAGCGCATGTACAATAACTACATAGCTGCTTTATGTGCATTTTTTCAATGGATTTTTTTTTAACTCTATATTTTGTGTTTTATTGTATTTATTGTGATTCATGTGCTTTTTACCTGCTGAGACTAACAAAGTACTTGCAATTCAATGTACATTGCATTTTAGAGTGCACATGACGAATAAACATATAGACATAAAACGTATAACGCCAAAGGCTGTACAAAAACAAAGAAGGTAGAAGCTATAAAAGATATTCACAACATCATCGAAATCAGAAAAATGTTCAAATAAAAGAAAGGTTCTGTATAAGAACGTGCACTATAATTACAGTTAAATACAGCCATCTGGTCCTAAAGAGGCAGCAGGCGGTTTGTTTTTCTCTTACGTTGAATGCCTCCAACAGGGAGGTTCGTGTGGCATGAGGTTCATTGACCGAACCGGGGCATTTAGGGGGGGGTGGTGCTGCGTGAGGGGGCTCCGAGTAACAGGGCGATTTCTACTCATCGGCGCGTCGTCGTTCCCCGCATCAACGCCACACTCATCCCCGTTATTTGTGTACGTGTGCTGCTATTTGCCGAATACCGCATTTTGAGGCGGCCCCACCTGAACGCCGTGCGCCGCAGCCAGCTCACCTGTCCTCGGAGACGCTGATCACGCCGTCCTCCTTGGGCACGATCACCGCCGCGCTCACCACGTCCTGCAGAGCCTCGATCTGGCTCAGCAGAACGGGCTTCCGAGTCTGCGGCTCGGCGCGCTCGGCCGCCATGAGGGACGCAACGCTTCTCCTTCCCCTGCCGTGGATCCGGGTAACATAACGCCCTAGTCGGACGGCATGGCCGACGCTGGTCGTCGCCGGCGGTCGCTCGGCTCGGTCGTGTGCGGTGTTGTGACGGACAGCCAGCGCCGGGGCCGGAGCCAGTCAGCTGACTGGGCGTAGTGACGTCACACGAAATATGGCGGCAGTGACCGCGGCTACAACTACCCCCCCCCCAAAAAAACAGAAAAACACTTCCGGTATGAGTTGGTCAGTACTTCAAAATAGATTTAATTTTTTTTTAATTATTTTTTTTTATGAATTGTTGGTACGTCAAAATATGTTTTATCTATTTTTGACTCAACCCCTCCCCTCCCGCGCGCGAGATTAATAAAATAGCGTAATTGTTGTAAAATAGCGTGGAGGGAAGTTTAAACTGCCGCATCCATCCCTACGTATACCGAAACTGTGTACATGTGTTATCGTAAAATATTCATTTTACTTCGGTTTTTCATCACTCACTCCTTTTTTTGTGTAATTCAATTTAAATATATCACAATTCCGATACCCCATTGGTTTATGATGACGAACTTATTGAAACACAAAGCTTACAACACCATTATATCAATGGGTGAACAACCCCAAGAACACAAGTTTGGCTTTATTCTCTGTGGATCAGAGTGCATCTTGGCACAGGCTAGAAGAAACGACGCACGTACGCATCCTCTCTCTCTCTCGCTCTACATTTTGTTCGTTTGTTCGTTTTATTCGTTTGTTTAAATTTATGTTATTGTATTTTATTCTCTCTCTCTCTCTCTCCCTCTCTCTCTCTCTCTCTATATATATATATATATATATATATATATTTATAAATAAAAATAAATCTTAAAACACACACACACACACACACACACACACACACACATATATATTACTACGGTACTACTCTGAGATATATATGCGTGACCAAAACAGAAACAGTTAAAGTTGGTCTTCAAGAACCTGTCAAAGATAAATATAAGATGTTCCTCTTCTAAGCTGCCGGATGTTTTCCTCTTGTTTCTGCGGAAGTGATGATGATTTTCCAAGTAGCTGTTGCTCAATGTTGTAGTTGTTTAATCAACTCGGGGGCACTAAGTGGGGTTGAAATCTGTTGCACATGGTAGAGAGGACATGGCTATTGGAAGGCGAATAGAAATGTTTAAATTGTGCCCGCTGGCTGCCATCTTAGTTGGAGTGAGCGTGTCAGTATGATAGATGCACCGGGTCTGCACATACTGAAGTGCAATCTCAAAGAACTAAACCGACCGATGGTATAACATAAGTCAGGATTTGAAATAATTATCCCGACCATTGAAGTTATGTTACTGAAGTTGTATATTAGACTTCACTACCCCCTGCTTGGTGGATGAAGTGATGGGTAAACGGGGCGAGAAACAACGACCTCCTCGCGGCCGTCGGCGAACAGGCGCACACGTGAGCGCACGCTTCCGCCTGGGCGCCATGTGTTGCAACTCACTGACAATGACGATTACGCCGAGTCTATCTCCCCTTGAATCTAAAGACAACACGTCTTAATTTCTCTTCTTTCTCGCACTCCGCTGTGCCCCGAGGGGCGCCCCCCAGCACCCTGCGCCCGTGCAAGAGATGGAGTGAATGCGGATTATGCAATCGGTTCACAGGGTGGACGTTACGCCCTACCACTTAATGCGCACAAATAACAGATCCAGTGTGGTTTAATGAGGCAGCCGCAGATCGTCGGATTCCCCGACCCGCAACACATCTTCTTGACTGGGAGTATTTCTTTCTTCGCATTCCAGCCTCCAATAGTGATGAGAGTCTCGCGAACGATTCGTTCGTAGCGAATTCATATTTCAAGCGATTCCGGCGTCGGGAGTCACTCCGGGGAAACGTGTACGTGCGAGGGGGAATCGTCGACTCTCAAACTTAAATAAATATATGTTTGGAACTAAAAGGGAAAGGGCCAAGGCGTCCGGCGTATTCTATATAGAATCCGACCGACAGACACGTTCAAATCCCGCCCAAACGAATGTCTTTTATTGTTTTGTCTTTTTGTCCTTTCGATTCCGCGCCGCACACGGCTGCACCGACTCGGCCGACTCCCATGCGCCGCGCAGCAGGCGTCCCCCCCTCTCTCGCACGCCCGCGCCGGGTTCGACGGGCGAGGCGTCGGGGGAAAGGGCGAAACCGCTCCCCCCGAGTGAGACGTCGGGAGCCGAGTCGGAAAAAGGGGAGCGGAGCCTGCCACCACCCGCCCTCCCGAGCGGGCATGCGCAGGGGGAGGGGGGGGGCGGGGAGGGCTTGCGCCTTATTTGGATATGGTAATCAGGGGCCCGAAACAGCCAATGGAGAGGCGAGTCCGCGGGCACGTGACGCCGAAAGCCCGCTTGGGAGGCGGGGTCAGGCGCGGGGCTGAGATTAAAAGCGGCGGACAAGACAGCGCACTCAGTGTAGGGAGAAGCAGCCACTGACACTGAGGGGGGGAACTTTTGTTTCCATGAAACTTAGGGAAATTTGCAAAATACCACCAAAATTATTCAAACCCCTCGTAAATCCACAACCTGCCCCTAGGGTCGAAGGTTTTCAGTTGACTTTACCGAGAAAGGGCTTCTAACACTCACTGTTCTTGTACTTTTTTTTTTTCCAGAGAATGGCTGAGACAGACAGTTAGCCAGCCAGTTAGCCAGCTAGCTAGCTGAGGAGGGGGTGATACAGGGCGGCAGGAGAACAAAAGATTTTTTTTTTGGCGTTTTGGCCGGTTGCACTGACACCAAGTCCATGCCGAACGTGTCATCACCACCACAATGCCCGTGTTACTTTTTCTGATAGACACGTCCGCTTCCATGAACCAGCGCACCCATCTGGGCACTACCTATCTGGACGTAGCGAAAGGCGCTGTTGAGACTTTTATGAAGGTACTGTAATGAATGGATTTTGGGGAGAGACCCGAGTGGCATTGGCGGCTCACACCATCGTTGTACTGTTGCGATCTAAAAAAAAAAAATGCCTTAATAACCGTAAATAATTCTTGTACTATCTCCACAGCTCAGAGGGAGAGATCCGGCGAGCCGAGGGGACCGGTACATGTTGGTAAATTTTGAGGACGTTCCGCTCGGAATAAAGGTAGAGTTTTTATTTTCGCGGATAAATTGTCCTTTCCGCCCGCTCCACCACGTTGTGGTCGCCGCATCGTTTGTGTGGTGGAAGAAAATCTTCAGATCAGGAGGAGCTTTCGTACCCCTTTTAAAACATGGCCGACATTTTGTTTCAGTGTGAGCCGCAAGGAACTCTGGGAGTTATTTATACAGGGGGTGGGGTGGGTGGGGTGGGGTGGGGAAGGGAGGGGGCGACTCGCCTACTTCACTTGTTTGGGTAAACTAGCACTTTCTAAGGCATCGCCTCGGTCCAGTCCAGCCTGGTTGGATGAAGGGCTCGGCCCAGGATAGAAACTTTATTCTACTATACAATAGCAGCTCACATCAAAACCAGAGGCTATAATAATACAGTAATACCAATGCAATTGCAATATGCGATGAACCTGAAAATATGCCACTACACATTGAAAGTTAAATTTTAACTTTCAATCTAAATAATACGATGCGCCATAAAATTAACTGTTAAATCTCTGCTAGTATGGAAAACAAAGTGATTATGAAAACATACAATTTACATTATTATTTTTATTTTTTTTACATAGTTTTAACATCCCTGATCAGACTCGAGTCGAGCCATGGGAGGAGTTACAAAGGTCTCATGGCAGCAGCAGTAAACACTTCCTATAGCACTCCACGGAGCACTGTGGTTGTCTAAGCCGCTCTGTTTCTGAAGGCTCTGCTCTGCTACAGTGTCATGAAGTGGGTGGGAGTGGTTGTCCATGATGGCCAGGACGTAGGCCTTCCTCCTGGTCCAGTCACCTGGATGCTGGTCCAGGGTGACACAGGACAGAAACGGCTTTCTTTATTTACTTATTTACCCTCTTTTCACCCGATGCTTCTGCCCCCAGCACGCCGCCCCATAGAACAGCATATTATTGGCTTTGATAAGAACTGGCCTATATTTATCGCTGGCAGTACACAGTAATAACCAATGTTTATTTGTTTACCACTCATCTCTGCTATATGACGTGTTTGGGACTGTGTTAGATATCTAGTTATTAAATGCATGTATAGTTCTATTAACAAAACCGTCTCTTCTCCCCACCCCATATCTCTCCCCCAAGGCTGGATGGAAAGAGAGCCATGCAACGTTCATGACAGAATTGAGGAACCTCCAAGCAACTGGACTCACAACTATTGGCCAGTCTTTGAGGACCGCTTTTGATTTGCTCAATCTCAATAGATTAGTGACTGGGATAGACAACTATGGACAGGTATGTTGTACCGGAAAGGTAGAAAGAGAACTAGACTAGTAAAGTGACTTGACAAGGTATTGCCGCCAAACCACAGTGTCCCGTCACCCCCAGTCTTACAAGCATCAAACACCAGCACATTCTGGCCCCACCCGCACTTCAAGGAACAAGGGTTCATGAAACAAACTGACAGCCATAATGTCAGTAGCCATTATTGATCTCTCACTGTTATTGGGTTGGTTTTTGCCGGGAGCATTGATGGGCTTAGAATTACATAGGCTATACTCATTTAAATTAATCTCTTAAGATTTTATATAAATTATATGGATTGTTAATTTATAACCTGGTGTTTTATTGAGCAGAGGAAGCTCTTCAATAGAAAATCTTCTATGATGATAAGCAATTCATTCCCTGCTTTGGCCGATGTAATAGTTTACTAAATGTTAATAGTAAGGTAAAGCTTGGCCACTCATTGAGTGGTAAGCTTTGTCTCAAATTTCATATTATAAATATCAGGAACTTGGGGCCCAAATGATGTAAAGACTTTTTTGTGGAGAAGAATGAAATGTAACTAGTAATGGAAGGATTTCTCATGAAACCTCTTTAATAATCTGCTCGTTCTGTTTAAGGTGCTCATGATCTATGATTTTAAGAGAAAGATGTGGTCTCTTAGGTCTATAGGATAAGCTCAGAAAATCACAACATCAGACTTGTTAACTGCAAGGCTGGGAAAACAATTGAATGCGAACACAACATGGATACACTTACCGTTTTCCTTTCATGCTGTGTCCGGTATTCATGGCTGCAGTGTGTGCAGAAATTGGTGCACAACCCGGTTATGGTACTTTTGTGATTTGATATTGTATCAGGGCATCTGCTTTCCAGTCAGAGGGTAAAAGGGGAAAGAACTTGAGGTAAGTAGTAGGGAGGATGGTCGTTTAGCCAGCGTTTCCTGAGAAACAAAGGGAGGATCTCCTCCGTTGAGGATAATTTGTACATACAGTGTGAATAATGCATGATAGTCACTTAGGAGTCTGAGTGGCAAGTACCACGCTGCCTGGGAGGCAAAATGCATACATGGACAGAAACAAGCTTGTTGGAGGGACCAAATTAGTTTTAGTCCAACCCAGGCTCTGTCACGAGATTTAGTCCAAAGACTAATATCGTGACCTCTTGGCTGCCCTCATAATCATTTAATTTCCTCCTAATCTTTTAAACATGAGGCAAGATTAATTTTTGAAAAGAAATCATTTGCATTTAAAATTCTGTCTCACCATGACTGTGTACCCAATGGATGCAGATTGGTGCTAATGGTCTAGGATTGTCCCTAAAGGTGTCCTTGCCATACAAACTACTGTCATCAACCCATCTCATATGCTGTATTGTGCCACTTTTAAACCGACAGCTAATATTTGTAAGGAAGTTCTCAAGGGGAGGCAGGCAGGTGAACTTCAAAAATACTTAAGTTAAAATTGAGGTTATTCTTATATTATGTTGTTTAGGTTTTTAGAGCAACTAATTGTTAATGGCATGAATGTTTTAATATCTTTTGAAGTCTTCATCAAATAGTGGTCAGAACTTGTCAGATTTTCTTTTAAATAAATATTCCGGTCTTCCAATAATCTTTTTCATAATTACAGTGACCATCTGAACCACAATTTAAGCTAAAGGCAGTCCAAACAACAAAGGCGCCATTTTTTTAAAGCATTTTAGACGCTGGCTTGCCTTTTATGGCTTTCATAGGCAGACTAAGGGCTCATCGTCGCTCTGATAACAGGCACACTGACTTGCGTAGGCTAATATGTTTGCCTGGTTGTTTGCATCAACCAATCAGGAACCCCAAACCTAGAAGGCTCTGTAGCTTAACATTTTACTCTGAGAAATTAATTTAGCTGTGCAGGCACTGGAGAAGCATTGCACACGAAGTTGCATGCAATGCTTCAATGCCTGAACTTCTGCAAACCTGTTGTGATGGACGGACAGTGCACTGGATCGCCGTCACTTCTTGACAGTGGACCCAGCTATACATCATTTCAGAGGGACTTCATTCACAGTTTATTTATATAAATTTATATAAAAATTTTTGCCAAAAGGATCTACTGTATATAGATCTACACCGATACCAACAGAGTATTTTATTAGATACCTTTTCTTTCTACTATACCCATCATGTGAATGGAAGCATTCAGTTGCGTAAAATGCCGCCACTCCTCCCCATCAAAATGATTTTCACACCAACACATTTTGAAAATGTTAATTATTGAAATAATTATTAAAAAACTGTACAAAACTGTACAATGAAGTACAATGAAGTATTTGTGCAATTAAAAGTAATTAATTTAACAAGACATGGGTGGGGGGGTGATTACAGTGAGGAAAGCCTGTCAATGTTCATATGGGCACCTGACTGTTGTTTTAAGACATAGTTTTAACATCCCTGATCAGACTCGAGTCGAGCCATGGGAGGAGTTACAAAGGTCTCATGGCAGCAGCAGTAAACACTTCCTATAGCACTCCACGGAGCACTGTTGTTGTCTTAGCCGCTCTGTTTCTGAAGGCTCTGCTCTGCTACAGTGTCATGAAGTGGGTGGGAGTGGTTGTCCATGATGGCCAGGACGTAGGCCTTCCTCCTGGTCCAGTCACCTGGATGCTGGTCCAGGGTGACACAGGACAGAAACGGCTTTCTTTATTTACTTATTTACCCTCGTATCACCCGATGCTTCTGCCCCCAGCACGCCGCCACATAGAACAGCATATTATTGGCTTTGATAAGAACTGGCCTATATTTATCGCTGGCAGTACACAGTAATAACCAATGTTTATTTGTTTACCACTGATCTCTGCTATATGAAGTGTTTGTGACTGTGTTAGATATCGAGTTATTAAATGCATGTATAGTTCTATTAACAAAACTGTCTCTTCTCCCCACCCCATAGCTCTCCCTGTACTACTGTATATAGATCTACACCGATACCAACAGAGTACTTTATTAGATATCTTTTTTTTCTACTATACCCATCATGTGAATGGAAGCATTCAGTTGCGTAAAATGCCGCCACTCCTCCCCATCAAAATGATTTTCACACTTGTACATTTTGGAAATGTTAATTATTGAAATAATTATTAAATAACTGTACAAAACTGTACAATGAAGTATTTGTGCAATTAAAAGTAATTAATTTAACAAGACAAGGGGGCGGTGGT
Organism: Zeus faber; assembly: GCF_960531495.2. Classification (NCBI taxonomy): domain Eukaryota; kingdom Metazoa; phylum Chordata; class Actinopteri; order Zeiformes; family Zeidae; genus Zeus; species Zeus faber. The sequence goes on from NC_137210.1 coordinate 8,518,000, forward strand.
GACTACAGCGAGGAAAGCCTGTCACTGTTCATATGGGCACCTGACTGTTGTTTTAAGACAGACTTGAAAAATTGTGATCCTATCCTTTAACAGACTGTTGTAGCTACTGCTGCTGTAGTGACCCAATCACACGCCTTGTTAAATCGAAAAACCCTTCCGGTGATTGGCTGCTTGTCTTGTTGTGTGTTGTTATGTACTGTGGGTGTCATGTACTTATTCTTATTATGTAACCAAATGTATTGCTTCGAGGGGGAAAAAAAAAAAAAAAATGCAGCGTGTGCACACATCCAGTAATATAAGCCTAGCTGTCAAGGGTGTGTGAGGCACCAGGACCCTATGGGAACGGTGTCATGGCAGTGCAGTTACACAGGTCCTGGTTCAAGCTCAGGTTTTCATACAAGTAACTCAAGTTATTATGAGCTAATCAATCCCACATAGCTGTGGAAGGATGATGGATGGTGATGCATGCCACACTCCTTTAGATTTGTTAATCAGCACAAAAAGGCTGCTTTCATGATATAGCGTTCCACCTTTGAGAGGGAGCCCTCATGGGATGTACAGTGGCCTTATGGAGTGTGTCATGAGCTGGCGAGGCTCTTCTCCCCTACTCTGACCAATGCCATTTTTGTTATTGTCAGAGATGTTGATGTAGCCTTTCTCTCCCTGCAGACGGCACTGCTTCTATTTATTATTCCCTAAGGTTAAGGATGTCTCTCCTCACCCTCCCACTTCATGTAGATCCCCTGTGTATTATATATATATATAACACTACTTATTTTTGACTAACTTTAGAGAGAGAATAAAACACAGAACCTCTTGAAATCTCACTCTTTAGCTTCAAATGCAGTGTACTGTGACAATAGCATCTACCCTACCTTATTATTTATTCTTGTTTTGGTGGTCCTGCCATTGTGTATTTCTTCCTTTTGGCTCCTTCCTGAATGGTTGATGTGTTTTAGTTTAATCTGTCCCTCTTCTGTTTTTTTTTTTTTTTTTTTTTTAGGGGAGGAACCCCTTCTTCCTGGAGCCAGCTATCATCATAGCCATCACAGATGGCAACAAACTGACTAGCACCAGTGGCGTCCAGGATGAGGTCAGCCACGGTCTCTCTAGAGATGGACTGTCCCGCATTCCCTCCTCATCACACACAAATGTTCACTTAAACACAAGCACCCATAACTCCTGTAGCACCGTGTGTGTGTGTGTGTGTGTGTGTGTGTGTGTCTGTCTGTCTGTCTGTCTGTCTGTCTGTCTGTCTGTCTGTCTGTCTGTCTGTCTGTCTGTCTGTCTGTCTGTCTGTCTGTCTGTCTGTCTGTCTGTCTGTGTGTCTGTGTGTGTGCGTGCCGCTCTGACCCGTCAAGACATGGACTCCACAAGACCTCAAGGTGTCCTTTGGTATCTGGCACCAAGATTTTAGTAGCATATCTTTTAAGTCCTTCAAGTTGCAAGGTGGGACCCCCATGTATCGGGCTTGTCGTTCCAGCACATCCCACAGATACTCGAGATCTGAAACATTTGTAGGCCAAGTCAACACCTTTTAAACTCTTTGTCATGTTCCTCAAACTATTCCTGAACAAATTTTTTGTAGTGGCAGGGCACATTATCCAGCTGAAAGAGGCCACTGCCATCAGGAAATATCATTGCCATGAAGGGGTGTACTTGGTCTGCAACAATGTTTAGGTAGGTGGTATGTGTCAGAGTAACATCCACATGAATGCCAGGACCCAAGGTTTCCCCAGCAGAACATTGCCCAAGCATCACACCACCTCCGATGGCTTGCCTTCTTCCCATAGTGCATCCCGGTGCACTATGGGAAGCGGAGACGTGGTTACCTGGTGCTGCAACGCAAACGCACCCTACCATCCACATGATGTAAAAGAAAACATGATTCATCAGACCAGACCAGACCACCTTCCATTGCTCCATAGTCCAGTTCTGATGCTCACGTGCCCATTTTAGGCGGTGGACAGGGGGTCAGCATGAGCATGTCATGCACTGTGGGTTCCGACACCTTTCTATCATAGCCAGCATTAACTTTTTCAGCAATGTGTACTAAAGTAGCTCCTTTGTGGGGATCGGACCAGACAGGCTAGCCTTCGCTCCCCACGCGCACTAATGAGCCTTGCGCGTCTATGACCCATTTGCCCATTTAGTGGTTGTCCTTCCTTGGACCACTTTTGGTTGGTACCAATCACTGTATACCAGGAACACCAAGACCTGCCATTTTGGAGATTCTCTGACCCAGTCATCTAGCCATCACAATTCTGCCCTCATCCCATTTTCCTGCTTCCAACACATCAACTTAAAGAACTGACGGTTCACTTGCTGCCTCCTATATCCCACCCCTTGACAGGTGCCATTGGAACGAGACGATCAGTGTTATTCACTTCACCTGTCAGTGATTTTAATGTTGTGGCTGATCAGTCTATTACACCAAACAAAGATGATTGTGATAATGGATTAAGGTCAAACTTGGTCACATATAATGTGACTCATAACTGTTAAAATCATAAACCTTATTCTTATCATAAAATATATTTGAATAGTTAAAACAGCTGGTAGGTTTTAGTTAATAGTTAACAGCCTGAAGCAAGTAGGTTAAGCTATGAAGGTCAGAACCCTGAAACGAGTGCAGCGGCTCCTAGACAAGTACGTCTCCGCTCTGTATCCTTGTCTGCTGATTGCTCTGGTCACATGGATTCCCTGAGCCTCTATATGGTTCTTGAGCCGTTTCTAACTCTCATTCTCTCAATGATCGCCTCCTCTGCCACCCACACAAGCAGCAGGCAGCTGGAACATTCTCTCACTCACTCCCTGGGAGAGCATGCTATTAAGCCATATACCTCTATTGTTTTGATAAGAACAGAAGCGCAGCTTTCCTGTGCCTACATAAAAAATAACTGCAAAGGCGGTGGCTCAGATGGTCCTGCTTTATGGTTTCCATAGATGTACTACGCTGTGAGCTTGGAGGGCTGTTATGGTGCAGCCACTGGCACCTTCTGTTATTTAAGGTTCAGCTGTGCAGTTCACAGATAGTTGTAATATTAAGGTTATCATTTTGCCCCACCAATGCCAAAGAGATAAACTAAATGATCCAAATTTCGGTATTATATGTCACACAGCGTTTTAAAACTCAATACCTTAAAGTATGAAGTTTCCATACCAGGTGCTACACAGCCCTGAAACCCTAGAAAAACCTTATACAGTTTTGTGTGCAGATTTGATTGACGAGAAGACCTTGCTGGCTAGTGAATGTGATGTATGGACTGTTCCACCACTAGTGATAAATGCACTTATGGCAAATCATGTGAAAGTATCTGCTAAATTACTGAAATGTAAGCACAAAATTTGAACAAGCAGTGCAGCACAACTGTTTACACTGCAGACATCTGCTGAATTTGGTTTCTTTCCATAAATTCTTTGTTGCTTGTTTCACGACCTTGGGATTCAGTCCTTATGGTATTAACTATACACCCTAACACATCCTCCTGTATAATTGTCCATTCTGCTGTCCATGACTGATACCTCTGCCGTGACTCACATGCAAAAGGAATACATCAACTCACGTCTTTTCCTCCACATTTACACGGTCTCTGTTTTTTCATCCTTCAGCTCCACCTGCCCCTTACCACCCCTCTGCCGGGCAGCGAGCTGACCAAGGAGCCCTTCCGCTGGGACCAGCGCCTATTCGCCCTGGTGTTGCGCATCTCTGGCCACACTTCCGTGGAACCCGAACCCATGGGTGGCGTCCCACCTGATGATTCGGCCATTACCCCCATGTGTGAGGTTACAGGAGGTAAGGTTGATGTGGAGGAAAATGGCAACAAGTGTCAATATAACTTTTATAGTGACTTTCAGGTGACTTAACATCCAAAGCTACTCGCTCGTGAAGCATTTCAGATAATTCTGGTCTTAGAGATTCTTGCTGATCTACATCATTTCAATACCAGGCCCTGTATTGCTTTGCAGCTCACCGTTTGAGTGTAAAAGTTTTTGGTTGAATTTCAAGACCTGTAATATCAGAACTCACAAGCTCACACTAATAAAATGATCGCAATGCATATTGAATCTGCAGCTAATAATAATAATAACATTGTTGAATCGAAATGTCACTCCCAATTCCCATTACTATATCAAAGTTGTTTATGATAGTGTGGGTGCCGCTGTGTGTATTTATATATTTTTGATTTAGCTTAAAATTGTTGGTTTCACTCTACTACTTAAATTGTAGAAACCAACGTGAACATGACTGTGATAATTGGCGAAAATTTAGCATTTAGTTTTCTCATTTAAAGCACCACACAATCGTCTTTGCTTTTCATTTTTCATATAATTTTTTATTTAATATTGAAAGTAATGTGCACTGGCCCTCCATTTGGTTAAAATGCAATGGGTTTTTTTGATGTCCCATGCATTCCTCTCCATGGAGAACAACAATCAAACGTCAGTGTTTTCAAAATCCAACTCTGCTTCAACCTGGTAGACCCTTTTGAAGTTGTTGAATGTTTTCAGACCAAATATGTACTGTAACTGTTGAATGAGTGAGTTTACCATTTAAACACTCTTTTTGTTTTCATGTATTTTCATTAAACTTGTAAAAACGGTAAAACAATCTGCATTCTTAAAGTGGACTGCTTTGATGGTGAACCTTTTTATACAACCTATTTACTTAACCATGTAAGACATCTACCATTTTCCAAAAGTGACTAAGTACATTTAATCTGTCATTGGCAAATTACTGAGTAAATGTAACTTGAAATGTGGATTTATGGACTTATCCATCTTTGGAGACACATCAGTCTTTTACTCCATAGCCGAGAGAGAACTTGCCAGGCCATGCTCAAAATGATTTATAACAAGATATGAATAGCGATTTCTTAAATGTAGGCCAATGCAGAGCTAACAAACTATCCCAAACAATACCAAAGAAATGCAACAAAGGGGGTATTGTTGTTAGGGAAGACATGGATGACATAAACAAGTCAGCCAGCTGTTTTGTTTACCTTGTCATCCAGGCAAGGTCACATGCTATTTTCATCTCCTCTTCAGCATGTATCTATTATTTTCCCTAGTGTTGAGAAAATAAACCCTTTCTCGCTGTTGAAGTCCATAGCCTGTTCGTCAGCCACCCATTTAATCAATCCTTCACATCTCCTGGTTTTGACAATAAAGCAAGTGGGAACAGGCTAGAACAGCTGTGATGGTGGGGTTAAGATGAGAACAGGCACCGCTCACAGAGCCATAGGGCTGCCAGTAGGCTAGGCTTTCACAAGCCGACCAGTGGCACTGAATGCCAAACATGACACAGCTCCCGCAGACAATGAGTCGTGGTCTATATGCTGCCTTTCCATTACTGCTGATGGTGGAGCAGACACAATGCCAGGGCCTATTGAAACGTGTCTGTGTGAATGGGTACACGGCGGGTCGCTGGAGGTGAAGTGTCAGACAATAAATGTCGCAGGCTGCCTGTCTGATGAACAATGAGGGCTTATCAGCAATAGCAAATAAGACTGACTACGGGTAGCGCACATAAACGGGTAGTGAACTTCAGTGCACTCTGAGAAGGTTTTCCACTCATGTTGTGAATAGTATATCGTTTTGGCGCAGAGAATTTACATATTCTCACAAAGCCAATCTGTTTTTGTCTGTCTCCTTGCAGGACGTTCCTACAGTGTTTTCTCCCAGCGCATGTTGAACCAGTGTTTGGAGTCTCTGGTGCAGAAGATTCAAAGTGGCGTGGTGATCAACTTTGAGAAGACGGGTCCAGACCCGCCACCACTTGAAGGTGAGACAGTGATCAAGATCAGACTCCTGCAAAGCTGAGCTTCCCTTTTTTAATTGGGGCAAGATGCTTGTACTCTCTCCATCTCACTCCCACTCGACATTTTTCCTCGTTACTGAGCTTTCGCTGTTGCCCAACCACCACCAAAGGGTATTTTTTCCTGTCAAAATCCCCACCTACTGTACCTATTAAAACATTGCCTTTGCCTTGTTGTGAAAGCCCTCAGAGTATCAGCTGAAGGCAAGCCACCTCCGCCCCCGCTCGGTTTGCTGTTTTGATCACAGGCCGCCTAAAGAAATCAGTGTTATGATGGACTGTGCCAGAGTGTGTTAAAAAGATAAATCACATTCTCTGGGAAGTTTCTGTAGATAATGTGATCCAGTCTGGGACATGAGTTTGTTATTAGTCAGCTGAATTTCAGCTCAAAAACAACAACCCCAAATATTTTCACTTTAAAAGTCCATCTTACTATTCTTCCCTCTCACTCCCTATCCTTCTATCTGTGCCTATTTAGACTCTCCAGCCGAGCCAGTGAAGGCCGGTCCCCAGACGTGGTACTGCTGTCACAAGCTTATCTACGTGCGCCCTAACCCCAAGACCGGCGTACCCATCGGACACTGGCCTATCCCAGAGGCCTTCTGGCCGGATCAGAACTCTCCCACACTGGTGAGGAAACATTCACATTATGGATTTCCCTTTCGATGTGCGGGATGCACTGTTCTCCGAATAAGCTTTGTTGGTTCCTATGTGACACAACACCAGGCTAGACATGGTCATGGCAGTGATAATTCATGACAATTGTATTATTTTGATCGGTTCGTTTATTAAAGTGAATGGTTGATTTTTATGACCTTGATTATGACTATTCTTGTCCTTGACCAGCCGCCCCGCTCGGCCCACCCTCATGTGCGTTTCTCCTGTCTGGACGCCGAGCCCATGGTCATAGACAAGGTGCCCTTTGACAAATATGAGCTGGAACCCTCGCCTCTAACCCAATACATCTTGGAGAGGAAGTCTCCCCACACCTGCTGGCAGGTTGGCACACACACACACACCGATTTGTATGTCTGACATAGATTAGTCAATCGTCCAAGCATTTATTTAAAAAACACTGAGTTTGTAAGGTGGGATGATAATTGAATTTGTTGTTCCCAATGGTATTATACACTGGAGAAACATCTTCAGACATAGTCATAGCATGGTATTCTGTTTCGTGTTCCAAAATAAGATTGGAATATTTGTGTTTTGATTTGAAAACTGATATCCACATGGCTTAAAAATGTATTATACATTCTTGTACTCTAAAAACAATACAGCCCCTCTTTTCTTAACTTGCTGCCTTTTCTTCCCTCTGTAGGTGTTTGTGTGTAACAGTGCCAAATACAGTGACCTGGGTCAGCCTTTTGGCTACCTGAAGGCCAGCACAGCTCTAAACTGTGTCAACCTGTTTGTCATGCCTTACAACTATCCTGTGCTGCTGCCACTGCTGGGTAAGAAACAAATGACCGTTCATCTCTATGAGATTACAATTTTGATTGTAATATCAAGATGGCGCCACCAATGGCAGCCACTGTGAATTGGTGCGCGTTATTTTGAGTCTTTTTTTTTTTTTTTTTTTTTTTTTTTCCTTCTTCTTCTTTTCGGTGTTAATGTTGTTTTTTTGCGACGGCACATGGGTTTTCATCACAAGAGAAGAGATCCTTAACATCAGGGAATCTACTCCTCTGGATTTATTCCCAACTTTTCTCGCTCCTTCCATGGAATTATTTGACATTGTGGTGAAAGGTGCTGTGGCCCCTGGCCAAGCAGTGAGACCCTGGAGGGTTTCTGGGGCAGGGGGTTACGCAGGGCGCTGCAGGCGATATCTCTTTCCAACATGCATTCACTGTGTAAGAATATGGACGAGTTGATGCATTGTGGGGAAGAACGGAGACTTTTCTCTTTGGGTATTGTGTTTGAAAAAGTCAAGGTTATGTGGAACTATTCCGGAATTTGCGCTACAGCTGCCCGGCTTCCAACTTTTCCAAGCCGACCACGACACTGAGCTGATGCGCAAAACTAGAGGTGGAGGAATCCGTTTTTACGTGCACGATGACTAGTGCAGTGACGTGGAAATCATTTTGCGTAAATGTTCTCCTGATCTGGAATCTTGCATCATGAATTGTGAATAGTGAGTTCACATCCTTCATTTTGGTTGGTGTTTACATTCCACCGCAAGCCAACATGCAGGAGGCACAGCAGTTGCTCGCCGATCAGATACAGGATGTGGATAGGAAGCACCCGGACTCCTAGTTCTCGGGGACTTTAACAAAGGGAACTTAAGACACAAACTCCCGATATACAAGCAGTTTATCAACTGTCCGACCAGAGCAGAGAACACGTTAAATCACCACCGTCCGCAACGTGCATCACGCCGTTCCCCGTGCTGGGCTGGGAAACTCTGACCATGAATTGGTCCACCTGATCCCTGCATTCTGGCAGAAAGTCAAACTGTCTAAACCTGTTGTGAGGAGAACCAAGAAGTGGAGTAGCGGCGGATATGTGCTCCGAATGTTGCAGCTCCAGAAAAAACAAGCTTGTTGAATCAGGAAAAGGAGGAGATTAGTGACCCGGAAAGGGAGGTTAAAGTCAGTCCCCTTCCATGACCCAACGGCATTATGACCAATGGCGACAAGGGCTGCTCTCAGAGCAAGAAAAGGCCAAAGTTCGCCTCAGGGGCTTGCACTGAGAACACCCCAAGAACCCATATCGCCACATCAATTTGTTCTTATCTTGTTCTGAATACATCTTTTTGGTCCAAAACTCTACTTCTTTTTAAGTGTACCTCTACCTTACCCACCCCCCATCACATCTTCTCACTCTATTTCGGAGAGAGACATTTATAAGACTATTCAAAGGGCAGATCAGCTGGAGGGGAGGCTGTCTCCCCCTCCACACTGAAACACTGTGCAGACAAACTGTCTCCGGTGTTGAGACATTTTTAACACCTCACTGGAGGCCTGCAGGGTACCAGCCTGCTTCAAAGACTCCAGTCTTATAGACTACCGACCCGCCGCGCTGACCTCTGGTGGGGATTAATACTTGTGAATGCCTTGTGCTACGTCACCTCAAGACTATCACCAACCCCCCCCCCCCCCAGGACACACTGCAGAGCCTACATAGCCAACAGGTCTGTGGACGACGGTCAACGTGGTACTCCACTTCATCCTCCATCACTTGGACTCTCCTGGCACCTACACCAGGATCCTGTTTTTGAACTTGAGCTGTGGATTCCATACCATCAGCCCAGCTCTTCGGGACAAGCTCCTCCAGCTGAGCGTGCCCGACTCCACCTGCAGGTGGATCACTGACTTCCTGACTGACAGGACTCAGCACGTGAAGCTAGTGAACCTAGTGAAGCGTGCGCGTGTTGGACTCTCAGACTGTCAGCACCGGCATCCCCCAAGGTTGCACCCTCTCCCCGCTGCTCTTTTCGCTGCACACCAGCGGCTGCACCTCCAGACACCACTCGGTCAAGCTCCTGAAGTTTGCAGACAACACCACCCTCATCGGACTCATCTCTAGGTGACCAGTCACCCCTGGGCCACACCAGAAGTGACACGTCAGCGGCACAGCAGTGCGTCAGATACGCTGCCATGTTAATCAATGTGGAAGGTCACACCAAGCAGAAACATCAGTCGGCGAACATCGTTTTATAAACTTTATTGGGATACTGTACCTGCCGGCAACACGAAGCAGGACGGTCTGCTTGCTGCTTGGAGTCAACTATGTGGGGGTTGTAGTCAAACTTACTTGTCAAGCAATAGATTTGTGTAGTAGAGATTGTTGTTTATTAGGCATTATTAAGCTATTAATTGTTTTATCAAATATAAAGTAATATCCATTTTGCATGTTTTTCTTCATTTTAATAATCGAACCACAAATAATTGATAACAAAAAATCATCAGAAAACACTATTACAGAAGCTGTAGCTCAAAAAATACACATACTGTATAGATTGTGGAAATCTCCTGCATCCTCCTCTGGTTAATGGGATCAACCCATGGCTGCCGTCCCTGGCTTCTCCCTATATAATGTATAAATATAGTGTAATATATTTAAAGACTTACTCATTCCACCGATACAAGGTGTTGTATTCAAGCCAGAAGTTGCTGTGTGAAATATAAACAAATGTTAAACTCACAAACTAATCAAACTACGTTCATAAACAAACAGACTCCAAATGCAAATAAAATTAAAAGTAAATGGTTGAAATTAAAAGCAAAGAGTCACTGAACTCACTTACCTATTGAAAGTCGATAAATTTCACAATTTGAAGTTTTAAAGTTTTGAGAATGCTGTAGAATGAGTGAAGGCGGACCCAGAAGAAGTTGACGCATCGTCAAATGACGTGACGCTTTTGTGTTGGAGTGACGCTGACTATGTCACTTCTGGTGTGGCCCAGGGGTCAGCAGACAGATGCAAGGTGGACCCACTGGCTTGGTGGTGTGGCCAGAACAAGCTAGAGCTCAACCCTCTGAAGACTGTCGAGATGGTAGTGGACTTCAGGAGAAGGCCAGCAGATTTGATCCATCAGTACCAAAACCTCATGCCCCAAGAAAAGCTTTCTACCCCGTGGCAGTGGGACTGTGGGACTCACCAACCGGCCCCTCTGCCCCTCCTGCCCCCCACTGACTGTCTTTCACACACACTATGCCGCCACACTGACTGTCTCTCTCTCTATCACACACACAACTGCCTCCACTGTTTCTCTCTCACTCACACACAACTGTGAAATAATGTACATTCAATAACACTGGTGTCACACTGTACATAGGGTAATAAGAAAGCAAGAATTTAGGGTTTTCCACCCATATACCGTAAGAGTAATTTATCCTGTACATAGTATAGCATTGTGTGCTGTATATCTGAACTTTCTGTTCTGTATCTTTGGCCGTCAGTATATATCTGACATTTTCTTATAACTATATGTTTTTCCTATTTTTATTCTCCTTTTTTCAGACTGTTACCCTTTTTATTTTTTAATGCTATGGCCTGTACTAGAGTGCACCAAACCTCACCAAAATAAATTCCTTGTACATGCAAATTTACCTGGTAAAATTAAACCCATTCAGATTCTAATTGAAGGCTGTGATCGACGCTCTGGTTCCAACCATGTTTCCTTTCTTTCTCCATGAAGATGATTTGATTAAAGTGCACAAGTTCAAGCCTACCATCAAATGGCGCCAGTCCTTTGAGAACTACCTGAAGACCATGCCTCCATATTACATCGGGGTGAGCGGAGCTGAAATTCCAGCCATCTTTTTTGTGTTTTCAATGCATGAAGCATTCACCGTATTCATTGTTTCATCTTGCCAAATTGTTTGCATGTAGTCCCTAAGGAAGGCGCTGCGGATCATGGGAGCGCCCAACCTCCTGGCAGACAACATGGAGTACGGCCTGAGCTATAGCGTGGTCTCCTATCTCAAGAAGCTAAGCCAGCAGGTAGAATGTATATGTGTGATTGTGTGTGAGTGAGTTGTTTTACCGATTTGTATAACTTCCCGTGTATATGATCCCAATAACTGTTTACATGCCTTCCTCTTCCCAGTCCAAAATAGAGTATGACCGTCTGATTTCCTCGATTGGTAAAAAGCCTCTACCAGAGACGGGTATCAAGGTGCGCTGGCGGGGCGGGGGCGGCATATCACTGGCTCAGCGCAGGGACTTCAACCAGCTGCTGCAGAGCATCACAGGGGAGGCCCCAGCCCTGCCGCAGGAGCTCAACACCAAGGAGTTCCAGGGCTTCCACTTGGCACTGCTCAACAAGGTACCACGTGTGTTTTCTCTTCATGCACTGAAAGCCATATATATATTGGCAATGTTCCGTATTGGCATCATGTGGGGAAAACAGGAGCTGGTGTCAACGTTCAGTAAAAGGGACAGGGCGAGGTAGAACAGGTGGAGAGTGTTCCTTCTCCAGAGGCAGAGTGTAAGGACCGGTTGAAAATGATCACACTGATTTAATAATTTGCGGTTAGGGTTATTGCGTCCAGGCACGGGGACTCTGTCCCTGTGTCCCAGCTCAGTCAGCAGAGAGAAGAGTCTGTCCAGGAGGGGTGGGGAGATGGGAATTGAGGCACTGGTCTCAGAGCCGGGGGGGGGGACAACTATTCAGATTCTACGTCCGTTGCAGACAGATTGTCGCATCTACACTGGACATAAGGTACTAACCCTAACCCATTATGTCCTGGATCCGTAATAGTTATCTAATGTGGGAATAGACTCCATATGGAACTTCTCCATAAAGGTGGTCTGTGTGACTGACTACCTACTGCCTTTGATATATATTTTTTTTATCTCTCAATGTTATGAATTCCATGTGGGGAAAGGGGCTTTACATTGCTACAAATACATATTAAAATTGTACTTTAATGTAAGTTACAATCTCTTTACATTGTGACTAATGTTACACAAGAGAAATATTGATCCAGATATTGTCTAAATAAAGGCTCTAATAACGCTAAGGTTATAGATGTTTGTGGGGTTGTAAAGGGAGTGATGCAGAAAGAAAAAAAATTGCGCATTTGCATCTTGGTGACAGCATCATAGCGAGAGGTTTCCGATGAGATAATGTGGTGCAGCAAAGAGGTCCAGTCGTCATGGAAACAGGTGTAAACATATTTGGGGAATTCCTCACATAGCCCTGCCCTTCCAGTAGCTGCAGCAACCAGGGAACGTAATCATGTGATGTTTTTGTGACGCCACAACTTTCCCACTATAAAGCTGAGCATTTCGGGGGTATGGATTCGTGGGATACAGCGAGCATGGTGGATACGGTCACGCAACATATAGCATTTGATAACGGAAGAGGGCAGAATTACAACTGGATGTGAGCCGTGGTCAAAACACACACTGTTTCGCACATAGATATAACACACGTGCAGTGAGACTGTAGCACAGTTCAAAACAAGGTCTTGCATGCAGAAAAAGAAGCTGCTGTCAGCTTACGCCAAAGAAGAAAAAGGAACATACACACAGAGGCATCAATAAAGAAGGAATTCATAGCGCGTGCCATCATCTGGGTGATAAAATAACAGAAGAGGGTTGTAGCGGAAAGGTGCAGGCAAACCGCCATGAGAGCCCAAGAAGATGATGATTTGGTGAGAGTTTGGGTGTGTGTGTCTGATTATATTTATCCATATATTTATTTTTGAAACAAAAAAAAAAAACATTAGCATACAGCTGAACCGGATAATTGAGGGGATTTGTTCAGAAATCTGACTTTTTAACTGTCTCAAGGGTCTTCTCTCTCTCTCTCTCTCTCTCTCTCTCTCTCTCTCTCTCTCTGTGTGTGAGAGATTTTTTTTTTTTATATATATCAGACTCCAGAGATTCCACCTCTTGACGTTCCGATGCCATGCTTGTGTTGTAACCTTTGACCGCCTGCTGCTTGTTGAAGAGATGGAGTGTTTGAAATAGGCTTTCCCTGCCTCAGGGAGGCACAGCTCTAGCTTCACACATCTGGTTCCTGCAGCATTTTTTAACAATCCAAACGTTGCATTCCTCCTCTCCCCTCTTTCAATGCCAGAGCCTGAAGCCGCAGAGCTTCAGGAATCCCTATGACATCCCCCGCAGTCACCTGCTCGACCAGCTCAGTCGCATGAGAAGGAACCTTCTTAACACCAGCATCTGCTCCCTCAGAGGGCAGGACCCAGGTAGAGGAGACACTCATGTCCACACACAAACTAAGCACTTCATTTGAGTGTGTCTTCTATGGTGGAGTATACCAAAACGGTGCAGAGCATTTAATCAATCATGTCTTCCCTTCTGTACCCAGACCAGCTCCACAGCGTGCCAATCGCCCAGATGGGAAACTACCAGGATTTCCTGAAGGCGGCGCCCCAACCCCTCCGAGACGCAGACCCTGAGCAGCCCAAGCGGCTGCACACGTTCGGCAACCCCTTCAAGCTGGACAAGAAGGTATGTGCTGACTATAGAAAAGAGTTGTAACTTTTTTCTAACATTTTATTTTTCATGTCTAGCGTTTTTCTAACAAGTAAACAGTTGTAACATCTGTTTACTTGCCACTTATTGACAGGAGTGTTTGAGCAGTGGGGCTTTCTGCATGGCAGCTGCTGTTTCAGTGGTTTTTGTGTCATGGGAAAATGGCTAACTGTGTCGCGCCGTCACTCACAGGGCATGATGATTGACGAGGCGGACGAGTTTGTGACCAGCCCACAGAACAAGGGCAAGCGACCGGGAGACAGCAGCAACATGCAGGGAGGGGGGCCGAAGAGACGGCGCTGTATGTCCCCTCTGCTGCGATTGGGCAGGGCTTACACACCGCCAGTGACCCCGCCCGCTAGCCCTCGGTCCTCTGGTGAGTTCCAATACATTATATGACTTGACATCAAGCTTTTTAAGTCACATGCCAAATTTACTTGTTCAAAGTGTAGTGTGTGTGTGTGTGTGTGTGTGTGTGTGTGTGTGTGTGTGTGTGTGTGTGTGTGTGTGTGTGTGTGTGTGTGTGTGTGTGTGTGTGTGTGTGTGTGTGTGTGTGTGTGTGTGTGTGTGTGTGTGTGAGTGAGATAATCAACAGGTATTTGGACAATTATAGTTTATTAAGAGGTAACAATTGCAAAAAATAAGGTGTGTATTTATACACTGTATATGTATGTATTTTCATATTGTCCAATCGTGGCTACTCGGGATCGTCGTTAGGCGATGCGATCGCCAGGGGGCGGCGGGAGGTTACATCACACCGGCAGTGAAATGCCATCATGGACGACATGGAAAGAAATATTTATTTGTTTTTATTAAATAATTTATTCTGTGTTTAGCTTTTTTATTTTTTATTATTGACGTTAGAATTTTATTTGCATTAAAAATTTTAGATAGTCATTTTGAGCATGACTCAGCATCTGCTGGAGCTTTGAAATAATCTAACCTTTAAGCTTTCTGCAAGCAATACAGTCAAAGCGCCATGAATAAACATTTATAAAAGAGTGAACATTTTATTTACACATTAAAATCTATTTAATAACAATGTCTCCTCTATTCAAACAACAGCTCCCTGTTTAAAAGCCGGTGTTGTCTGTGTTTAGTGACTTAGTCATTTGGAGTTCTCAGGCAATACGTATTTGAGGCCCCTTCTCCACCTTGTGCAATGGTGTAGGTTTTGTTTGAACATAAGTTGGGATCTGGGGCTCCTCCCCCAGGAAATTTTGATTGTCAAACACTTTATTTCCTCCATTCTGGTGATTTTTTTTTTTTTTTTTGTGTACCAACTTGTGCCTTTTCTGCATCAATTTATGGTTTAAATACCTTTTATCCATTCAAATTCATTCATCCATTCAAACACACAACCTTTTTTTGGGGGCAGAACAAATGCACGCCTTCTAAATATTGAGGGGGACATGTCATTTGTCTTTGCGGATGCTAATTGAGTCCAGTCACATTAATTTCATAGTTAAAACAAATGCTAACCGTAAGAGCCGTCTCTTTTCTGTGAGCCGGCTCACTGAAATGAGACTAACTTTTGAACACTACCTTTCACCCTCACCACCACTCGGGCACGCAGCTCAGCTCAGCTCAGCTCAGCCATGGGCAAGCGTTTATGTCGAGCCCTGCATTACAGATTACAACATCGAGCTGAACTAAATTGTTTTGTGCAACATGATTTAAGGAACTGCAACAATTTCAAACTGTTGTAAAAGTTCTACGTTATCCGTAAAGGCAATTTAGGGAAGTTTCACCTTTTTTTTTTTTTTTTTTTTTTTTTTTTTTTTTTTCTAAATATATAAAGGCAATTAAATAAAGAATATGCACATACTTCCACAGACGCTGACGTTAACGATGGACTACCAGAGCCGGACCTGATCATCAACCACCTGAATGAGAACCACTACAGCCTGGACGAGACCTCCAAACCAGAGCCTTCCAGGTTGTCGGACCCAGAGGGGAACCACGAGGCAGCCGAGGACCCCCCAGACCACCTGGGAACGTGGCATGATCTGGAGGAGGGCGCGGAGCTGCAGGAGGAAGAGAACGGCCGTGCCCTGGATGGCGAGTTCCAGCATGGCGGGGAGGGGGACAGGGAGGGGGAGGGGGAGGGGGAGGCCTCGCCTTCGCCCTCGCCCTCGCCTTCGCCTGAGGCGCGGCCCCTGCGCTACCCGTCGCCTGCCTCCCTCAAGAGGCAGATCCTCAGCGAGTGCCTGGAGGTCAACAACCAGCTGAGGGGGCTCATCACCAAGGAGATTAGGAAACCTGGCAGACGTACGTAGAGGAGTGCCCACCCCCACTCAGACATTAAATCATTTGGCATTTGTCTCTATGAAGCAACAGGATGGTTTTTCATTAGTGTCTCATGTTGAATGCATCGTGGAACTATTATTCGTATTCAACATGTTTATTTATCACATACTGTACATATACATACATTCAAGCATGCATATATGCAGTGAAATGTCATTGCAGCGCACCCGGAGGTTATGCACAATAAGGACTAAACTGACACAATAGCTTACTAACTTAACCGGCTGATTCCTAAAATGAAATGTAGTTAGTAAATAAAATAAAAAGGGAGTAAAAATCGTGTGTGTGTGTGTGTGTGTGTGTGTGTGTGTGTGTGTGTGTGTGTGTGTGTGTGTGTGTGTGTGTGTGTGTGTGTGTGTGTGTGTGTGTGTGTGTGTGTGTGTGTGTGTGTGTGTGTGTGTGTGTGTGTGTGTGTGTGACATTATACAACAGTACATTTCAGCAATATAGTAACTCTGAACAGAACAGCAATACAGCACAGTATGCTATAACCCAGTACAGTGATACAGTATGCAACATATGGTACAGTAAGGCTGTGGGGTGTATGTGAGTGTCTCAGTGAGGCCCCCCCTGGTGAGTTTAGGGTTGACAGTTGTTATGGCTTGCATGAAGAAACTCTGCCTCAGTCTCTCTGTTCACACTGTGTGACTGCGGAGGCGCTTGCCTGACCGCAGCAGCTGGAAAGGTCCATTGTTGGGGTGATGAGGATCCTTTATGATCCTGCGGGCTCTGCTACTACACCTCCTTGTGTATAACTCCTGCAGGGAGGGGAGGGTAGTTCCAGCTGTACGTTCAGCTGAACGCACCACCCTCTGCAGGGCCCGCCTGTCCTGGGCAGTACAGTTCCCAAACCAGGCAGTGATGTTGCCTGTCAGGATGCTCTCCACTGCTCTGGAGTAGAAGGACTTGAGGGTCCTCACAGAGACCCTGAATTTGTTTAGCTGCCTGATGTGGTAAAGACGCTGCCTCGCCTTTCTCACCCGAGTGTTTGTAAAGTCCATGTAAAGTCCTCCGTGATGTCGACCTCCAGGTACTTGAAGCTGCTCACACTGTCCACAGAAGTCCCATTAATCACCAGCAGCGCGTGCGTCCCCAGTTGTAATCCTCTCCTAAAGTCCACAATCAGCTCCTTAGTTTTGCTGACGTTCAGAAGAGCCTGTTGTCCTGGCACCAGAGTGACAGGTCAGCTACCTCCTTATGGTAGGCCTTGTCGTTGGCGGCGGCGGTTATCCGGCCCACATAACTGTGTTCTCAGCAAACTTGATGATGGTGTTGGATCTGGACCTGTCCACACAGTCATGTGTGTACAGGGAGTACAGTAGGGGGCTGAGGACGCAGCCCTGTGGGGATTCTGTGTTCAGAGTGAGGATGCTGGATGTGTGCCTCCCCACCTTAACCACCTTGGTCCTGGTTGTGAGGAAGTCCAGGATCCCAGCACACAGCAGCGTGTTCAGTTCTTTCTCCCGCAGCTTGACAGCCAGTCTGGTGGGGGACTATTGTATTGAAAGCTGAACTGGAGTCATTGAACAGCAATCTCGCATCGGCCCCATTCCAGCCATCCAGGTGCGTGAGTGGATCTGTTCTGCCGGTACGCGAACTGCAGCGGGTAAATGTAGAGGGAGGAAGGCAGATGTGATCCTTAATCAGCCTTTTTAGCATCCTTCACCGCCCTTCAACGTTTATAGGACACCGCTTTGTTATTGGTCGTATTTCCGGAAACAAGACCTTCGTTGGAAGCGGCCATGCGAGCATTCAGAGTGCCGCGGATGGTTTTATCAACCCATGGTTTCACCGTGGGAACGATGCTATCTGCTAACGTAGCTTTGAAGCTCATGGCTACTTCTGAAAACTCTCTAACGTCACTGGAGCTTGATTGGAACATGTCCTAGCCGACGTCACTCAGAGGATCCCGAAGCGCGTCCTCTGATTGGTCCTACCACCGCGTTTACATCCCTCGTCACTACAGTTCCACGTACGACGCAAGGTTTGTAAACAGAAAGTAACGAGATGGCGCCGTGGTCTGATTTGCCGAAAGCAGGGAGCGAGATGGTTTGTATCCATTCTTGTACAGTGTATAGCAGTGGTCCAGAGTTCTCTCCCCTGGTGGCACACGTGATGTGTTGGTGGAAATTAGGCAGAACTTTTAAGGTTTGCCCTGTTAAAGTCCCCAGCCGCCGCCACAGTCGCGTCGGGTTGTTTGTTCTGAAGTTCACACATCATACAGGTCCGACAGTGCTGTGTCAGTGTCCACTTGAGGTGGAATATAAACGGCGGTGATGATGACTGTGCCGAATTCCCGGGGGAGGTTGAATGGACGGCATGAGATGCTCAGCTGTTCCAGGTTTGGCGAGCAGGAGCGGGAGAAAGACTTGATGTTATTGGGGTTACACCAGCTGCTGTTAGTCATGATGCAGCTGCCTCCACCCTTGGATTTCCCAAACTCACTCGATCTGTCAGTGCGGAACATGGAGAAGGCCTCAGCTGGATGTATGCCGTGGTCCGGCACCAGCAGGGTCAGCCATGTCTCCTTCAGGCAGAAGGACTACAGTTCCTCGTATCCCGTTGGAATGTAATCCTCACTCGAAGGTCATCCATCTTGTTCTCCAGGGACTGGACATTGGCAAGGAGGATGCTGGGCAGAGGTGGACGGTAAGATTGCGACCTCATTCTGATCTGAATGCCGCCTCGCTTAACGCGGTGCTTCCTCTATCGGGCCCCCGCGTGGAACAGCGGCTGCGTTGTTGTTATTTTGCTTAATGACAGTGTTGGCAACTAAAATCTCCACCAGCCACTCTGGATCACCGGATAAAATTTCCCAAAGTTGTTCTTTTAGGGAAATTTTTATATCCGCCAGTGCATCGTGGTCGTAGGGGTTTTTGATGGACATACTCGAGTAAAACAAAACAAAAGACAATAGAAAAACGTGCGTAATGGACAGGGAGCGCTTGAATTCTGACATGTAATGGCTCTTCATCATATTATTGTTAGAAATGGGAATTGGGTGGAACTTTCCAGATCCATATTTTAATGATATCCACCTGCCGATTAGATATGCAGTGTGATTATCTATGTATTGTGATTTTTGTGAGTATTGAAATTCAAATTTTTCTCTCTCTCTCTCTCTCTCTGTGTGTGTGTGTGTGTGTGTGTGTGTGTGTGTGTGTGTGTGTGTGTGTGTGTGTGTGTGTGTGTGTGTGTGTGTGTGTGTGTGTGTGTGTGTGTGTGTGTGTGTGTGTGTGTGTGTGTGTGTGTGTGTGTGTGTGTGTGTGTGAGATCATGCTCTCAATGTTGAAAAAGCCAAGTCTTGGTTTTTCTCATCCCAAGTGGCCATGATACTCTACTGCTGTCTACCCGAACGGTGCTCTTATCCTCCTCCTGTTGTTTCATGCAGATTATGAGAAGATCTTTCATTTCCTGAAGCAGATCCAGGGCACGCTGGACACACGGCTCATCTTTCTCCAGAACATCATCAAAGAAGCTGCCAGGTGCTGAACTCAATCCACCTGTTAAACCTAGTGGTGCTCTGGCTCATATGTTTTGGAAAACTGGGCGTCGTGTAGATTGAAGGGCTTGGAAGGGGGCCGTTTGTCTTTCTGTTGTTGGTCCTGTTGTCCGTCAAGGTCATCAGTGCTGTGATGAAAGAAATCGATACCACTTGAAATCTTTACCACAAATATCATTCCGTGCTTTTATTTGATCAGTTTTGGTTATCAAGTGTATGACTTTTTCCTCTTGCGTTCTGTGCGCAGGTTCAAGAAACGCGTCCTCATCGAGCAGCTGGAGAACTTTCTGGAAGAGATCCACAACAGAGCCAATAACATGAACCACGTGGAGGTGCTTTGAGACTGTTGCTCAGGCCCAGGCAGAAACCCCCGCCCCGCCCGAACCCCCAAACAACTCCTACTACCAGCACCCACCCCAACCAACCACCAATCGGAGAAAGGACACCCACCTCTAAAGCCATTGCTTCCACCCGTGGACCCTCCAGTTTTCTCTCTGTTGTGTCACTATCAGGGACAGTTTAATGGATGAACCAAAACAACCCAAAGCCACTGGGACGGCAGCGTGGATCCCCCCCCCCCCCCCCCCCTTGAGGATTCCAGTTATCCATAGGGGGGGGGGGGGGGTCGGTCAAGTTTATTTCTACAGGTGACCATTGACAAAAAAGCACTTGTATGTATGCAAGCTGGCTTGCGCAATCCAATTGCCCGGCCCGTGCGTTTTTGCATTCCATCCCAGAAAAATTTCCTCTTGTGTAACCTCCGTAGGCCCCCCCCCCCCCCCCCCGCTGATTAGACATAGTGTTTAAGTGGAATGTTGGAAATCCAAAATGAGAGAGAGTGTGTGGAGTCGCTTGAGGATCGGTGGAAGCTCCTGATGGCAGGGCGAGGCGTTGAGGTTGTGTGCGTTGTGGGTTTTTCCTCCCACTCAGGGTAAACAGTTAAGTTTCGTCAATGCATTGGATTCCTCCTCGACGACTGTCCCCCCCCCCCCCCCCGGTCCAATCTTAAATGACCCGCGTTGGGAGAGAGGCGGCTCAATGCACTTCTTGGTGTTCCGATGAAATGGGAATTTGGGACTTCAATATGACCACTCGCGCAACAGAAAAAGCACTCCACCAATGTGTCGGCGGACGCACATGGCTCGGCACGACTCGATGGTTTGTCAACTTTAAAGGCCCCGCCTACCCGACCAACCTGCCAGCGAGTCGCATTTTAAACAAACTAACACCTCATTGGTTGGGTTCCCTCCATCAAAAAATTGTCCCCTTTCGACTTTCACTGCATTTGAAGATGCCGCGGCGGTCGGTGATCTTGTTACTCGTCTTCAGCAATACGTGATTTCATTCCGACTCGCAGCAGGTCTAACGGGGGAGGACTCGGACGATGCAAAACATTGGTGGAACAACCATTGATGTACAGGGACTAAGCTCAGGAACCGACACTAATGCATTGCAGTTAGCAATATTGTTGGCATTAGTTAAAACACAATATCTTTTTACTTTTTATTGTAATCTGACAATGGCTGACGTGCAATGGTTACTCACTTCACCTGCGGGGGAGGGGAGGGGGGGTGTTGATGATCTGGTTTTGGATGTCAACTTGTCCTGTGTGCTGGTAGCTGCCAAATATTTAATCCCTTACTCCTTTCACCGTGAATCTCAAACCAACTCCCTGTCTCTTACCGTAACTGAAAGTTGAATTTCGGAGGGGGGGGGGGGGGGGGGGACTTTTACAACATATGCCCGACAATATTATTGGTTGAGCCAATCTCCACCAATGTGGGACGGTGCGGTGACACACAAAAGGTGGTTGGTTTAAGATTCCGAGAGCAGCCCTCTTCCACTCTCTCCCTCCTTGGACAGGGACCAAAATCTGCCATACTTTGTCTGTGTTTGTGAAAGAGGACGCTACCAAATGAAAGTATTTTGAATACACTGTATAGATGTAAATAACGTTAGAGTACTATTTAAAGAGAATGTTCAGTGGAAATGGCCTTTTTGTAAGTATTTCCATGAATAAAGTTTCTATTTTACACTGTGAAGGGCCATGTAAATAAAGTGTCCCATTGTTCTGTTCAGACGCGCCTCCACAAAGGTCTCTCTTTCACGTGTTCACACTGCTCAGTTGTGTTGTCGGGGTAGGTTGTCTAGGTGTGTTTTCTCTAATAGAGAATGAGAGTGAATTAGGAAAAAAAACAAAAAAAAAAACGACAAACACCTGGGGTGTAAAAACCACAAATGTATTAAAATTTTATTTACAGATATTTACAAAAAATATATATAGTCCCTCTTCCTGAAGTGTCTGTGGACCCTCCAGTTGGTTGGCAATAAATACTGTTAGTCAGATGGACGAGGCTGTTGGAGAGTGTGTTGGTGTGTGTTTGTGTCAGCTGAGAGAGTAGGTTGGATCCTTAGGGCGCCTGGTCTGCTGGATTCACTACTCGTCCCATAAACAAGATAGATCCTGAAATGGTAAGACACAATAATTGGGTATAGGGCTCTGTGATTTGACCCTCAGCGATTGTAAGGAATATTACTAGGGATACACCGATACCAGACTGAATGTGAGTACATAACTACTCAAAAGCGCTTGCATTTTCACTGGGAATAAGGCCGGTATCACTTGTTTAGACTATAGTTAGTTTGTGCATTTTCTGCTTTTGAACTATCAGACGTGACATTAAGATTCACTGAGTTGAGAGCAGAACTCTTTCAACTCTATCGAACTCCTTTATAGCTTAAGGTAGGTGAGTACCTGAGCACGATATCCCTATGCATCCCTAAATTTTACACAGTATTACTACTATCAAAATCACTACTTTCTCATGCATTCAAAACCCCATGGCAAAGAATCTTTGCAAGAGTCTTCAAAATTGTATATCATGATATCCAGATCTTGAAATTGAACCATGAACCGTGAATCAATACCACTAACTAAAAACAATTCTAAAGTTGTTTTATTTACCTGTGTTCACTTGTCGCAGGAGGAACAAGAATGGGCGATCGGCCTTGAAAACCGGAGCTCTGGATCGTTTGAGAAGCACCATCGCTGAAAGACGGACAAGTTCATGATCAGCCTTCGGCCATGTCATTTTTGGTATTCTGTGGATGGCGACTTGAGGTAATTACTTTAACTTTTGATACGGGAACATGTTCACTGTACGATTGCAAGCATCGAATGGCTCAATTCCTCACCAGTAGCAGCAGCAGCCTTTGTTCCATCTTCCGTGACTTCTATGCTTGATTCGTGAAAGGCATCGGACACATAGAGTCCTCCGTCCACTGTGGGGAGAAACGTGACAGGTCTGTAGCCAACAGTTCCCAGGTACACTCTTGAATATTGCTGTTAACCCCGGCTCACATGCAATGTAAGTGATCATGAACTACAGAACACTCCGAGAACTTTCACAACATTTCCATTACCTGACATGCCGTTGAAGTCGGCCGCCGTTGCGCTGAAGGCGTCTGTGATGCCCATGGAGGGTAGAACCGACCTCAGGTTGAACTTGTTCTGCATTCTGAACCTGGAAGAGTGAAAATAGACAAAATGTCATCTTCATCCGCGTTGAAAATGAAATAACGCAAATCATGAAAGCCAACGATGTAGTCAGAGTATCATCCGCTACTTTTCTATTCCAGCATTCTACATTGTCCAACACACGGCCCGATACACAATGGGATGCAACGGCCGCAACCTGGGCACCTGCCTGGGTAAAAATATGTCCATTTTGGTTCTGCGTAGCCCTGTGTCCCAGGAGGCCACTTGGCGTGGGCTGAGCTGGGACTCGAGGGAGGACAGCGGGGTCTTCTTGTCACTGGGCAGCGCCAGCAGCAGGCTGAGGGAGCGGCCCAGGTAAGGCAGCTCCAGCACTGTGTAACGCTGCTCTGACGCTGTCCGGAACTGGCCTGGACGGCACGGAGGATAGAGGTTCATGTATTAAATCGGTGCAATGTGATGCCTGATTTGCAAAGGAGTACTTCAGTCAATTCATAACGGTATTGGATATACAGTAATAAGATTGGACTGCAACTTTCATATCAAAGTATTTTCCCCTTAACAGATTGGTTGCTACAATATTATCGTCCTTAATTAATGGATGTATTGACGAGCCGTACCGAAGTTGACCTCTGTTGCCTGGTACATCATGGGCACCTTCACCACGCTGCCGTCTGACAGGGTGAAGGGGAGGTTCTGGGTGTTGGTGAAGAGGAACTGCTTTTGCCAGGTGCCGCGGAAGGCCACCGTGTTAAACAGCGCCATCTGCAACCGCTGCCCCCACCAGGGAGCCTCCCCCTGGGCCTCGCCTGAGCCCGAAAGCTCCCCGCTGCTGCTTCCCGCCTGAAGCGGCCACGTCTCTTCTGGAGGGCGAAAAACAGGGAACCGCTGAAGTTTTACATGGGCTTCAACAAATCCTGCGATGTCATCAAAGATCCAACCCAATGAATCCATGGATAGAGCACAATTGGACCATAGAGCATAATGGACATGTACAGCCTATCTAGACCTATATAACCATAAGTCTGAGTGGCCTACCGCTGCCCCGCTGGTGTCCCCACCGCTCGAGCTGGCTGTGAGAGTGGTTGGGCTGGCTGAAGTTGGCTCGGACCAGGCTGGTGTTGGCCCAGGCCTCTGCGTGTTGCGTAAACTCTGTCAGGAGCTGAACGCCGCTCTGGATGAATAAGGACGTGGCCTGCTGCAGCCACATCCCCTGGCTGTTGTTGCCCGCGCCGCTCTGCGAGCGCAAAAGGAAATCCTGCACCTGCACGTCTGCAGGGGGAGGGAACCAGATGAAACGAGAAGTCAGGTGATTTCCTGAGAGCGGCAGGAAACTAGAAATACAATTTAGAATAAAATGCACTTTAAACTTTATTTATACATGTTTGTCACGCTGAGAGTTGCAGGGTTGTACTTTTCACTCCAAAGCTCCGTATAAACCATTCTTCTCTTTTTCGATTAATTCTGCAGTAAGGCTCAGAGTCAAGGAATCGCCCTTGTAAAAAAAAATAAAACACCAGAGTTGGAAACAACTTGACCCAGTGCAGCAGCACGCTCAGTTGAGCTTCATTAACACAACCAAGGACACATGAGACTGACATCTTGTTCTCTGCTGCTCTCTGCTCTTTACTAATATCGCAAGTAGAATGAATACGCACCATGTTCCCCCAGAACTGTGCACAATTTAAGGCTGCTAAACACATTCTCTCAGCCAGATGAGTCACAGCAGATCCGATGCACTCCCAGCACACGCCGTCGGCCGATCCAAATTATAATCAGACCCATATTCTTTGTATTCAGAGTGCCAACTATGCGCATGAGAACAGTGTCATTTAGAGCAGCGAGATCCACCGAGGGGCGGCGTGAGGCCATCAAACCCCACTTCCGAATGTACGGAAGAGAGAAAAACAATCCATTTACACTGACACTAATGTAACTTAGTCAGCTTTTCTGTCCTGGAAACAAATTGTTTGTCATTTTCAGCCGAGGCTCATGGAATGAGCCTTCTTGGAAAATGGTTGGAGCAGATGGAGCAGATGATTTGGGGGCCGTTGCCATTTGGAACCGACGGACCCGCAGTCTGTGTCTGTTGTGGAGTGACAGCCACATCAACAGCACGGATATGCGACTCAGCTCTGACCGAGGTCTGTTTGTCTTTGGGGGCACTTACAATGTAATGCGGTGACCTCTCAACCCCCCCCCCCCCCCCCCCCCAACCCCCAGCACCCACCCACCCCCTCAGAGCCCAGAGTCCCTGGACCTGGCCCCGGGAGCGGGTAATGAGATTAGAGTCGGTGCGAAGGCAGGCATTGTGGCTCCAGACACCGCTGTGCTCTGGCCCGGGACTGCGTGGCCAGAAGCCGCACCGAATCACACCACCTGGTACCAACAGCGCTGAAGGAATCCCAGAGCCAGCGCGAGCCGCAGGCCCCAAGTGGCGAGGTCAGGCTAACACCCAAAAGCCGCCTGGTTGGGACATTGGACGACACCCTGTCCTGAAATTTCGCCAAAATGATCTGCTGAAAATAGCAAGTTCTGCCCTTTGACATTGGTGGATGACGGGTTGGATCCCTACCGTTGACACTGTAGCCGAGGGCCCCCTCCAACTGGGCCAGCGTGTTCCCCCGGGCCCCAAGCTGCAGCAGCCCCAGGGACAGGGAGACGCTGACCGGCGACACGATCAGGTTGGAGGTGTTCTCCGTCTCAGTGAGCGCTTGGTAGAGGCTGACGGCGAACCTGTTGTGCAGCTCCCCCATGCTGTCCTGGAGGCTGCCGTTGCTCTGCGTTCTCTCCACCAGCCAGAAGCAGAGGAGGAGGGAGGTCATCGAGCGGCGGTACATGGTACCTCAGCGGTGCGGAAAGGGTCCGTAGACAGTGGCGGAAACGTTCGGAATGGAAAATCTTCAAAAAGGAAAAAAAATATATATATATATTTTTAAAGAAGAAACCTTTAAGATAGGAGGCAATCACCGCCATTAATAGCCAACGGCCGCATAAGCATGTCAATAGATTTGATTTGTTCTGTGCTGTCGGATATGTTGCGGAGAATAACTTCTCCATAATATAACTACGTACCATAATAACAGTGTAATATAATAGTAAAAATAGTAAAACCTAAGGAACGCCAACACGTATCAACAGGTTTTCTTTCAGCGAATCAGACAGATATCTAATCTCCACAGTGTTGAAAGTGACTACATTATCAGTTACCTCGACTCAGAGTCCCGGCATGGAAAGCTGCTGTTGAGGCTGCGCGGCTCCGATCTCTCCTGCCGCCGTGTTTGTACTCCCGTCGCTCCTCGCCGTCGCTCTGCTTACTGAGGGAGTCTCTAGTCATGAGACCGTGTTTAAAGGAAATGCTCAGTGTTTGTGGTCTCTGTCGGCGATGTCCGTACCACTCGGTCAGAATTCCTCCCTCCACCGCGCTATAAGGAGCCAGGCGGAGGGGGAGGCATGTCACCGGCCAGCAAATCCCAAACCGCGCTGGGAAAGGCGACACACACACACACACACACACACACACAGGCATTCTCTCTCTCTCTCTCTCTCTCTCTCTCTCACACACACACTGTCGTACACAAAGATGGTACTTTAGTTATGCAAGTCGCTTGGGCCTTTTGTTGGGATGATCAAAGACCTCAGAGCCATCATCTGTTGTGTCAGCGTTTCTAATTGGCAGACAGGCAACGGAATGTGCTCTTAATGAGAACTCTTTCCCTTCTGGTATGCAGTCACCTGCCCCGTCCAAATAGTACTAGTGTCCCTTTTCCTGCTGGGACAATACCTTTTTACAGACGGAAGCATTTTTATTATTATAATTATTATTATAATTGTCATTATTATTGTTAAGGATAATAATATTTTCATTGTAAGGGTGGAAGCAGCCGTAGTAGCCATAGGCTCAGTAGTAGTGTTAGTGCTTTTATTTCATTGTTTTCTTTTCAAGTGATAAAGGATCGCACACAGAGATGTTTGCTTTCTGTGCAAATACTCTACCATTAAAAATACACTTTAAAACATATGGAGAGAAAACGGATCGTCGCCCAGTAATTGACTGTAATGAACTAAACCGCTCCGCTATAAAGCAGCCTCCTCTTTTAACCCGACCCTCCTCATTGTTTGTCGCGAGCGTCCACATAAAGAAATGCCGACATTTTTCCCATGAAAGGATAGGCGCGGGAATACTAGTCATCAGGTATTTGGCCGCTTTGTCCGGCGGGAGATTCCGCCCATTACTGGACTTAATTAGTGGAGCCAACTTGGCTTCGTTAAATGGAGTCTCCGCATTCTTTTAAAGCCGAGCTGCAGACGCAGGAATTTGGTATTTTTAAGGCCCGACAGCAGGAGATGAGACGTCACGGTAATTGACTAAAAACGATTGAAAAGGCGCCAAGATAAACAAAAGCTTTCATCTTGGCGGCTGTGGGACCTTTCGGAATAAACACAGTAGAGCCAAGTACAAATAATGATTTGTGCTCTCCAGAATCTGATCCACGGAGCAATTAAAAGGCGAGCTCCGGCTGCACCCAGGGGGTCGGAGTGGAGGCCATGTGAGCTATGTACTCTGCTGATCTATGGCTGTTGACTCTGTGCCCTTCAAGTTCCCTAGGCCCCCGGGAATCGAACACGAGTGCGTTTCACTTTGAATTCCAGGTACCAATGCGTAATTGCCGTTGCGTGGAGCATACTCCGAAGTGAATTACATCCCCCGTCACAGTTTTGGTGAGCCCCGCCGCGGTCACCCGCCATGCTGGGTTATTGTTTGGATACAGTTCGTCGGTTGGACTAACTGTTGACGTGGTCGGCTGGTTGACTGGTCGACGCCTAAGGTTGGCGTAGACCAGTGATTCCCAAACTTTTTCGCATCAAGGAGCCTCAATTTGATACAGATTAGGCCACAGACTCTGGACCAGACCAAATCTCTTGATGAGATTTTGTCTCTGGGACCCCCGATCTGGGCTTTTTATCGTCAGTTGTGATTTAGTCCAAACCTACATACCTGGCTATACTGTAGTTAGGCCGATAACAGGGAAGCTATCGAGACCCTACGTTGAGAACCACTGCTGTAGACAAGGCAATACGACTGATTTTGTCTAAACTTCCCATATAAAGGTCACACATGTGACAATCGTGCAAACTAAGAATTAGAGAATGATGGTATTGGTATGGTATTTTCGACCCCAGCATATTCCGATGATCCGCGTGCGCGTGTGCGTGACTCTGCGATGCCTTTGTTTTCCCCCATATGGCTGCAATTTAATCCCAACTAGTGGTGACAGCCCCCAGGCTCACCAGTTAAACCCCCCTCCACATGACCTCTGACCCCTACGGAGCTGATGGGAGAAGGAGCCGAGGGGTGGAAGAGGAGGAGGGGGCAGGCTGTTCACAGAAAGGAAAGAACACACACACACACTCACACACACACACCACAGAGCCACCGGAACGTATGGTTTTCTCTTCTTAAAGTTGCTCCCAACCAGGAAAGGAGTCTCATCTGGTAAATGTATCACCATGTGTTCTGGCAGAGGGCGAGAGACAAGAGGAGAGGCCGAGTGGAGGAGTTCTATTTGAGGTTTGGTGAAAGGTGGGGTTCTTATTTGTCTTGCAAAATGAAAGCAACAACCACTTAGTCTGGGTCATTTATTGACACAAAATTTGACTGTTACCATAAAGAATGGAGTCATCCCTATCTTCCCTCAGTCTAACCTTCCTTCTCAAAGCATTTTATTTCTGATGTTGGGTCCCTCAACATGTTCCCCCAGCCCTGTTTCCTTGAGGGGAATATAAGGCTGAGTGAAGATAGGACCTAAATGTGTCATGAGCTAACACAGGGCTGTGGAAACAGGGTTCAGGGAACACAAGGCTGAGGGAGCATCGGGATGAGGGAACATTAGGACCTAAATTTGTAATGAGGGAACATGGGGCTGAGGGAACATACTGTACATGCGAATGTACACATACTGTATATAGAACCGCACACACGTACACAGCAGTAACCCGTGCTGACAGGGAATACCTGTGCCGTGCAGCAGGTGGAGTGGCCGTGTGAGAGTGATTTGCTGTGGCTCCCTTCCAGTGCCCTAGTTCCCTCAGGGCTCCTGCTCCGTGGGATTAGAGGGGATGCTGGTGAGCGGCGCTGGGCAGGGCCGCGGCCAGATCCGCGGCGCTACGAGCCGGTGTCGCCGGATTGATCCGCCAGGTACGCCTGGAGGATTAGGGCCGGAGCACTGGCACTGCGAGAGGGGCGACGTGAGGGGACGCATCCCGCTAAGACCGCACGCTCCACTGGAGGAACATGGGCATGGGCTGGACTTAGGGAGCATGGGAGTAAAAAAAAAGCGCTGTTTTTAGGGCCCCACGGATGCTGACTTGTGTTGTGTTAGATCAGGGCTTCCCAAACATTAATTTAATAACATTTATTTTTATTCTCACAATAAAATGTGTAAATGTATGCATGCATAATAATGAACAAAACATAAATAAAGATGTAATGTAAAAAAAAAAAAGTATTAGTCCACTGCGGACCACGTGGATTTCCCTCACGAGGAGGCAGCGGACCCCAGTTTGGGAACACCTGTGTTAGATCACATTAGCCCAGAGAAATAACGTGTAAAACATGTCTGATCTGGAAATATCACTGAATTATTTATGGTGAAGAAAATTAAATAAAGGAAGCAGCTGCAGATAGAGCCGCCAAGATCTTTTTAAACGTTCTCGCTATGCACAACAAAAACAAGAGAATACGTCTTTAGTTGATTAATCAACTTTTGTCATTGTGGCTGAATTACATGGTAATAATAGTAGTGACCTGTAGTCAGCCAAGTTTTCTCCACCGGCGCCACCTGCTGCCATGTGTAGCAGCTTTGAATTGGCAAGTTTCTTCAGTCTTATGGTCATTTTAATAATGACTATTAAAGTTATCAATGGAACAAAGGATGATTGGTAATTCTAATAACTTTATTGCACCATCCACGGGTAAATGAGGTGAATTATTTTCTTTTTAGCCTTTTTTCATTCGTGTAGTGCCTGAATCAGACGTGTGTGTGTGTGTGTGTGTGTTTTTCTCTCTGTCTATCATTTTAGAATTCCAGACCTTTAACATCATCGTTGAGGCGCCTAACGTGGATTCATAATAGCTTTGCAACCATGGCGGCATTATTATGTCTCAGACCGTGGTGAGAATTAGACTTTGTGAAATTTGTGGAGCTGCATAAATGTAAGAGCCACTGATTGGTGTGGGGAGGGGGGGTGGGAGGGGGGGTGGGGGGGGGGCACCTGAATCTGTTGATTGCAGAGTGATTATGATTGGAGTGTCACCTATTCGTCATCCACCCGCAACGCAATATCAATTCCACCAATGCAAGTACAGTGGCTATATTTGAGGACATGTGCTTCTGGAACACGATATCCTAACATAGGGCTGTGTATTCATACGCTATTAGTTTGGAAACAAATGGCCAACACATGTGAGAACATTTAACAACAACTTAATTTAGGAGCACACGTGACACTGCACCCCACGGTATTTTAGCATGTAAAACGTGTGCATAGTTCCTGCGCGGTACTGTACGTACCCTCCGGACTGTGGGAACAATGCGTTACACTGACCGCGCCGGGCGCCGATTGGCCCGGGGTGACGTCACCCCCGCTGGGCTCAAGGAGACCCTCGTCTTGACAACCCGAGTGTACTATTATGGGATTTCCCCTCCTCGCCCGGTACGGAGGTCCCAGACTCCCGCCTGTTGAAGTGCTTGCGCGGTGTGAGGGGCCCCACACTCCGCCGCAGGGGCCAGAGTTCTCAAATCTGTGTCGAATGAGAAAAAGACATTGAGCGCAAGGCACCCGGACGCATGCGCCTCTCTTCCATGACATTAGTCTATGGAATTAAATGGAATCAAATGACCTCACTTGGCGCTGGCTTGGTTTGATACCAAGTTGGATTTTTTTTTTTTTTTTATTATTATTTTGAACATGAAGTATGATGTGGAGAACTTATATGGCGCATTATGGTCTGGGAGCCCACCTCCTGTAGTTCACCAGCGTCACCGCAGGGGGGGGGGGCGCAATTTCACTAAATATGAAATAAACGGTAAATCATTGAGCTCCAGCTCCAGCTTCATTATTGTTTAATTCGCAGACAGCAACTGGCCATTTCTGATGTTTCCCCCCAGCTCTATGGACTCATTGTTGCCCCGTTTGCCGGAACCATCCAATGTATACGTAACAATCATTCAGTAGTATAGGTTTCTTGTACTTTAAACTCCTGGGGTGTAGTTTGCTCCAGGGTGTAGTTTGCTCATCATCGGACTTTCCTGGACTACCAGGTCTACTCTCTACTCCTTTAGGATCACCCGTGCTGACTGTGAGAAACTGTTAGATATCTTATATATATATATATTTATAAATACACATATACAAGATCCATGTTTGCAAAACATTCTGTGTTAAAGCAGGCTCTACAGATAGTGTTGGCTGCTGAAAACTGTCAATGAAGGCGAATATGTTGCAAAACGCGCGAGCTTGTAGAACAGGATGAAGGAGCCAGCAGAACAAAGATCTCAACTTGTGTATTGAAATGTTCCCTCACATAAAATATTCACACACCTGTGGTCTCAATTTGAAGTGAACATTCACAAATGCGAACCTTGATATTTGGATGAATATACTGAAATTATATATATATATATATATATATATATATATATATATATATATATATATATATATATATATATATATATATAAAACATTTCATATTTGGGTGAATACACTTTATATTATATAATTATATATATTGGACTTTTGCAAGACGAAGCGCGTTTTCGCTCCGCTGTCGCGCCATACACTCAACACGCATTCCCTCTCATTTTGTTACGACACCTTTATAAGGAATTGTCAGGTTTTGGTTGGTGCGCGTTTATTGACTTATTTAGTCACAGTACTAACCTACCAAAACAAAGCGTTTGGAGGGAACTTAAAGCCCGGCCCCGGGTGTGTGTGTGTGTGTGTGTGTGTGTGTGTGTGTGTGTGTGTGTGTGTGTGTGTGTGTGTGTGTCAGAGCCGAGACATGGAGGACAGCGGAGCGAAAGAGCGCTTCCGTGCACCCCGCGCACTTCCACGGCTGCAAGGCGGTTTTGCAACACATTTATTACAAGAAGTGTTGCAAAAGTCAAGCACCACAGATTCGACATTTTCTGAAGTTATAATAGCCAATGTGAGAGGACGTGATCCTAGATTTGTAGTTGTACCCTCTCTCTCTCTCTCTCTCGCTCTCTCTCTCTCTCTCTCTCTCTATATATATATATATATATATAATATTATATAAATATATAAAATGTATAATATTATATATTCATCCAAATATCAAATTACACATTTGTAATTTGTAAAAAAAAAAAAAACACACAAAATATGTGTGAATGTTTATGTGTTCAATATACAAGTTCAGATTTTTGTTCTACTGGTTCCCACCTCCTATTTTATGAGCTCTCACACTTTCCTTCATGTGAAACTGCTGCTGAGATACACATTTAAAAAGAAATAAAACGTGCTCAGGAAGTGAATGTAGATAAAAATGATACACTGTCATAGTATACATTACAATTGTCCTTTGTGAAGTGACTGTTGAAAAAACGTTTTTTATATGTTTACTTAATCACATAACTTGAAATGTACACATATAACCTACCTTGACCCAACGTTAAAAAAAATACACAAAGTTGAAAAATACAAATATATAGTAAATATATGAGCGCGGACAAATGCTGTCATGAAGTCGTTTAGCCTTTATACAGTCGTGTACATTTAATCTCCGACACCAGGGGGCAGTGCAGAGCTGTTACGTTAGTGTCCCTTCCCCGGTCCCTTCAGCTCACACGGCTCATCAAATGTAGAACTCTTGGTCTTCCTCCCCTCCATGGGTTGGTTTTTGAGCACTCCTCTCTTCCACCGACCCACTAATGCTGTTGGAACTGTCCCAGTGGTTCAGGGAGACGTCGCTGAGGTACGGCGTGTCGCTCGTGCTCAGACAGGAGCTTTGGGGTCGCGGCCTATGCAGGGTGTAGGTCGTGCTTTTGATGGAGAGGCTGCTCGTTCTGGTGGGCACGGGGGGCCGCCCCAGCGTCGATGCCCTTGCGAGGGCGAAGCCGGGGGGGCCGGGGGAGAGGCAGGGGCCGATATCCTCCGGCGGGGCGGATGACGGGCGAGGCGCATGCGGCAGGCTGGCTTTGACGTACGCCGACACCACCGTGAGGTCCACGCCGCCGCTGCCCCTGCCCGCGTCCACCTTATGCCCCGTGTCCACGTCCGTCTCCTCGGCGCCGACCAGAGCCTCCACGTTGAGCCGGAACGGCGGCACGAGGGAGGAGCTGCGGGACAGGGAGTGGGGGCTGCTGTGGTGGGGGCCGGGGGAGGAGCAGGCGGAGCGTGAGCTGCCGGTGCCCGGGGTCGGCAGGGAGAAGAGGGACCCGGAACGCTGGCTCCTCCACTGCGTCCTCCAGGCCTCTGGGCGGCGCCGCTCGGCCCACTGCTCCTCCTCCGCCTCCTCGTTGGGGTCCTCGCGGGCCAGCGGCAGCGAGCCGTAGGATACCTGGTTCTGGGCCCTGGGGTGCGTCGCCATCCGATGGTACCGGCGGTTCTTGTGGGAAGCGGCGCTGCGGCTGAAGGTGGAGGGGGCGGAGGCTGACTCGGAGGCGTCCTGCCAAGGCTTGGAACGAGCTCCTAGCACCTGGGAGGAGACAAGACCAAACACTTAGAAGAGTGTTAGCGGTGTGTGTTGACGCTCCCATGTGTCCACGCCTTCACCTCCCGCCTCACGTCATTTTACTGTCAAATCCTTTCTTCCGGGTGCTTTTTCGATGGGGGATCAAAAACGTGTTATCTTATCTCAGACGTGACTGATGTGTCTTTAAAAGGCCTAAAAATAAACAACCCCATAGAGAGAAGGGCGGAACTCCCCCTCTCTTTCCCTGTTCTCTGGTCTGTGCAAACAGTGAAATATGAGGTCACATGGGAGATTACAACGGAGCGCGGCACTCGAGGTTATGGCTTTTGTGCTATTAACCCCCCCTCCACGCGCACCCGCCACGAGACCCCCGCCGAAAAACGACGGGGTCTTCGGTTTCACGCCACATACAGGCAGTGGAGTGAAAGCGTGAAAGAGGAGGGGAGGGGGTGAGGCACAATAGAAAACCCAAGGGTCCCCGTACCCCCACCCCCTTGAAAAGGGGGCCCCACGTTTTCAGCCCAGACAGTTTATGAATTGAGAAACCGACAGCTGGGGAAGTCATCAGCGTCCCGCCCCTATCACACCTCCATTTACGTACCTGAGTGTCTCCACGCAAAGCCTGGGGTCTGGAGAAGTCCCTTTTAAGAACCAACCGACATAAACCAGCGCTGTACCTTCCACTCTCTCTCTCTCTCTCTCCCCCAACAATTTTCCACAATGAGAATCAAGGGACTCTAGGACATTTCCATGTGTTCCTAAACACAATTCCTAAAAAAAAGTTCAGTACAAACATTTACATAGAGTGTGGGACCGTGTGTATAACTTCGGACCAGAATGGAACGCTCGTGGCGGCCGCCTCGCAAAAACATCCCCAAATGGATGTTGTACGGACGCCCGTTCGTGTTCGACAAAATGATAAAACGGAGCAGTCAAGAAAGAGATCCAAAATACAATGTGATAAGAAACAACACATATGTCCAAGTCAAGTCGCGCCCTCCTAACTAGTGAGCCCAATATGGACATGTTGGGAGAACTGGTTATTGACGAGTGCTGATACATTCATTTGTATGAGACCGCAAGGGGAATCGATGGCTCAATGGATGAACATTCAAATCATGATCCATACTGTGATTTAAAGGAACTGCAGTCTGATTCAAAGCAAAAATAGCCACAAAGGTTTTGGGTGATTCAGTTGTACAGATAGAAAGACAGACCATCAGACGGACGGACGGACGGACGGACGGATGTTTTGGTTTATAAATTCAAAGATTCTGATTAAAAAAAAAACAAAAAAAAAACACGGTGTGGATAAACGATGACGAATTATCGCATAAAGTTTTTTTGCCGTCTGGGAATGAGTGAGTGAGCGGACGAGCAAGAGAGAGAGCGGGAGAGAGAGCGAGAGGGGGAGAGAGAGAGAGAGAGCCAGCTTGCCACAAAGCCCCAGTGTTTCCACCGCCACACTTGCTCCCCTTTCTTCTCCACACCGACATTCTCTCCTGCCTCGCTCTCGCCCGTGATTCCGCAGCCGCCTCTGGAACCGGAGTTTGAAAGTCTCTGTTTCTCTTTCTACTTCGGTCTTTTTCCCTTTTTCTTGGCTACTCGCCCTCCCTCCCTCTCTTTCCCTCTCTCTCTCTCTCTGCGGTGAGGGGAGAAGTGGTGTGTGTACTTATCTCTCCCACGCAGGAGAAGAGGAGGAGGAGAGAGGGCAGACCATGATTGCTCTGATTTATGGCTTTAATGACACTTGAGGGAAACCAGGGAACGACAGGTGTGTGTGTGTGTGTGTAAGTGTAAGTGTAAGTGTACATGTACGCTTTTGTGCAACTGTTGTTGTGTACTTGTTGTACATGTTTTAGTTTCTGTAATTCTATGGATTGGACAATTCCAGACAGAATTTCAATTGTCCTCATGGTTGAGTTGCGGCAGGGCGGGCCCGTGCTTTTATGTGGCCCTAAGCGGCGGAGCGGGGTGTTGGGCATGGATCGCACGGTGCGTTTTTTTGTTTTTTTTTTCCTTTCAATTAGGAAAGTGAGGAGCATGCTATTTATACGTGGTCGAAAATAAAAACACACTGGTTTTTTTTTGTTTTGTTTGGAGAAACGGGGGGAATTTGGCGAAGCGGCGCAAACTGGCTGAGAGGGGAGGAGCGGCGGGTAGACGTCATACTCATTGTGTGGCCCTGAACAACCGCATAGAGTCCTTTTATAGGGGCCGGCGCTGTGTTGCGGATTTTATGTGAGCTTTCATTATAAAGCCAGATTTACGCCGAACGCATAATTGTGTCCGACAGTCGGAGCAGTCGGAGCCTCCCCCCAGCGGCCGTCAGATGAACTGCGCCTGGGTTTCAAATCCCAAAATATGTCAGGGAAAATGGGAGAGCTTGTTTATCCCAGAACAATAGTGAGTAGTTTGCTGAGCCGGGCATTTACCATGTTCGATGAATGAGCGTTTAAAACTCCCTCTATATAGTGTTTGCAAAGTCCGCAAAGCAGGCACAATTCGCTCACATTAAAAGATATTTATTGAAAGTGAATGTGGCGGCATCCAAGGTTCACGTTAATAATGTTATTATTTTCAGATACGTGTATACTTATTAACACATATTTCAAAAGAGTTATTTACTTTGTTTTGAGCCCAGTTCCAATAAAAAAAACGTGACCGACCTCACTTCCTGTTGTAGTGTCCGCCCGAAACTTGTCACCTGCGTTGGAAAAATCCCGGAGCCTCGATGGGATGCGGAGATTCGGCAGAGTGCCAAATCCGACTTTCCACTTGAATGAACGGCCTTCCGGTTTGTTCTTGCCATTTGCCGTTTTCGGTTGTGAACCAGGCGTTTGGGTCCACCCGGCAGCGGGGTGTTTTTGGGTAATGAGGCTGTTGACGTGGACGCGATCAGACCCTCCCGCGCTCTGAGGGCTTAGTTATTCTGGGATGAGCCAGGTCAGCCATAGAATTGACCTCCTGGCGAGCGGAACGGAGTGAAACAGGGCACCTCGACGGCACAGTGCGACCGGAGCCAAATTCAATTCAACAAACAAAAGTCTGCGAACTGGTTCAGTAAAAAAAAATAAAATATTATATTATTATAACGATATTGCCATTCACTCTACCACGACCAAGGAAATATGTTTTTTTCGTATATTGACTACATCTTGCTCTCCGCATTGAAGAGTGCGGATTCAACCAGCTTAGCAGCAATCCACTGTGCATTTCGCTGTTGCTGGTCGTTTTCAAGCTGCGTGCTTTCACTTCTTCCATTTGCTACTGACGTTACGCTATGTTACTGTAACATAACGTCATCTGATACGGTATGTAACAAATCTTATCAGGGAATCTGATCACATATTATGGTGAGGGAAGTTAATTAGTGAACGAGGCTGCTCTTGTAGCGGAACAATCTGTACTGAAGGGAGAGGAGGGGAGGACCCAATAGCACGCAGAACATTATAATGCATTGTGATGGGGACCCGCTTTGACCATCTTGCATTGAGGCCCGGCGCTGACTCATTATGCCACTGTATCTGTCTGTCTGTCTGTATGTCTGTCTGTCTGTCTGCCTGCCTGTCTGTCTATCTATTCACCTATCCATCTACCTATCCATCCAACCGTTCCCACCTTGCAGCCACTTTGTCATGTTTGATCAGGTCCGCGCTCCCGGGTGGAAGGCCTTTGTGTCGTCCAGGTGGCAGATTAAGCCCCATGCATATGGTCCATTGTCATGATAGATTAGCCCTTTGTTTATCCAATCCCAGTAATGGACTCCTTGGTTAATCGGCTTGAATTCACAAGACTACTTATATTCCGGCGCCCTGACAGGAAAAGCCCCTCTGAAACTGACACTCTCCAAACAAACACTGTGTTGATGTGTAAGTGTGCACACATTATGCAATATTTTGTTGTTGGGCTTTAGGACCCTTGAAGTGGGATTTATACTTAGGATGGTGGAAGTCAAAACAGGTACACCTTGTAGAGATGGGTGGATGGATGGATGGATGGATGGATGGACGGATGGATGGAGGGGAAAAGGAGGGCTACAAAACAGAGTCAGACTCAAAGGTCCTTTGTCTGCTGTGTGGACTGTTATTTTTGGTGTAGGAATCCATTTCACTCTCCTCTCTGAACGTGCCTGTGTGCTGAGAACCTCTCTCTCTCTCCTTTTTTTTTGCTCTCATTTTTCGCACTCCTCTCTTTCATGTGCGCATAGTGCATGAACACAGACGCTCAAGACAAACCAAGGCGCAGTCAGACACATGTGGGAGACTCTCTTTTTGTGGTTGTCCCGGAGCTCCTGCCAAACCCAGTGTGTGAGTGTGTGAGTGTGTGAGTGTGTGAGTGTGTGAGTGTGTGAGTGTGTGAGTGTGTGTGTGTGTGTGTGTGTGTGTGTGTGTGTGTGTGTGCGTGCGTGCGTGCGTGCGTGTGTGTGTGTGTTTATGTGTGTGTTTGCACTCTTTTACTACATTTGTGCGTGCGTGTGCGTGGGGTCAAAACAGCTGAAAAATGTTAGTCCCCTCCTGCAGCAGTTTGTCAGTGACCGGTTGCTGCGTAGACAACCTTCCTCTTTCCAGTGTCACAATTGC
The DNA here is from genome assembly GCF_960531495.2 of Zeus faber. Classification (NCBI taxonomy): domain Eukaryota; kingdom Metazoa; phylum Chordata; class Actinopteri; order Zeiformes; family Zeidae; genus Zeus; species Zeus faber. Next base: position 8,556,382 of record NC_137210.1, read on the forward strand.
ACAGTGTCTCTCAGGCTTTTAGGCCTGAGCTACTATCAAGTCAATAATATTGATGAAACAGAAGTTGTTGGGTTAACTGATTGCACCCATCGGTTAATGGGTGTAATCAATCAATCCAGGAAGTCAGAGTCCTGAGGAACAGAGGAAACGCATGCCACTGAAGTCATTTGAAGCTACAGTACTTATTAGAAGCCAACCTTAAAAGCTTAGAACGAACCCTGGAAGCCATCGCCACACCCTCTCACCTGCAGCAGGATCCTGTTCCCATCGTAGTCCTCGGTCTGCCAGCGCACCTCACTGATGGGGCTGCAGGTGTGCGGCAGCAGGGGCACCAGCGCCCCCACGTCCCGCACGCGGACCTCCATCACCGCCGACTCGGTGGGCACGGGGCTCTGGCCCCGCGGCAGCCTCTTGAAGGAGAGCTGGATCTCCGTGTCCGGGTTGGAGTAGACCACGAAGAAGCAGAAGTCCTCCTTCTTCTGCGCCACGCGACGCTGCAGCAGCAGCTTGTACAGCCGCACCATGTCGCTGTAGTTCTCGTGGCGGCAGTACACGGTGAAGCGCACGATCTCCTTGCCGTAGTGGACCTGCCGCACTGCCCACAGCGGCGTGCCAGGCGCCAGGGTGAAGAAGTCCTGGCTGCAGGGCGGCAGCATCCGCCGCCCATTGCTGACCTTCTCGGTATGATGGAAGCTCCAGGGCGGGCGCTGCAGCGCGTGGTGCAGCGTCACAATCTGCTCCTCGCTGCCGTCGCTGCCGCACGACTCCTGCAGGAAGAGGATGACGGCCATCGCCGGCTGGCCGCCCGGTGCCCCTGGTGGCGTCGGGCCGCCGTTCTGGTGCCGCCGAGGCCGGGAGCGCTGCGAGGACGAGGCCGAGGAGGAGCCACGCTCGGAGACGCGGAAGAGCTGCAGCTCGGGGTGAACCCACGCCAGCACCGCGTCGGCGGCGTGCTGCAGGAACTTGCCGTGGCCGGGGTCGGCGATGAGGTGGACGCTGACGAGGAAGGGGTCCTGGAGCTCACCCATGGATAAGTCACCTCCGGATCCAACAGGGAGGAGGAGGGGAAAGAAAGGGCGGTTCAACAGCACAGGAAGGGGTGGAAGAAGTATTGGGGACAACAAGGAGAGATCATAAGAATTACAGGTTGCTCAATTTGAGTGCACAACAAAACTAAAATGTTGGATTGAGAGAAGAATGGGAATGTTCAGAGACATGGAATGCCCACCCTTCAGTTCTCCCAAAACATCTTGTTTTTATCCCTCACTACACAATACCTTTCCACTGCAATTTTACACTCTTTTCTCTCTGCTTTCCCCTTGTTTAGCTCTTCACCGCGCCCTCCCTCCGTCTCCACCCACCCTCTTCCTGCCAGCTCTCTCTCTCCCTCTCTCTCTCTTCCCTCCTTCATTTCACTTTTTTCGACATCAAACTATAATTTTCCTGTTTACCTTTCTCTTCAACCCCCGCCATTCTCTCTCTCTCTCTCTCTCTCTCTCTCTCGCTCTCTCTTTCCATCCATGGCCTCCCCCACCTCCCTCCTCCTCCTCCTCCTCCTCCTTTCCACCAGATCCATGATGTGGTGCAGTGTTCTGTGAAGACTCATTAGAACCATTAGCGGGTCATTAGCGAAGCCCCAGAGGAATGTTCCAGACCACAGCGGTAGCGCCGCAACAAGGTGTAGCCTCTCCCTGAACCTGTGACCCGGAAAGAGCTCGACCCGGTCGCAGCCCTCCCGGGGGAGGCAGGGCAGGTACTGTGAAAGCAACGCCGCCCCTTTGAAAGGCTCCCCGAAATGCCGGGGGTTGAGTTGCCGGTTTGTTCGCTTGAGTGTTTGTGTTTATGGAAACGGCACTTGCGCGCACATCTCGTCATCGTCACGCATGACTCTTTCTTTCTTCCCTCTGAGAAGACTTTAACTTTCTCCCTCTCTATCGCCTCTCCTCTGGGGGCTTGTCCCATTTCGTTTGTGGGCCCGGGCACTGCGGGGACTGCAGGGAAAGGACACCGTATCCCCGTCCCTGGCACCGGACGCCGAAAAACAGGGGGAGATGGGGTCTCTTTGTCCCTTGCGAAAGGGAAGCTGCTACTTGACCGGAAAAAAGGTGACATTTTCCGAAACGTAAAGAACGCATTGTGAGGAAATGTTTTTCCTCGGATAAGACACCCCTGTCCACCATTGAAATGACTTTGGTCTGTGATTTCAACGGAAGCTGCAACACCAAAACAGTCTCTATGACACAAGCTGAAAGGCTATATTAGTTGAAATGAAGCGTCCCTCTGTACCTTCATGGAGGTGACCAGAGATCTCCAGGCCTACCACCTACCAGCCTCCAGCCTCCGCTGGGTGGAGGCTGGAGGCACAGACAGCATTCCCTATTAAAGCCGGAGCAACTTCAAAACACAAGCCTCAAAGTTGTTAGCGTGGTCGCCTGATTTGTTCCTTTGTTGCCTCTCCGTCACCCACTCTAAATACAGCGCAACTACATGCAAACAGACGCACGCATGCACGCACGCAGCACACTCACACTCACACACACACACGCACGCACGCACGCACGCACACACACACACACACACACACACACACACACACACACACACACACACACACACACACACACACACACACACACACACACACACACACACACACACACAACCTCTTAGGTGTCAGACACAGAATCTAAAAGGAGCACAGGTTCAGAAGCAGAGTCACACACACACACACACACACACACACACGTCCACACACACACGCACACACACACGCACGCGCAAAGACGGTAGCGCGACCTGTTCACCTCTGCTGGATCCCATTAGAATCAATGTCTCTCTCCCTGACGTCTCGCTGGCATCCAGACATCCAACACATGGATCAGGACGTCTTACAGTGTATAACGCGCCAAACACACACACACAGTCACAGACGCTCATTTCGTCCTTTAAGTATAAAGGAAGCGCCATCGTGGGCTCGCGTGTTAGATTACGTGATGGTGAAACAATTGCATTTAAAGTATCTTAAACTGTGTTAACTTGAAAAAAAAACGCCTACTTAACGGCTGTGTACTCTACACTGTGTCAGTAGCCCAACAAATACTAGATTCATAAACCTGATTCCAGTCGACACTTTCGGGCGAATCGGTGGCAGTTCAGAGACTAATAAATTAGAGATTAAGCCGGGGTGGGGGCGCCGTGTTAAAAGCTTCAGAAGAGTGTGCCTTTAAGCTCTTAATCCACTCGCTGTCTCCAAGGCGATGCTGATGTTCTGACTCGGCCCGCTCCCCGCGCCCCGGAGACACGTGAGCCCGCCGCCGACGCCAGCACTGTGAAAGCGCAGCGCGCAGCAGGAAAAAGAAAACCTCTCCCAGACAGACTCGCACGTAAGCGCATTTGTACATTTACACACGGGCCTGTCCGCTGCAATTCCCGGAGGCACGCAGCCCATAGCTGCTAACCGCCGAGGCAGGCATGCAGCCATTAACATAGATTATAACGTGGAGATAATACAATGCACCTTACATTCGCCCCGGCACATATGACAGTGATTAGCAGCGAAAAACGCTCGTGTCTCGGGCCTCTCGAGCTGGAGCCGGTTTGGCCCTGGATGTAAAGTCAAAACAACCCGGGGAGGAAATTCAAGATGGGGGCCTCCCCCCCCCCCCCCACCCCTTCGACTGATTCGTAAAAAAAAAAAAAAAAGGAGGGAAAATAAGGAAAAAAAACTGAAAAAAAAAAAAACGTATATACGCTGCAAAAATAATACGTCACTTGGACTGGTCGGCAGCAAATTAAACTCTAATGGGCTGAAATAAAGCCCTCGCTTTGTTGAGCGTATTTCATGTCTTTCACTTCAAAGCGAGCCCAAAACGCGGCGGTTTGCTCTCGTTCAGGTTACGCGTACGATTCACCACTATCTGTTCAGTGGAGGCCTCCACATGTAAAAAAATGAAATGTATATTTAAACAACCGCAAAAGGAAGACACCTTGATACCTATGATTTACATGCTCCTAGCAGCATTGCTCTAACATTTAAATAACTAGAGAATAACAAATAACTATAGAAGGGTACAGAAAGGAGTCCATGGATAGACATTTCTGTTGATTTTTTGGCGTTGTTGATAGATTGCTGGCAGACATGCTATAGGTTAGGAGGAAATGGATCAAGGTGACAAGGAAGTACGAGGCCGAAGGTCTGGTTATGGAAGTGGAAAGTGAAACATGTTCCTTTTATCAGGAATAAACAAAGGTAATAGGTATATTCTGTTTTTGGGAATACGAGAGGGGCCCGTACAGCGACTAGAAAAACAACTGCACCGCCGTCGGGTATCGTCGTAGTTTTAAAACTATTGTCTGATCGTGTCAAACATTAAAAAGAAAATAGTGAGGCTTACGGAGAGAGATTAAGAAGTGAGGGCTTTGTGGGCGCTCTAAATCTAATCCAGCTGGTTCGAGATGAACCCGGGGACGAGAGGAGGTTGCCTCGGTAATTTGACCGCTTCTCTATCTATTCGTTTCAAAGGTGACTGTGTGTGAACATACTTGCCGCTCAGACACATTGTCACGTCTGCCAAAACGGTTCCGCATACGATCACGACGCGCAGCGCCCGTGTCGGCAAAAAGCGAAGCAGAGTACGCGGCACTGCTTCAATTAAGTCATTACGAAACAGCAGAGAGCAGCATATTTAGCTGGGATCACGGCCTTGTGGTGCAAAACCTAATTTGGAGACACACATTTGGTAACACTTAATCCAAAGTGCCTTATGGCATAGCCTGCATCTCACATGTCACTCTCAATCGAAGGACAGAGAGCGTGTGTGTGTGTGTGTGTGTCTGTGTGTACGTGCATGTATGTGTGTGTGTGTGTGTGTGTGTGTGTCTGTGTATGTCTGTGTGCGTGTGCATACGTTTGTGCATGTCTGTGTGTGTGTGTGTGTGAGTGCTTGTGTGTGCATACCTTTGTGCATATGTGTGTGTGGGTCTGCGTGTGTCTGTGTGTGCGTGTGCATACGTGTGTGGGTGTGCATGCGTTTGTGCATGTATGTGTGTGTGTGTGTCTGTGTGCGTGTGCATATGTTTGTGCATGTCTGTGTGTGTGTGTGTGTGTGGGTCTGTGTGTGTGTGTCTGTGTGTGTGTGTGTGTGCATACGTGTGTGCGTACGCGTGTGTGCATGCGTGTGCATGCGTTTGTGCATGTGTGTGTGTGTCTGTGTGTGTGTGTCTGTGTGTGCGTGTGCATACGTGTGTAGGTGTGCATGCGTTTGTGCCTGTGTGTGTGTGTGTCTGTGTGTGCGTGTGTGTGTGCGTATGTGTCTGCGTGCGTGTGCATGCGTTTGTGCATGTGTGTGTGGGTCTGTGTGTGTGTGTCTGTGTGTTCGTGTGCATACGTGTGTGAGTGTGCATGCGTTTGTGCCTGTATGTGTGTGTGGGGGGGGGTCTGTGCGTGTGTGTCTGTGTGTGCGTGTGCATGCGTGTGCATGCGTTTGTGCATGTGTGTGTGGGTCTGTGTGTGTGTGTCTGTGTGTGCGTGTGCATACGTGTGCATGCATTTGTGTCTGTGTGTGCGTGTGTGTGTGCGTATGTGTCTGTGCGTGCGTGTGCATGCGTTTGTGCATGTGTGTGTGTGTGTGGGTCTGTGTGTGCGTGTGCATACGTGTGCATGCGTTTGTGTCTGTGTGTGCGTGTGTGTGTGCGTATGTGTCTGTGCGTGCGTGTGCATGCGTTTGTGCATGTGTGTGTGTGTGTGGGTCTGTGTGTGTGTGTGTCTGTGTGTTCGTGTGCATACGCGTGTAAGTGTGCATGCGTTTGTGCCGGTATGTGTGTGTGTGGGGGGGTCTGTGCGTGTGTGTCTGTGTGTGCGTGTGCATGCGTGTGCATGCGTTTGTGCATGTGTGTGTGTGGGTCTGTGTGTGTGTGTCTGTGTGTGCGTGTGCATACGTGTGTAGGTGTGCATGCGTTTGTGCCTGTGTGTGTGTCTGTGTGTGCGTGTGTGTGTGTATGTGTCTGTGCATGCGTGTGCATGCGTTTGTGCATGTGTGTGTGTGTGTGGGTCTGTGTGCGTGTGTGTCTGTGTGTTCGTGTGCATACGTGTGTAAGTGTGCATGCGTTTGTGCCTGTATGTGTGTGTGTGGGGGGGTCTGTGCGCGTGTGTGTGTCTGTGTGTGCGTGCGTGCGTGTGTATGTGTGCGTATGCATGCGTTTGTGCGTCTGTGTGTGTGTGTATGCGTCTGTGTGCATGTGTGTGCGTGTGTGTGCACTGTGGCTGTTGCGGGTGGTCTTCCAGTTCAGGTGTGGTGCAGCTTGACCGTACTGAAAGGGGACCTTGACTAGCGGCATCGACAAATGGATTTCCGTGTGAAAAGTGAGACGCAGCCGGCCTTGTTTTGAAAGCTCCAAAGTGCGTCATCTCTGGAAGGATCCCGGGTATCGCCGGCCGAGCTCTCGTCCCAGTCAGACGTTCGGAGGGGCGCTCGACCTCGGCAAAGCTCCGCCGAAGCAAGCGCAAGCGTGCGCATACGAGGTTTGTGTGCGAGTCTGTCCATGGCTGTTATGTGAGTTTACACAGTGGCTTACCGAGCGTGTCTGCCTAATGTTAACCAGCGGAAAGCGCCGCTCTGAATCACATCAAACCAGGATTCATACCCAGCCGGAGGGACGGTTCTGACGGGGCCCTGCTTCTTTACAGAGCTCCTTTCTCTATAAAACACAACAAGCATAGACATGTGCAGCTCAATTCAAAAGGTTTATGTGACGAATAAACCTCTTGAATCTTGAATCTTGAATCTCCGCCGCTGCCTGAGAGTCCTCCAAGGCTTCTTCGTTGCCCTGGGCACACACACACACACATACACACATACACACACACACACACACACACACACACACACACACACACACACACACACACACACACACACACACATGTTCCCGGTTCTGCTAATCAGCCGATTATCTCGGGCCAAAACAGTGAGAGCGGCGGCTCCGGTTGCGGGCTGCAGCGTCCGGAAGAGTCCATCCCCATTTCAACCGCGGTTCGGGGGCTCATCTTTTCACCGCCCGTGACACACACTCGCAGATGAACACAATTAGCCCAGGCGCGTCGGCGCAGATGTAGATATATGATGCACGGGTAGATGGATACCGGGGCGGGGGCTGTTGTTTCAGAAGGGAGCCATCTGGTCGGGACAGGCGGGTCCTTGAGAGACGCTGTGACTCCTCCCACACTGTTGTTGGATGAACCATCAACCCCCACAAGACCCTTTGTGGCGAAGGTGCAATTCAATGTGTTTTGCGGGGCGGGAGACCTCTACCGAACCTCCCCTCCTTTGAGAAATGGAGGCTGAATCGTACTCACAAATGTTATTTTCCTCACCTTTCCTCATTTTGACTGGTCGCTTTGTGTCTTATTTGTCTTTGCGCTGGAGCTCAAACTCCATGTCCTTTTGGACGCTAGTCGGCGGTATAAAATCTCTGGAGGTGTACCAGGGCGAATCTATATCATTAAAACCTGCCTGGCGAAAATCTCGCAGTAGTTCAGCATGAAAGACCGCCCTTGTTCGCCCCCAAATTCTGTGGTGAGGTATGTCTGTTAACCCTGCGTGCGCTGCTTGCGAACGCTGCGTTTGTCGGAGTTGAGTTTTTTTGGGGTTTTTTTTTTGTTTTTTTTTTACTCTCGTGTGTAAATGTGGGTCCCTGCCGCGCGTCTCCCTGTCATTAGGGGCTGACCCCTTGCGCTGTTTAAAACTTGCCCTTCATTCATTATCCTGAAGGGCCCCCTCCCTCTGTCTTAGGCACAAACACACACACACTCATGCACCCACAGGAGCCCGTTGGAGGCAGGGTCGAGGGTCACACGGGCTGAATGGATCTTTGAGGCCATCACCAATAGAAATTGAGGTCGCCTGATTAAGCGTTTGGGGTGGGATTTCATCAAAACATCTGTAACCGAGACCCAGTCGCTCCTTTTGCTATTGTAGTAGCATAAAACAGAGCTCACCATTAGAATCATAATTCTGCCAAAACAAGCACAAACCTGAGTATTGCACATATGCAAATGGTGGGCGTCGGTGGCTGTGGTGTGTTCAGACAAAGGCACCGGGCACAGACGCGGTTAAAGGCTTTTTGCCAGCAGTCCCACTGAGGTCAGGACAGAAGGCTGTGCGAGCTGACTGGTCAGACCGTCTCCAGACTGGCGGCAGTAAATCTGACGGGGGAAGGTTAATGAGCTTGCTCGCGGCGGTCTTAAGCAAGGCACTTCACCGCACACCGCTGCAGGACAGCCACGAAGAAACCACGTCTTCAACATACCATGGTAGTTTGGAAACGCTGCGATCCCAGCAATGCGGACACGTCTCCAGCGGGCTTATGGGTGATTTGGCCCAAGGTCAAAGGGTCACGGGCTGAAGCCACCTGTATAAACATTGTCGCTCTACACCAGAGGCTAGATATAGTAAATACAAATAAACAGACACAGGGAAGGAGGGAGATTGATGCCGCACACTCCCTTGGTCGTACGTAGACTCGCAAAAATAGACACGTCGTAAGAGTAAGAATAAACGTGTCCAGAAGCTCTGGAGGGGTATACGTTCTTCGGTGATTTATAGTTCTTCTGGATTTCCCCATCTTGCAGAAATCTGGCATGGCATCAGATTGGGAGCACAGAGGAAGATTTATCAAGTATCCATGCCTGCGCTTAATCAAACCAAGAAAAAATAAAAAAACCCTGAACGGATTAGATTTTTCTATTGTGTCCATTGCACCGCTGTGCAGTGAAAACAAAAATAAATCAAGGCTCCCCGTCGATCCCTGACCCATCTGTGTCTCTCAGCAAGCGAGGAAGAAAAACGTCCGGAAATGAATGCGAAGATGCGCGTGTGTGTGTGTGTGTGTGTGTGTGTGTGTGTGTGTGTGTGTGTGTGTGTGTGTGTGTGTGTGTGTGTGTGTGTGTGTGTGTGTGTGTGTGTGTGTGTGTGTGTGTGTGTGTGTGTGTGTGTGTGTGTGTGTGTGTGTGTGTCTAAGTGTAAGACTCTGTCCTTGAAAATCCCTCCCCTGATATTCCAGTTTGGGGGGAGACAAGCACGGAAAAGTAACAATTGCGGGCGCGAGCTGATGTGATGCAGCAGGAGCACAGGAAACATGGAGGGGAGGTGGGGACCACACACACCAGACACACCACGCACGCCACACACACTGCCGGGTCAACGTGTGTGATTGATTGTGTGGGGCGGAGTTGGTGGTGTCTGTCAGATTGCATACGGTTGTACATTTCCTGGTGTGTGTGTGTGTGTGTGTGTCTGTGTGTGTGTGTGTGTGTGTGTGTGTGTGTGTGTGTGTGTGTGTGTGTGTGTGTGTGTGTGTGTGTGTGTGTGTGTGTGTGTGTGTGTGTGTGTGTGTGTGTGTGTGTGTGTGTGTGTCGGGGGGATAACTCCGCTTCCTGCAGACCAGGTTAATGGGCTAATATTGCATATAATCCTCCCATTGTGAAAGGCCCACGGGCCACTGGTGGGGAGAGGTCAGAACCTCTGCAAAAAGCACACACCACGCTGCTGTCCCTGGCGTCCACGCAACACACTGGACACCCCACCCCCCACACACACACACACATACACACACACACACACACACACACACACACACACACACACACACACACACACCAACACACACACACCAACACAAGCCTGGACGAGATGCGGTGGAGGTGGATGTGACCCTGGACGCAGGCGATGGACTCTCATTGTTCCTCCCTGTCATGTGGCTTTCCTGCTCCGCTGCACTGTAACAGCTTACCAGAAGGATTTAGGCAGACCCAAGAGAGCCAAGAGAGCCAAGAGAGCGCTCCAGCGCACCGAAATGTAGCCCATAACCCAACACACACACACACACACACACACACACACACACGCCTCAAACCCCTTATGGACCCCCCTCTAGGACTCCCGCCTTCCTTCCTTCCTGCGCTAACTATTCTAAGAGTGGATTTGCGATGCCTGTGTGTATCAGAGTGATAAAGCCCCGGGCCCGTGCTGCGTTCACGTGTGTGTGTGTGTGTGTGTGTGTGTGTGTGTGTGTGTGTGTGTGTGTGTGTGTGTGTGTGTGTGTGTGTGTGTGTGTGTGTGTGTGTGTGTGTGTGTGTGTGTGTGTGTGTGTGTGTGTGTGTACAACGTGCATGTGCTCCCTGTCACTGGAAGAGATGTTTTATGTCTGCATGGGTTTACTTACTGCTCGCCGAGGACATGGGACTGTAATCAGACCTGCAGTGAAAAGACAAAGGGAGAGAGAGAGAGAGAGAAAGAGAGAGAGAGAGAAGGAAAGAGTGAATGAAGCGGGACGAGAAACAGAGAAAGAGGACAAGAGTTTATATTGTGGAGTGCAACGTGAGTGATTTAAAGGCGCAGGCGCTCGTATTTCAAAGGACGTGCATGCGGCTCGGCAGGGGAAGGAGAAGTTCAACCACAAGTCTTTGGATACAAGACGCATATACACACTAACAGGGGTCACTTCCTGGTGAATAGGGTGTCTTTTCTCATCTAAAAGTGCCCGTTAAGTATATTTCTGGGGCTACAGGTGGTTCGATGGGTTCAAAGGGAATTCTAAAGAATTTGAGGCTAATACCGACGTACATGTCACACACACACACACACACACACACACACACACACACACACACAGACACACACACACACACACTCAGATACATTTCTATATTTCTCATACAAACAGAAGCGTTTGTTGGGAACTTTTACAAACTGGCCCCTCTTAACACAACAATGTTACATATGATATCTGTGATAACTATTAAATGATCCATCTTAGCCAACAATATAATTACAACAGAACTCAGACCCAAACCAAACCAAACCAACAACCAAAATGAGGCTTAAAACGTGGTTCTAGTTTGGAAGTTTCCAAGTAAGTCTATATGTATTCATGTGGCTTATGCCGGACCTAGAATAAGTGAAATTCACTTATTTGAATTGAAACATCAGATAAAGCATTTCCGCTGCTCCATTCATCTCGGAGTAAACGTGTATAGAGATGTCCTCCATCTTTGCTAACTTGTTAAACTTGGACCCAAACCAGAGCAAAATTAGGTTAAAGACAAGACACCCCTGCAAGTCAAACTCTTTACAAACTATCTCAAGAACTGTGTTTGCCTGTTAAGGATTCTGATCATTTCAATGTTGCATTGTTGGAGTTGTACTGATGCTTTTTTGACCTTCTACATCCTCCCCAGTTTATAAGCTTGAACAAGAAGTTAGCTAATGACCAGAGAACACTTTCCACACAAACACACCTTCCCTGCGACACCCTCTCTAGCCCATTAAGACCTGCTGGAACCTGCTGGAACCTGCTGGAACCTGCTGGAACCTGACAGAACCTGCTGGAGCCTGCTGGAACCTGACAGAACCTGATGGAATCTGCTGGAACCTGCCGGAACCTGACAGAACCTGACAGAACCCGCTGGAACCTGCTGGGACCTGACAGAACCTACTGGAACCTGCTGGAACCTGACAGAACCTTCTGAAACCTGTTGGAACCCGCTGGAACCTGACAGCTGGAACCCGACAGAACCTGCTGGAACCTGTTGGAGCTTGCTGGAACCTATTGGAACCTGCTGGAACCTGACAGAACCTGCTGGAACCTGATAGAACCTGCTGGAGCTGGCTGGAACCTATTTGAACCTGCTGGAATCTGATAGCACCTGCTGGAACCTGATAGAACCTTTCAGAACCGGATAGAACCTGCTGCAACCTGATAGAATCTGCTGGAACCTTTTGGAACCTGATAAAACCTGATAGAACCTGCTGGAAAATCATAGAATCTGCTGGAACCTTTTGGAACCTGATAGAACCTGATAGAACCTGCTGGAAAATCATAGAATCTGCTGGAACCTTTTGGAACCTGATAGAACCTGATAGAACCTGCTGGAACCTGATATAATCTTCCAGAACCTTTTGGAACCTGATAGAACCTGACAGAACCTGACAGAACCTGATAGAACCCGACAGAACCTGAAAGAACCTGAAAGAACCTGCTGGGACCTGAATCTGCTGGAACCTTTTGGAACCTGATAGAACCTTTTGGAACCTGATAGAACCTGCTGGAACCTGATAGAACCTGCTGGAACCTGATAAACCTGCTGGAACCTGCTGGAGTCTGATAAACCTGCTGGAACCTGCTGGAACCTGCTGGAACCTGATAGAACCTGCTGGAACCTGCTAGAACCTGCTGGAACCTGATAAACCTGCTGGAACCTGATAGAACCTGCTGGAACCTGATAAACCTGCTGGAAGCTGATAGAACCTGCTGGAACCTGATAGAACCTGCTGGGACCTGATAGAATCTGCTGGAACCTTTTGGAACCTGATAGAACCTGCTGGAACCTGATAGAAACTGCTGGAACCTGATAAACCTGCTGGAACCTGCTGGAGTCTGATAAACCTGCTGGAACCTGCTGGAACCTGCTGGAACCTGCTGGAACCTGATAGAACCTGCTGGAACCTGCTAGAACCTGCTGGAACCTGATAAACCTGCTGGAACCTGATAGGACCTGCTGGAACCTGATAAACCTGCTGGAAGCTGATAGAACCTGCTGGAACCTGATAGAACCTGCTGGGACCTGATAGAATCTGCTGGAACCTTTTGGAACCTGATAGAACCTGCTGGAACCTGATAAACCTGCTGGAACCTGCTGGAACCTGCTGGAACCTGCTGGAACCTGATAAACCTGCTGGAACCTGATAGAACCTGCTGAA